>NC_080169.1:98754697-99082306 GCF_950295315.1 Erinaceus europaeus | reverse complement strand
ACTTCTGCCCTAACTTTAGTTGTTTCTGTCCTTCTGGTTGCTTTAGGATTCCTTTGTTCTTCTTCTTCTAGGTTTTTAAGATGTGCAATCAGGCTGTTTATTTGTGCTTTTTCTTGTTTCCTAATGTGTGCTTTTATGGCTATGAACTTCCCTCTCAGTACTGCCTTAGCTGTGTCCCAAATATTTTGATAGCTTGTGTCTTCATTTTCATTGAATTCTACAAAACATTTTGATTTCTTCCTTTATTTCCTCTTTGACCCAGTAGTTTTTAAGTAGTGTACTGTTGAACTTCCACATTTTGGGACTATTACTAATGTTTTGTTGATTGTTAAGTGTTAGTTTAATTTCACTGTGGTCTGAGAAGATGCTTGGAATGATTTCAGTGCTCTTGAATTTGTGGCCTAACATATGGTCTATCCTTGAGAATGACCCATGTGGACTTGAGTAAAATATGTATTCCAGTTTCTTGGGATGAATTACTCTGAAAAATGTCCAGTAGTTCTAGTTTATCTATCTCCTCATTTGGCTCTCTCATGTCTTTATTGATTTTCTACCTGGATGAACTGTCAAGTTGAGAGAATGGGGTGTTGAAGCCCCCTACTATGACTGTGTTGCTGTTAATATATTGCTGTAGCTCTTTCAGTAGACATTTGATGTATTTAGATGGCTTCTCATCTTCTAATGGGTTGCATAGATGTTAATAATTGCTAAGTCCTCTTGATTGACTGATCTTCTGAGCATTAAGTAGTGTCCATCCCTATCTTTTTAAATTTTATTTATTTTAAAGTCTTATCATGTCAGAACCTTTATGTCTTTTATGTTGTCTAGATTAGGGAAGTTCTCATCAATTATGTCCTGCAGAATGCTTTCTTTCCCTCCCTCCCTTTCTTCCTCTGGTCAGCCAATAATGCGTATATATTTCTTTTGAAGTCATCCCATAGGTCTCTGTTGTTGTTTTCAGTATCTTTTCATCTCTTTTTGACATCTCTGACTTCTTTTTTAGTTCTCTTTAATTCATCCTCAATCTTGCTAATTCTGTCTTCAGCCTCATTGATTCTATTCTCTCTCCCCTCTACTATTTTCTGGAGTTCATCTATTTTGTTACCCCGTTCTGATTCTGTTTTAGCTTGTAACCGTGAGATAAATAGTGTTTTCTTCCAGAGTCTCATTGGTTGTTTCTGCATTTCTGATGACAGTTCTTTCAAACTCTTTACTCACTCCTGTGATTATTTCCTTAACTAGCGTTTGGATATTGACCTCATTATTTTGTGCTTCACCCTTTGGGGGGCTTTTAGCTGGACTCTTGTCCTGGTTCATTTCTTCAACATTTCTTCTTGTTGGTTTAACCATTTTATATATTATCTTATGAGGTCCCTCGCACAGTACTTTTCAAATTACTGATCACTCTTACCTGGATTGATTTGTTGTTTAGGTAAGGTAATTAAAGGGTTCACAGTTGTTTCAGTAGTATTTTAATCCCTGATTTGAAGCACAATGGCTTAAAAGCCTCTTTTGTGCTTTTTCTTCCTTGTAGGCTATTGGAGCCTGAGGACTTTTAATCTATAAGTAGGCTTCTTAATCACTAACTCTTGACCAAGAGATAAAGCAGGGTGGAGCAGAGGTAATCCAGTGGTTATGCAAAGAGATTCTACAGTCCCACTGTTAGGCCAAGGAGGTATAGATCTTCTCCTGAGTTTTCTTGTTAGTTCTCTGGTATCAGCACAGAGCCTGCCCCTCGTTGCTCTAGATTCTGAGGGCAGTATCAATGGAGACTCACAGTTGCATTTGGTGAGCCTTAGGTGAGTCCTCTCTTCCCTTCAGCTGTCTTTTTGTTGGTGAAACAGACTGTAGGTGGTGTCTCAACTGGTAAACTGCCATACTGTTACCAGCTACTTAATCTGTCCTTAGGCTCCTCTCTGGCCATGAGCCACACATATTTGCACTTGCCAGTGATTTGGTGGGTTCCTGGGAAAGGAGAGGAGAGAAACACAGCTGCTGCTGCTCGTAGCCCCACCTCCGGAAGTCTCCCATTTTTATTTATTTTTTTTTTAACGGCAGTACATGGTAATCTCTTTTCCCCTCACACTTTGATAACCTTTGCCACATTGGATTTCATCTTTTTTTTTTTTTTTTGGCTTTGCCAGGCTGTTTATGAAGAATGCTATCAGTTAACTATGAACAAGTTAGTTGCCTAGTTTCCTCCTTCTCCTCCTTATAATGTGGTGTAAGGAAATGAAGCCAAGATCTCACGCATACGTGATGCCATTGACCAAGCCACCTCCCCAATTTCTATTCTATATTTTCAGATAAGAGAAGAAGGGAAAAATAGCCACCAAAGCATTGTTTCATCACCTGTGGAATTCCCCTGTGGTACTAGGGACCTTATGCATTGTAAGACATGGACATTACCCTCTGAACCATCTTCCAAGTCTCTTAGCTCAATTTTAATAGTATTTTTCCTTTGATTTATGCAAGATCTTTATTTAAAGAAATTAATCTTTTGTCTTATAGTTTACAGTTTTTCTTTTTCAGTTCATTATTTTTTTCATTTGTCTTATAGTTTAGTTTTTCTTTTTCAGTTCATTGTTTTTTTCATTTTACTTTAGACATACCAGTCTCAAAGAAAAAGAAGAGGAAATTACCCTCTGATGTGAATGAAGGGAAAACTGTTTTCATCAGGTAAACCTTTCTACCACAAGAATGGCCTCTTGTGTTGTCTTTGTGGGTTTCTTTTCTCTCTTTTTCTCCACCTTTGCCAACTTTTTTTGTTGTTATTGAACTAACCTTCTGAGCTAGACCAGAAATCTAAATGCCTTGCCTCTCAGATCATTAATACATTTAGTCCCAAGAACATCCCAGATACTGAGAAATGTAGGCAAATCAGACTCTCTACACAGTAGATGGGCAGGGTCTTGATATTTTGTCGTCATTTAGATTTTGTTCTTTGTAATTAGTGTATCATACCGGACAAACCAATTCTCCAACTGTCAAAAGCCTCTGTATTAGGGCGAGTGCTAGAGAGGGAGTGGTACCACCTGTCTCAAGTGACTGACTTCTGTCTTCATGCTTATGTATCTTCTGAAGTAATGTCCAAATAATATAAGATTTCCCATTTCCAGGAATGCTGAAGGTGGCAGTTAGGCTAGAGATTAAGGGTTTTTGTTTATTTTTTTATTTTTATTTTTATTTTTTAGTATTTTTATTTATTTATTATTGGATAGAGACAGAGAGAAATTGAGAGGAGAAGGAGAGACAGAAAGACACCTGCAACCCTGCCTCCCCACTTGTGAAGCTTTCCCCCTCCAGGTTGGGACCAGGGACTTGAACCTGAGTCCTTGTGTATTATAATGTGTGTGATTTAACGAGGTTCACTACCACTTGGTCCCAAGATTAAGTTTTATTCCATTCTGCCATTGCTGTTTTAGCCCTACTGAGGGTAGTAGAATGAGGATATATATGTAATTTGGGGATTTGTTTGATCAAACTTAAGCATGCCTTCTCATTCTTTCTTAAGTACCAGTGTCTTAGGGCCATTTGGGTCTTAAAAGATGTATATTTTATTCTCTTGTACAGCCTTATTATATTGGCATTATTACACAAGTAATTTGTTTATTGTAGGAAAATGAGGAAATAAATAAGCAAAAGACATGAAAAATTAACCTTAATCACTACTTAGAGAACACCCACACATACCATAAATATTTACAGAGACATGTTTAGCCTATACATGCTGTGCTGTAGCCAGTTTTCTTCCTTAGCAGCATATCTCTCTGTAATTTTTTTTACTGTGTTATTTGAAATTGCCCTATAAATAAGTGTGTATGCATAGAGGATGCTGGGTGCTAACAGGAAGGAAGAAATGTCACACTTAGAAAACCTGTGACCTTGGCACCAAGGATGCCATTTACTACACATATAATTAATGAGACACCAAGGAAAGTAAAAGAAGAAAGAAAACTATGTCCACAGTGATGGAAATTGGACAAAGTAATGTAACTAGGACATATCTTATTGCAGAATGTTGCTTCTCAATCTTGGTGACTCTGTAATAGAGAAGCACTTATAGGGTTCTTAGCTGATTGCAAGAAAAATAAAACTGTAGATACTTATTTGGTGTTGTTTTTCTAACCCTGGGAGGATGTACATTGCTGGGGAAATGAAGAATCCATACTGTGTTAAAATTTTAGTGGAGCAAAATCTCCCAACATATTTTTACTCCATAGAGGGAAATAAATAGTTTTATATAATTGATCACCTCATCTTCTAGTTAGCTAGCAAACTTTCCCATATAGACGTTTGAATGGTTTTGAAGAATCTTCTGGCTTAAGAAATTTTAACTGAAACCTGGATTTATAGCAAAGGAGAAAATAGTTAATTGAGGGAAAGAGATAGAAGAGACATTTGATTTTTCTCATTAGCCTGCTATATATCTCTGGGTAATGGGAGAGGACACTAATCTTCACCAATTTCAATGAAATTGAACAGGTTTATTGGATGGACATTGGGTGGCTTACAGAATTAAAGTTGCAAAAGAGCAGACTTCAAGGAGGAAATGAAAATTTGTTCAGCCTGGGATCCTAGAGTCTGGGACAGTAGCTATAGGAGACTGGCTTTTTACTTTGAGGATACTCCCGCCGCATTTAAAAAAAAAATAGAAGATATGCCACATCCTTATTTATTAGTGAGAAGGAGGAGAAAGAACCGTACCATCACTTTGGTATATATGCCGTGCTAGAGATTGAACTCAAGACCTCATGTTTGAAGATCCCATTTATTTATTTATTGTACTGCCTCTCAGGCTAATGTTCTTTTTTTCTACTCTAGTATTTATTTTATTTATATTAACATTAAAAAATATTCTAAGTGATTTAATATTTATTTACAAAATTATAAGGTGATGGGTATAATTCTGCACCATTCCCACCACCGGAGTTCTGTATCTCCATTCTCTCCATTGAGAGCTACAGTAGTTCTCCCAAGGTTACAGACAAGGGCTGACTATTATTTCTGTAACTGTCTATATTTATATATATTAGCCCCCCCCCCCCCTCCTCCATGGTCTTGCCCTCTCTTCCATTCCAAGTCGTACCCATACCTGTTACTCCTTCTAAATGTCCTTTTTTTTTCCTTTTCCCTCTGAGTCCTGATGGAATTGGGTTTCAGGGCCCTTTGATTATCTTCCCATATCATTTCTCTCCCTCTAGGAGTATGGACCAAAATTCTTTTAGGGGTTTAGAAGGTGGGAGATCTGACTTCTGTAATTGCTTCTCTGCTGGACATTGGTATTGGCAGGTCACTCCATAAACCCCGCCTTTTTCTTTAATTTTTTAAAATTATCTTTATTTGTTGGATAGAGACAGGTAGAAATCAAGAGGGAAGGGAGTGATAGAAAGGGAGAGAGACAGAGAGACACCTACAGCCCTGCTTCACCACTTGTGAAGCTTTCCCCCTGCAGGTGGGGACCAGGGGATCGAACCTGGGACCTTGCGCATTGTAACATGTGCGCTCAGTCAGGCATGCCACCACTGGCCCCACCCCAGCCTTTTTCTATCTTTCCCTAGTGGGATGGGGCTCTGGGGAGGTGAGGTTCTAGGACGCATTGGTGAGGTCATCAGCCCAGGCAAGTCAGGATTGAATCATGATAGCATCTGCAATTATGACGGTCAGGCTAATGTTGTATAAAATGCATTAATCTAAGTTTATGATGTGGTAAGGTATGTGTGTTCACGAGTGCTTGTGTACATATATGTATGCATACACACGTGCACTTCTCTCTGTATATCACTCAGATCCAAATATGTTTTCAGTTCCTCAGAAATTTCCTTTGCATAAGGCACTGCCATTTTGAGATTTTTAGGAAGTATTTTTTTAATGAGATACATACACACACACACACACACAGAGAGAGAGAGAGAGAGAGAAAGAGAAAGAGACCCCAGAGTACTGCTCTGCTCTGTCTTGAACCTGGACCTCAGGCATTGAAAAATCTTTTTAGAACCTAGCCCTACCTGTGTCTACTACTTCTGAACTTCTATATATGTTCATTCATGTTTTAAAATCCTGGGAGGAAGAATCTGATTGACATGGAAAGGTCAGTCTTTTGTGGCTGATGAGTTGTATGTTAGAGGCTTGACCAGTGGGAGCCATTGCTATTCCTGAGCAGAGAGATATGGTCACAAGCAAGGGAGCCATTCCAGGTGATGGCTACCTCCATTTGTACAGAAGCACAGGATCTCACTTTTGTTAGTGACCTTTCCTCTGACCTGACTTTCTCCCATAGAAACCTGTCCTTTGACTCAGAAGAAGACGACCTCGGGGAGCTACTCCAGCAATTCGGAGATCTTAAATATGTCCGTATCGTCTTGCATCCAGACACAGAGCATTCTAAAGGTATTTTCTGTCAGCTGCGTGGTTTGAGGCCACTGTCATGGACACCAACTTGATTACATGGGAGCATAGTATGTGCCTTGCTGAGGGCTCCATAGTTTATCTAGCCTGACTTTCTGTGGTTTGTAGAAGCACCAAGGACACCCTGAGGTTGTATTCCTTGATGCCAAGCTCAGTATCTTTAATGGTACTGCCAGTCCTAATTTTGTCTAGGCTTTTAAAGTTCTTGCTTATTTACTTTAGAGTAATGAATTCCATTTGTTGTTCTCCTTTGAATTTCAAATGTGATAGCATCTCATGGGTATTAATCATTCCACATTGCTTGAAATTACTGGTCTCTCTTTCAGTTGTTTTTAGAGATGGAAGCTGATAGAAACTTTGGCACAGGGGGTTCGGGCGGTAGCGCAGTGGATTAAGCGCACGTGGTGCAAAGCGCAACGACTGGCGGAAGGATCCCAGTTCAAGCCCCCAGCTTCCCACCTGTAGGGGAGTCGCTTCATAGGTGGTAAAGCAGGTCTTCAGGTGTCTATCTTTCTTTCCCCTTCTCTGTCTTCCCCTCCTTTCTCCATTTCTCTCTGTGCTAACAACATCATCAATAACAGCAATATAAAAACAAAGACAACAAAAGGGAAATAAATAAATATAAAAAAATTTAAAAAAGAAGAAACTGGCATAGTCGCAGCAGTCAGAAGGAACGCAAGGTAGTATAAAACAATTATTTCCTGGGCCTGGTGGTGGCACATCTGGTTGAGTACACATATTAGAGTGTGCAAGGATCTGGGTTCAAGCCCCCTGTCCCCCACCACAAGGAGGAAAGTTTTCATAAGTGATGAAACAGTGCTGCAGGTGTCTTTCTTCCTCTTTAGCTTCCCCTTCCCTCTCAGTTTCTGTCTCTAAAATAAATAAAAAACACAAAATTAATTTCCTTTGAGCTCCAAGGGTCAGCCATTCCTCGTTCTAGTATACAATTGTTAGGGTAAGGATCATTTCAACCCATTCATAATCTTTTTCTTTATCAGCTGCAATTGTTCTAGAGAAGTAATTCATTCTTACTTTGTTTTCCTTTGATACCTAGTATACCCTACCCCTTGAATAATTTCATTCATACAGCTTTGTGGAACCTGTCCAGGGATTAAGAATCCTCATTCTAAACATTCTTATTGCCCAAATTGATGGGACTTGAATGTTTTTGGTTTTTACTTAGCTAAAAAGGAGGTAAATAAGGCAATGTGTCAGAAAGAACCCTTCTCAGAGATCAGGAATATAGTCCTCCTCAAGACACAGATCAGCTGGGTGACTTTTTGGCACATGATTTACCCAGTCTTTGCTTCAGTTCTTAATCTGTCAAATGAGTGGGTCCAACCAGAATATATATTTTTTAATATTTATTTTATTTATTCCCTTTTGTTGCCCTTGTTGTTTTATTGTTGCAGTTATTATTGTTGTTGTCGTTGTTGGATAGGACAGAGAGAAATGGAGAGAGGAGGGGAAGACAGAGAGGAGGAGAGAAAGATAGACACCTGCAGACCTGCTTCACCACCTGTGAAGCGACTCCCCTGCAGGTGGGGAGCCGGGGTTCGAACCGGGATCCTTATGCCGGTCCTTGTGCTTTGCGCCACCTGCGCTTAACCCGCTGCGCTACAGCCTGACTCCCTCCAACCAGAATATTATGGTGACTTCAGCACTGTTATTCGATTATACTTTTAGGACCTTTTTGAGTTCCATGTGTTATACTAGAAAATGGGCCACCAAAATTACATAGGCTCTTCTAAATACTGTGGGTATAGCTTTACTTTGATGAGTTTTTAAAATCCTGTTTTGAATGCATTACCATGTGGGGTTGATGCTTTCAGAATGTGTTCTGCAGCTGACTTGCTTGCTCTCTTTCTCAGTCTATTAATTTTAGCTAAGAGTTAATGATCTTTATACACATACTTTTTTTTTTTTTCCTAAGTGCTTTGTCTTTAGCTTCTATTAAATTTTCCTGTCACTTTACTTGCCTACTCGCACAGCTTGGTGGCCTCCTACACTTTGTGCCTATCAGCATGCCACTTCACTCCATGGACCGACTAGCTGAGTATCATGGACTGAGTTTTAGAAAAGTGTTAAGCTTGAACCCAGTACTGACTCTGGGAACTTTAATGATCAAATTCTTGCCCATTCAGAGAAAAGTACCCATTTTCTTCATATTGAGCAAACAGGCTAATCTGCCTAGAAGCATTTTCCCCATCATATTTGTTTTCTTTGCTATTTGTTCCTTCACGTTGAGCATCTGTTAGTGCTATCACCGTGGTAGATGTCAGCAAACAGGAGTAGTGAAGAAGCAGGCTTCTTATTCCCGAGGTGTTCCATCTGTTCAGGGGGACAGCAGCACTTAATCTTGCTATAGTAATCAGGAGTTGGCATCTGGTATGGTGGAGTCTTTGATGGTGCCTGGAAGAGACAGAGGAGATCGCACTAGGTGATTCTTAGGTGTCCTGTCAGCTGTGTCCTTCAGTTAGTTTGTTGTAATAGTGGACAAAAGATGAGTGCCCCAGTAGCTCGAGGAAATACATTGTTTTCACATTCAAGGGCATAATAGTTTAAAAGAATACTAACAAAATATTATGAGACTTATACTTCTTTTCTAGATTCTGTGATAAAGTGAGACTTTTTTCTCATTTATAAAAGGTTTATGTCAGACATTGGGATGAGTTGATTATTAGCTCGGCTGTTGTTAAAATTCGGAGGCTCTAGCTGGCCGGGCTAGCTTCACGGGCAGGTAACAGAGACTGGAGGACACACGGCTTGGCAGGGAAGCTATATTTCTTTATTCAGGAACAATGATTCATAAACTAAACCAAACTAATCACCAAACAGAACTCTGCTGCCTCCTTCTCCCGCGGGGGCGCCAAGCACTCTCGAACTCTGGGACTCTGGAACTCTCTCAGGGTTCCTTGGGGTGGGGACAAGCGGGCCCGCGAAACTAGCAGGACTGAACCAATTTTTTTGGCAGGGGGAGAGCATACAACAATTCCCCCTTTTCTTTTTAACTAAATGACCACAGTATCAGGGGTGTGGGGTGAACAGAAACCTATATCATACAGGCATTTTAAAAAAGAAACTGGCACAAACATGGAGAAACATGTAAGCAAGTAACAAGAACCAGTGTGCTGCCAAGGGAAGGCCTGAGGGGGCCATTTTTTTTGCCTCTGTGGGCAAAACTTTATCAGCTTAAAAAAACATTTCTTGCCTCTGGGGGGGCGTACTTGTCTCGACGGACATTTGCATGGGGGCGGGGAACGGCCTAGAGTCCCAAAGGCAGCTGGCTGCAATTTACTTACTATGAAACAAAACTTGCCATTAGCATAATCATACCGCAATCTAACGTTTCTAATAGAGAAGGAATTTGAGACTTTTACATATCAACAACGTCTTTTTAACCTTTTGCTACACCCATTCAAGATGGAGACACACCCTAGGTGTGCGCAGGAAAGAAAACCTCAGGCATGAGAATAATTAGCATAGCCATTGTGTAATCTACCATTTCTAATAGAGAAGGTAATCGAGAGTTTTACATATCAACAAGTCTATTTAACCTTTTGTTATACCCATTCAAGATGGAGACACACCCTAGGTGTGCGCAGGTCTTGTTTAGACCAACTTAGTTAAAATATATTGATTGTTAACTAATTTTTACCTCATACTATAAATGTAAGTTAATTTTATCTTTATGAGAATTATGTTGAAAACCTTTTTCATTTAACTTTGTCTAGTAAGAATTTAGCCTTAAAGTTACATTTTTAACCTTAAAGTTACTGTTTACCAAACTTTAAACATACACATAAACATGATCATTAATACACAAGGAGAGAAACCTTTGTTATGAAGACATGTCATTTCAAACACGAATTTAGATGTGTACTGTCTTAGTTGTTGGGGGGGTCACCATCTGGAGATGGCCTCCCGCACAGCTCCACTTCAAGGAATTGCAGGTTGCGATCTCTGCACGAATCTCTGCGTACTCCAGCTTGTCTGCCTTCAGACCGGAGCTGAGGATCTCGGCCAGGGTGCCCAGTTTCAGCAGGGGGCCTGGGGGGTCCGGGAGGTCCGGGATCTGTATAGAATTCATAGCACATGGGTGGGCGGGCCAGCCGTGCAGAAGGTGCGGGCCAAGGTGCCCAGGGGTGGTGGCCATGATAGGCCGCTGCGGCCCTGCCATGTCT
The DNA here is from genome assembly GCF_950295315.1 of Erinaceus europaeus. Lineage (NCBI taxonomy): Eukaryota > Metazoa > Chordata > Mammalia > Eulipotyphla > Erinaceidae > Erinaceus > Erinaceus europaeus. The sequence goes on along the minus strand of NC_080169.1, from coordinate 99,071,714 downwards.
GCTGCCCTGTTCCATGGCCCTGCCATGTCTGCTGCCCTGCTCGCAGTGGCCGAGCAGCGTGGAGGGGTCCCGCGTCCAGTGCCCTGCGCCACACGGTAGAGAGCCAGCTCTTGTGGGCTGGCCTCGGGCTCCTGCGTGTTGGCATCAGGCTCCTGTGTGGTGGCATCGGGCTCCTGCGTGCTGGTGTCGGGCTCCTGTGTGCTGGCGTCGGGCTCCTGCGGGCTGCGGGCGTGGTGCACGGGGTTGTCTGGGCGCAGCCGGCTGGCTGGCTGCTCCACCAGGTGGAAAAGGCAGCTCCGCACCTCGCCTCCCGCCCACTGGCTCCTCTCGACTCCGCTGGCTGTTCTGAGTGCGCCCGAGCGAGTGGAAACCACAGAGTGGTCCAGAGATAAATGTTCCAGAAACAGCGAAAAAGTCTCGTGAAGAAAGGGCAGAGGCCTTTGGAGATCTCTTCACAAGCAGAAGAGAAGGCCATAGTACATAGGTAGCCAAATTGTCTTCACTTACCTGAGAGATGTGCAGGTCAGGTCCACGTGGGCGCCATTTGTTGTTAAAATTCGGAGGCTCCAGCTGGTCAGGCTAGCTTCACGGGCGGGTAACAGAGACTCAAAGACACACGGCTGGGCAGGGAAGCTATATTTCTTTATTCAGGAACAACGATTCATAAACTAAACCAAACTAATCACCAAACAGAACTCTGCTGCCTCTTTCCCCCGCGGCGGCGCCAAGCACTCTCCAACTCTGGAACTCTCTCACTCTCAAACTCTGTTACTCTCGAACTCTGGAATTCTCTCGGGGTTCCTTGGGGCGGGGACAAGCGGGCCCGCGAAAACTAGCAGGACTGAACCAATTTTCTTGGCAGGGGGAGAGCATACAACACTCGGCATCTAAGCCTGTGGAAAATCTAGACCAGGAATCAGCTTAATCAACAATTAAGCTTGTTGCTTTTTGATTTGCACTTCATGTGCTAGAGGCCAGGGCCTTTTACTCAGGGGGAGAGCTGTCTTTATCTGATACCTTCCAACACTGATGACAGTGAGAGCTGTAATGAATTACAGGGGTAAGTGGTTTCTGCTTCATTTTCGGTCTTCTCAAACACATACAGTAAATTATGCTGAATTAGACTTTCTTTTTAAATTAGTGATTTAATATTGATTTATACAATTATAAGATTAATGGGTATAATTCCAAGCCTTTCCCACCACCAGAGTAATGTGTCCCTACTCCCACCATTGGAAACTGCACTAGTTCTCCCAAGATCACAGATTTGGGTTGACTGTTACTTCTATATCTGTCTATCTATATTTCTCTATATTTGCCCATTTTTCCTGTGACCTTCTTACCCTTTCGAAATCACACATACTACTTCTTAGTGTCCCTCTGCCCCCCCCCCCCCCTTCTCTTTCTGGGTCCAGATGGAATTGGAGTTCAGAGCCCTATGGTCATTTTCCCCTAACATTTCTTTCCCTTTTCGAGTGTGGACCAAAATTCTTTATGGGGTGCAGAAAGGAAGGTCTGGCTTCTGTAATTGCTTCTCTGTTGGACATGGGTGTTGGCAATCGATCTGTACCCCAGCCTGTTTCTATCTTTCCCTAGTGCTAAATTAGACTTTGAGCCGGAATTTACTATTTTTTTCCTTATTAAGGCAAGAGGTGGGGAGACAAGTTCTGTGGAGCATTGAAAAGCTGAAGAAAGCAATAACAGAATTCCTTTGCAAGCAAATGTGCTTTCTTATCTGCCTTTGAAACTTCAGTGCTGACACAGTACCCATGTCATAGTACTTTATAAAGGGCTGCTCTTACCCTCCACATTGTGTCGGGCTGCCACCATTTGTCGTGCTTTCTTTGGCTTCCTGGTGAGCTCTGGAAGTGTACCATCTCACTTACTCTGGTCTCTCTGTACAGGTTGTGCATTTGCCCAGTTCATGACTCAAGAAGCAGCTCAGAAATGCCTTGAAGCTGCTTCCCCAGAGACAGAGGTAAGGAAGACATTGCTATTACTCTGTAACTTAGGCAAGAGGGATTCCTGGGGACAGTATTCAGTACTTAACACAAACTTTTTTGTTATTGTTAGAAATATAGAACGATAATGCTGAATTTATTAAACACATCATGTGTGTTAGGCATTGAGTTTTTACATACATTGTTTATGTCAGCTTGTGTATATAAGGTAAGTAATATTACTATCCTCTGTCTCATAGGTGAGGAGACATATAATAACATATCTCATATTTATTGGCCACTGTTGTGTGTTAGCCTCTCTCTGAGGCTGATGATGTTAGAGGCTGGGACAAGCAAGGCCTTGCATGATGTGGAGTAAATGCTTGAGAAAGAAAATATATGGGTGGTAAGAGCCAGAGGACCGCAGTTTACTCAATAGGTTTTCAGAGGTCCCAGGTCCCAGGTTGAGGCCAGAGGTCCCAGGTCCCAGGTTCAACCCCCAGTACTACCATAAATTGAGCTGGAACCTGGTAACCAACAAACAAAACAAATCTTTGGGACCAGATGATAAACTCACCTGGTAGAACACACACTTACCCCTGCCCACCGTGTAGAAGCACCATGCAAAAAGAGAAGCTTTACAAGTGATAGAGTAGTGCTGTGGCACTTCTCTCCGCTTCACCCTCTCTATTGCCATGTGTGTGTGAAATCAAGAGTGATGGAATCAGGATAGTGGGGAGCTCTAGCAAGTATGTGTTCGTTTTGAGATGTTACCCTGTACCAGCACTGTCTCTGAGATTCTCTTGAGTAAACATTACCATGCCATTAACTTTCTTTGAAACACTGGAACATTCCTTGTTTACAGACCACTGTCCTTAATTTGGGCCTACTATGGGACTAATCAACCCCCATGGAACAGATTATTTACTGGTGACTGTTCACATGTGAACTCCTGCACACCTGTGGTAAATACTGTTAAGCTCAGTGAGCCAACTACAGCCAATTGGGCTAAAACCTCCGGTAGATTTGGCTCCATAGCATAATCGGAGTGTTCTTTGTTAGGTGCTAAATTTCTGCTTGTTAATGATTTCTTTTTTTAATTAGAGAGGTTAATGGTTTACAGTACAGTTGTTGACACAAAAGTGAAATTTCTCATCTGACCATGATAGTGTCTGCAAAACGCTCTCACTTCCTAGCCTAGGTCCTTTTCCATCACCGTACACAAGGACCCCAAAGTTCCCTTCCTCCCCAGAGTCCTTTGCTTTGATGCAATACACCTAACCCAGTCCAAAACACAAAACCCAGTTTTGTGTTTACTCTTCCTGTTCTTGTATGCCTATGTTCATAACAGCATATTTTGTTAATGAATTTTAAGAGAGGGGGTTGCAATCTTTTATAGGGTGTTGGTGGACTTAAATTGGATGGCCGGCAGCTCAAGATTGACTTGGCAGTGTCCCGTGACGAGGCTGCAAAGCTTCGGACAAAGAAGGTGAAGAAGCCAACTGGAACCCGGAACCTCTATCTGGCCCGAGAAGGCTGTGAGTAGGGGGAGATTATGACCCAGGCTTCCAAGTAACCCAGCCTTGTGCCATGACTGTGACCCAGCAATAATATGTTTGGGGTTGGATTTCAAAGTAGAAATCCAAATGCCTTCTTCAATAGCATTGTATTATTATTCCACTCTGTCACAGGGTTTTCTCTTAGGGACCCTTCACCTAATTTTGGTTCAACCAGTGCTATTTTCTTTTCTGCCTTGCTTGCTTTTATACCTTTGCACCAGAGGATTGGCAGGGCAAAGAGGGAGGCAAAACTCAAAATACCTCTGCCGCTTGTCATCATTTCTAATCAGAGGTTTTCCGAAGGAGTTGAAAATGATGACTAAAATCACTTTTGGATTATTCATGGGTTCAGAATGTACATTCAGTACCTTTCCCTTAATGTCAGAAAGATAATCAGAATTAGCTTTAATTAAAAAGTGGAATCCCTTTCTCAAGATTGTGTAGTATTTGCTGGTCCAGTTTATGCACAGCTCTTATCCTCTGCTGGTATTGTAAGTCTGCCAACCTTCAGCACTGGACATCTACATGGCAGTGTGGCTGTTTTCTAGCCTGGTCTATTTCTTTGTTTATTTCCACCTCACCCTCCAAAATATATATATACCAGAGAAATCCCAAGAGCAGGTTCTAGGGTGGAACTTTTTTTTTTTTTTTTTTTAATTCCAGATGCCTAGTATAAACTTCAGAATTTTGTCTAGGCCTTCTTGTCTGACTTTGGCATACACATTAAGCTTCTTTGAGAAGGGAGAAGAACAAAATCACAAAATGTTTAGAGTTTCAGTCCTTGAAAGTAGCTCTTAGTAGAGAACTTAGCCCTGTAGCCTATTTCTAGACCTACCCAAATGCCACTGTGTCCTGGCCAGCTCAGTCCTCTGGGCCCTGTACAGAGAGCTTGCATCACTCAAGCCACATTCCTCTTGTTGCTCAGTGAAAATTCCCTTGCTGATGTCTTGGTCCTTTTCCCTCTTTCTGTAGTGATTCGCGCTGGGACGAAGGCTGCAGAGGGTGTGAGTGCTGCTGATATGGCCAAGCGAGAAAGGGTGAGTGGTCTCCAGGTTCTGTGTGGCATAGTCTAAATCAGTAAATATTAGGTACTGACCATCAGACATGTTCATCAAACAACCAGTACTAGCCACAGACCCAAGATACTGTCTTGTGAGAGAAAAGAGACTCAGGTGAGACAGCAAATACCCAGTGTTGTAATAATATTGCATCATTATCTGCTATAAGAACCAGGTCTACTCTTGATTTTCCTAGTGGCTCAGCAGTAAATTTTTTTGCTGAACTGCATGCTTCTAGGGTATGCAGCAGATACTTTAAGGCTGTGTGTCACTAGGGATCAGAATAACATAAGACAGGAAAATCAGTGTGGAGGGGAGTTATTAGAGATAGAGATAGGTATGTGGGTCTTACAGGGGGTAGCTAAAATATCTTTTTTTTTTTTTTAAATTGTCACCAGGGTTATTGCTGGATTTACAAGTCTACCACTGCTAGTGGGCATTTCTTTCTTTTTTCTTTCTATTTTATTTGAACGGGCAGAGAGAAATTGAGAGGGGAGGAAGTGATAGAGAGGGACAGAGAAAGACAACTGCAGGTCAGCTTCACTGCTCATAAAGCGTCCCCCCTACAGGGGCCTTAAACCCAGGCCTTTGTGCACGCTTCATCTGGGTGAGCCACTGCCCTGCCCCCTAAAATAGCTATTTTGTTGCAGAGGATGAAATCTCCAGAGTTTCTAGGCACCTGAGGAAAAACTCATATTGCGAGAGTTCCCATTGATAGCTAATACTATTCAGTTCCTTTACTGCAAGGTAATATTAAGCTCTGGTGAGTTTTACTTTTGCCCATGTGACTCACTTCTCCAAAGCTAAGTCAACCTAGAATGTTGGAGATGCAGGACTGTGAGCACAGCTGGCTATGGAGCCTGGAAGTGCAGCCTATTAGAAGTGGGCCTTTGGGAATCAAGATAGTTGAGGGTTGCTGTGTCTTACTTGGATCAGAATAATGACAGACTTAAAGTCCATTCCTCTTAAAAATGAATTTTCGAGCAATTTGCTCACTAGAGTTAGCTCATGGCAGGTACTGCTTTTCTCGGGAGAAGAACCAGATCATTAAACTTTGGTATGATAACCTCTTCCAAGATCCCTTTAATATTCATTTCCAGAGTATTTGTTGAGGTTGTGGTGTACTAGTTCCTTTATGAAACAGGAAAGCACCAGGGAAACAATAATTTAAAACTCTGTTAAGCTTATTTATTTATTTATTTATTTATTTATTTATTGCTTGTCACTGGGAAAGAGGGAGCCAGGACATATCTGCATATGCAGTGTCCCAGGGATTGAGCTTAGGACCTGGTTCTTGCAAATCCTGCCCTTTACCTGGTGCCCCTTCTCAGACCATTACTAACTTGATATTCAAAAACCAATCAGGAAAAGAATATCACTACCCTTTCACTTTAGAGACAGCTTGCTCTGGGATTCATTCAGCATAGTTTTGGCAGGAAAGACCATGGCTGTGATGACGGATGGACATTCTTTGCCTCAAGGTGGCAGAGTTGAGACAATACTCTATCAAGTATTCTGTAATCTCCACTGCTTTTTGGACAGTCAAGATAATAAGTTTGAGAATAAGGATTTGGCCTAGAATAGTTAACCATAGTAGTATTTATTATTTATTCTGAGCCCCAATTTTATGTAATGAGGTGGAAGGTACTTTATATAGCTTCTTTCCAATTCCGTCTGATGTGAGAGCCCACAGTTTGACCAGAGCCATTGTCCTTGAACCTTTTTTCCGTCCCAGTGTTGAGCATTGTGATGACCTAGGCTTGGTGCTGTCCCTCCCCAGAAGAAAACCTCTGTGTGGTTATTGGATGAGGATCATGCTTCTTTCCTTCCAGAGCATTCTGACCCTGCAGTTTTCAAGGGTGGGTTGTATTGTTAACAATTTTGCTGTTCTTTCAGTTTGAGCTACTGAAGCATCAGAAACTCAAGGACCAGAATATCTTTGTCTCCCTGACCAGGCTTTGCCTGCACAATCTCCCAAAGGCCATGGATGACACACAGCTCAGAAAGCTGCTACTCAGTGCTACTAGTGGGCAGAAAGGTGTTCGAATCAAGGAGGTGAGAGTTAATCTCTGCCCACTCCAAACTTTGGTGCTCATTCCTGACTCATTCAGGTTAAGAAACATTTATTTCAGGTTGTGGTGCTGTTGAATGAACAGAGTTTTTTTGGACACATTGTCAGTAGATAAGGCTGCATTTGGCTTTTTTTTTTTTTCCTTTCCTTTCCTCCCACCCTCCTTCCTTCTCTCCTTCTCCATCTTCCTTGCTTGTCCCTTCTTTTCTTTTTCTAATAACCATCTTTCACATTTGGCCAAATTGCAGAAGAACATAAGGAAGTCTGCCCTCACTGCTGAATCATCTCAGCAAGCTCTTACCAAATGCCTGCTGTGTGCTCAGCAGGATAGCAGGTGCTGTGATGTTCTTTTCCTTTTTTTTTTTTAATGTTTATTTATTTATTCCCTTTTGTTGCCCTTGTTGTTTTATTGTTGTAGTTATTGTTGTCATTGTTGGATAGAACAGAGGAGAGAAATGGAGAGAGGAGGGGAAGACAGAGTGGGGGAGAGAAAGACACACACCTGCAGACCTGCTTCACCGCCTGTGAAGTGACTCCCCTTGCAGGTGGGGAGCCGGGGCTCGAACTGGGATCTTTATGCCAGTCCTTGTGCTTTGCGCCATGTGCGCTTAACCCGTTGCGCTACAACCCGACTCCCTGATGTTATTTTTCTTAACAGAGGCAATAATCTGTGTTTGTGTTGCTGATCCTGTGCTCAGTTCTCTGCCTGTTGGAGAGCACAGGGAGCCACACAGCTCTCTGGCAGTTGTATCACGCACTGGATTCACACCCAGACTTGGTTAGATGCTGTGTGAGTTCAGGAGCCTCCTGCACCCTCATAGCACTCTGCATTCTGCTGTCACAACACTTCCTGCTGCACTGTCCTATGACTGCCAGATGTTTCTTTGCAGTAAACTGAGGTCTTTCAGGACAGGTATAGTACTCTCCGTATTTATTGGAAAAGTAGCTTTGCCAGGATTATGAGTCTGCTTTGCTCTGCTTCACTGCCACAGACTTTTCTTAACCCTTGAAAAACCTCATCAAAATGTCTAGTTTTGGTATTTTGGGAATTCCATGAAAAAATGTGAACACATCAGCATATATCTGATACCAGTTTTTGTAAAGCTGTTCAAAAATGTTACTGGCAGTTATATAATTTCAGTTAACATTAGTGATCCTTTAGAAAATGTCTGCTCATTTAAACTTGTTATTACACCTGGTAGAGTGTGCATGTTACCATGTGCAAGGGCCCAGGTTCAAGCCCCTAGTTTACACCTGCAAGGGGAAAGCTTTATGAGCAGTGAGGTCCTCCCTTTCCTCTTCCTGCTTGATTTCTCCCTGCCTATACCCACCCCCCCAAATAAATAAATAAATAAATAAACAAAATGTTACCACTTAGAGGAATTTATGTATGCTTTGCAGTATTTGCATTATATTGATTTTTCTAATTCTTTAATATATGTAAATGTCTTAGCAAGATACTAAGCTTCTTGAGAATAGGAGGGTCATTTTATTCTTTTCTTGATTCCCCTCCATTGATGACACAGTTCTAGACTCCGAGTAGTTACTAGATGTCTGCCAAGGCAGCACCCAGGTTTCCCCAGTGCCCAGACTTCTCCACTGCATTTCACTGCAGCTTCCAGGAGTAGTAGCATATATATGATCAGCATTTCCCAAATTGCCCGCTGGGCTTTGGTGCCCCAGGATGCTTATTAATCTTGCTTAGGCATTTAGGGAAAATTGACGCCAGAGAGGAGCTGAGCTCTAAGTGAAAGTAGCTGAAGATTCTCTGTATTTCTGAAACTGTTGGGCAGGTTCTCACCCGTGCCTGAAATGTCTTTCTTATCTGAAACTACCAAGCCTTTTTTCTTTCCTTCAAGAGTTCCCTTTCTGGGTGGTTTCTGAAGTGATGAGCTACGTGGGCAGCACTTCATCCTTGGTGATAACTTGAAGTGCCATGTACTACTCTTGTTTGTATGCACTGTCAGTATCGGCAATTAGCTGTTCGGAATTTCCTTGCTTTCCGATACATATATATATATATATATTTTTTTTTTTTCCCTTTTGTTGCCCTTGTTTATCATCGTTGTTGTTATTACTGCTGTTGTTATTGCTGTCATTATTGGATAGGACAGAGAGAAATGGAGGAGGGGAAGACAGGAGCAGAGAAATACACCTGCAGAACTGCTTCACCGCCTGTGAAGCGACCCCCCTGCAGATGGGGAGCCAGGGGCTTGAACCAGGATCCTGACATCGGTCCTTGTGCTTCGTGCTATGTGCACTTAACCTGCTGTGCCACCGCCCAGCTCCCAAGATATATATAAGCGACCCCCCTGCAGATGGGGAGCCAGGGGCTTGAACCAGGATCCTGACATCGGTCCTTGTGCTTCGTGCTATGTGCGCTTAACCTGCTGTGCCACCACCCGGCTCCCAAGAAATATATTTTCAAGATCATGAGTTTGAGAATAAAGATGGGCATAGATTAGTTAACCACAGTAGTGTTCATTATTTACTCAGGGCCCCAATTTTATGTACATAACACAACATCTGCACGTGTATGTGTGCGCGCACACACACACACACATGTTCTCAGTCAGTATATTTTAATAAAATAAACATTCATCAATGTTCTCGTGGTATCATTCTTGTGATGGTGATACAGTTGAAGAGTCTATTCCAGAAACCTGACTTCTTACTAGATCTGGAAAAGGTGCCTAATTCTGTAACTACTGATTTATCTTCTGGTTCTATTCACAGTGTAGGGTGATGCGAGACCTTAAAGGAATTTATGGGAAGGTTAAAGGTCAATCTCTGGGCTATGCCTTTGCAGAGTTCCAGGAGCATGAGCATGCCCTGGCAGCCCTGCGCCACATCAACAACAACCCAGACATCTTCGGGCCTCAGAAGGTGAGCCTAATCCTTTGGGTAGAGTTATTCCTCAGGACCTTTTGCAGAAAATTGTCCCTCTCCTCTTACTCAGTGCTCTGACATTTGAGTGGTGGGAAACAGTAACAAGTCGGTGGAGGGAATGAACAGTGACTTAAGTGACTGGCTGATTAGAAGAAGCTCTGAAATTGGATGGCTTGAAATTGGAGTGAGCAGTGACTTCTGACTTGCTTAAAAGGGGCAGTGGCAGGGGATATGATAACTCAGTCCACTGCACTCGAAGATTTAAGTCTAATGAATGGCATTTTCTTCCCTTCTGGTACAGAGACCAATAGTGGAATTCTCTTTAGAAGATCGAAGGAAACTTAAAATAAAGGAACTAAGGACTCAACGCAGCCTGGTACAGAACTTTTTTTTTTTTAATTATGATAAAATACACGTAACATGAAGTTTGCTATCCTAACCATTTTTAAGTATACAGATCAAGCATAACGATCTGTAGGCTCCTCTTCAAGTTGTTCTCTACCTCACTAGTTTCTATTTTACTCTTTACTCTTAGTACCTTCGACCTCTCCTGCCCATCTTCTCTGCTGGCCTGTGTACAGTAGTACCACAGAACATGAAGGGAGGAGAAAGCAGAATCAGACTGGTGGGGTTGCCAGTCAGCAGTTCTTGCACAGTGCTCGGTGATGGTGCATAGCAAAATTCATGGCCAATATTGCAGTTTTATTTCACCTGTAGACTTCAGTCATCCTTTCCATCTCTCTACCTTATAGAAGCATGGTGTCTGATAGCTTGGGGGCTGTTTTGAATTTTAGAGAGGAAAGAGCATGGTGTTTAGGAACTGGAATACTCATGTTCAAAGTCTGGCTCTGTCTCTTTCTTGCTGCATGTTCCTTGGCAAGTAATCATCTCTCAGTTTCAGTGTGCCTAGTTGTACAACGGAGTTCACAATGTCACATTCAACATGATTGATGAGACCTAAATGAGACAGTACACATAAACTATATTACACTCTGTATTGTCAGTACACAGTTGAGACCTGTTTATTTATCATTGGATAGAGACAAAGAGAGACAGACACCTGCAGTATTGCTTCACTCGTGAAGCTTTTTCTCCCTACAGGTGGGGACTGGGGGCTTGGGCCTCTGTCCTTTCGCACTGTGATGTGTATGTACACTTAACCAGGTGAGCCACCACCTGGCCCCCTCAAGACCTTTATTTATTTATTTATTTATTTATTTTAAAACCCACTCTCCCCCAGTACATACAAAGCAGGATTAACCTTGGTGTCATAACTCCTATAGCTCTCCTCGATATTATACTTAAACTTGCATATATGCCAAATATTTGCTGTCTTGTGTGTCCCATGAATATGGCTGAATGAGGGCACTTGTTTTACTGGTGAATATAATGCTCTGAACCTGATCCCTCACCCCACCCAACCCCCACTCCAATATGCATACCCTCAGTAGTCATCTATTACTGCGTCAGAGTCTGCTTGTATGCACTTTCTTGTAATCTGTAACTTGGGAAGGAAGTCTCTTCACCACCCTCATATCAAGCCATTTATCTGCCGAGTGTTTTCAGCAAACAAGCTTCATCCAGAATCCAGATGAATCCAGTTCTCTTGTTTTTTGCAGCAAAAAATGAAATCTAATTCTACAACTGGTGAGCCCCAGCGAAAACATGCAGAGCCTGGAAAAGGGCAGCAGCAAAAAGCAGCTCAGAATCCCTCACAGAAACACAGCAAGGCCCCACTGGAGCAGAAGGGCAAGGCAGGTTCCTCATGGTCAGGGTTCCAGACCAAAGCCGAAGTGGAGCAGGTGGAGCTGCCTGATGGAAAGAAGAGAAGAAAGGTCCTGGTGCTTCCCTCTCATCGAGGCCCCAAAATTAGGTGAGCTGTTCGTGGTGGAGTAGAGCAGAGCAGAGGGTATCTTCTAGGAGGGTTGGCTTTTGCTTAGCCCTTTTCCTATTTGTGGCTTTTGTTTGGGTGAAAGAGATGCTAGTCTCACATGAAAGGTTAGGTTAATACAGTTGGCTCTGTGACAGCAGAGATAACGCCCTGGGCCAAATGGAAGCAGGAACAAGCCTAGTGGAGGTGACCTGAGAGGAGCCTTCCAGGGCAGGCTTTCATGCATTCCCCCTCTTCTGAGGAGAGGCCTTCTGTCCAGATGACTGACTCTTTGAGCTGAGGCCCACCTACCTGATTTTCCCCCTGTACTTTCTGTTCAGGATAGCAAATGAGCTCTATAAACTAAAGTAGATCTTTACAAAATGTGTGTTAAGCAAATGAAGATTTTTGAAATTCCCTGGTGGCTTTAAGTCAAAACAAAAAAGTAAAGCTGGTATACAAATAGGACATTCTCTTTCAGTAACCCTTTTCAGAGTGACTTATGGGCCAAGAAAAAGCCAGTGTAAGAGAAGGAGTTTTATCTTCCATGCCGAGAGACTCTCAGAGGTGCCAATTAGAGGGGGAACGCAGGGTGGTGCTCATTTGACCATTTTATTGCAGGCTGCGAGACAAAGGCAAAGTCAAATCTCTCCCTCCCAAAAAGCTAAAGCCACAGATAAACCAGCGGAAGCAAGAGAAGCAGACATTATCTTCTAGTCAGGTGAGTTCTGTGGGACACAAGGCTGTGGTGTGGCATGGCTCTGTTGGGGCTGGCAACCACTTTTGTGCCATAATTATTTAAACAGAAAGGATTTTTTTCTCTCTAGGGTTATTGTTGGGGCTTGGTGCCTACACTGCGAACTGACTGCGCACAGTGGCCATTTTTTCCTTTTCTTCTTTCTATTTTGTTTTGAAGAAACAGAAAATTGACTGGGGAGGTGGAGAGTGTGAAGGAGACACTCCTGCAGTTACATTCTTCACTGTTCATGAAGCTTCACCCCTGCAGACAGGGGTGCAGGAGCTCAAACGCAGGTGCTTGTGCATGATACAATGTCTGTGTTTAACCAGGTGCACCACTGCCTGGCCCCAAAACAAAGGACTTCTAGGGTCAGCAAAATAGCTCACCTGGACAGTTTGCTGCTTGGCTATGTGTGCGGCCCAGGTTAAACCTAGCCTCCACAGCACTGAAAGAAGCTTTGGTGTTGTGATTCCTCCCTTCCTCCCCCACCTTTTTTTTTTTTTTTTTTTGCTACTAGGGTTATCACTAAGGCTTGATGTTGACTACAAATTCTTGTGCCCTCCCCCACTTTTTTCTGTTTTATTTTTGCCTGACAGGACAGAGAGAAATTAAGATTGAAGAGGAGATAGAGGGAGAGAGAAAGATGCACACCTGCAGACCTGCTTCACCACTCGTGAAGCATCCTCCCTGCAGATGGAGACAAGGGGGCTCGAATCTTTACATATGGTGATATGTGTGCCTGACCCTGTGCTGCGATATCTCTCTCACACACACACTCTCTCTCTGCCTCTATTTAAACAAAAAAATAAATACATGGACTTCTGGATGGCAGGACTGTAGGTTGTTAGAGGATGTTGTGGTACACCGTCCTAAAATGGGGGAAATAGTAAAACAAACCCCATATATCAGTTGCCCTGCATCAACAATGATCTATGTCTCACCCTGAGTATATTAGACTATGCTTCATGTGAAAATAAAGTATATTGCTCAAACTACCCCAGAATGCATCTCTACCTGATAAGATCTCACACATGCTGATATGCTAATATCTAATGAAATTTTTTTTATATTTATTTTCCCGTTTGTTTCCCTTGTTTTTCACTGTTGTTGTAGTTATTGTTGTTGTTATTGATGTCATCGTTGTTGGGTAGGACAGAGAGAGGTAGAGAAAGATAGATACCTGCAGACCTGCTTCACCGCCGGTGAAGCAACCACCCTGCAGGTGGGGAGCTGGGGGCTCGAACCGGGATCTTTCCACCGGTCTTTGCACTTTGCACCACACGCACTTAACCCGCTGTGCTACCACCCAACTTCCTATCTAATGAAATTTGTAAGAAACTAATGGTATCTGATGTTGAAATGGTTCCAGTTGCCTCAAACGTTTTTATAGTTGGTTAATACAAATTAGAATCCAGAGTTCATATATATCATTTTTATAGATTGTCAGTCTTTTTCCCCCTCATCAAATCTCCTTTCCCCATGCTATTAATTTATTGTAAAAGCCCGACATTTGCTTTCAGAATGAGTTTAGCCACCTGCTTCCTTGTTATTTATGTAACACCCCATGTTACATAAGTCACTTGTTAGATACAGATGCTTGACTAGATTCAAGCTTACTTCTTCTCTTTTTCAAAGATCTATTAAGAATTATGTATTATTTTTGAATAATAGTGTTTTAACAGTGCTTCACAAAATCCGAAGATTTCAGAGGCATACTTCCACACCCATACATGATCGTGTTGGTCACTACACCTTCGACCAATATTTAATAAATGTGTGAGAGAGAACCAAAGTTTCTCTCCTGGGTATGCAGCACTGGAATTGAATTTAGTACCTCACACATGCAAGGTCTGTGCTCTACCACCGAGCCACTTCATGGTCACAGCTTAGTTTCTTTCTTTCTTTCTTTTTCTTTTCTTTTTTTTTTTTTTTTTGTCTCCTGGTTTATAGCTGGGGCTCAGTGCCTGTACTACAAAACTACTGCTCCTAGCGGCCATTTTTTTTTCCTTCCCATTTTATTGGATAGGACAGAGAGAAATTGAGATGGGAGGGTAAGATAGACACCTGCAGACCTGCTTCACTGTTTGTGAAGTGACCCCCCCACCCCCGCCTTTGCAGGTGGGAAGCCAAGGGCTTGAACCATATTCCTTCGGTGGCTCCTTGTCCTCTTAACCTGGTGTGCCACTGCCCTGCCCCCTCCAAGCTCAGTTTTCTGTCATATCACACCACAAGGTGTCTGGTCGACCTGTTTTTAGTGATGCTCAGAATTCTCTCTGACTTTAGGGGTTGTCTGTCTTACCTTCCTTCCACTTGTGTGAAGTTCCCCATCAGCCATTTACCCGCTGGTTTTAGCACATTGGTAGTTGCTATGTGGATTCATTATGATTTTCAACTTTCATCCTTTTGTTTATTTTTTGATAGGGAAAAATTTTTCTCTTAACAGTTATAATATTTGGTTACCATGAAATATCACTTATGTGGGAAAGGTTTAATAAATGGCTTGATTTGTTTTTCTTTATTAATTTTCAGAGTAATGAGTTGGTGTTCTGCCAGCCTCCTGCAGTGAACAGTAAACATTTTTTTTTAGTATTATGAATTTCTGAGTTTAACATATTTGATGTATGCATTCATTAGCATTGTTCCAGCTCAGGCCAGCAGAAGCCCCTTGCAGTCCTTCAGACTCCTGAGTCATTCTGACATGACCCTGTCCTTAGTAGTATCCTTGCTTGCTTCTCTCCTTTTCTAGTCTCTTTCTCCTTCCTTCTTTTCTTCCTCTCCCCTTCCCCCTTCTTCCTTGCCAACAGGGTTATCACTGGGGCTCAGTGTTCCTGGTAGCCACTTTTTCCTTGTTTTTTTCTTTGTTTTATTGGATAGGATAGAAGGAAATTGAGAAAGATGGGGAGATTAAGAGGGACAAAGAAAGACACCTGTAGACCTGCTTTACTACATGTGAAGTGTCCTCCCTGCAGTTGGGGGTTGGGGGCTCGAGCCTGTCTCCTTGCACATGGTAATGTGTGTGCTCAACCTGGTGTGCCACTGACCAGCCCCCAGTCTTCTTTTTAAGAGGAAAAGAAGCATTACCTGCCCATCCTGCCAAGAAATCTGTGTTTTCAGGAAGTCTCTGATGCAGACCATATTAACCTAAAATAGTCTAACTCTGAAGTTCTGTAGGCAATGTTTAGGGGCAAGAAAAGGTCAAATAATAATGTCCAGACTCTGCTGCTGCTCACAGACAAGGAATTGATGAATATTTAGAGTGGGGAAAGGCCTCTGACACTCCTCAGTGTTGTATTAGTGGGCCCCTCCTCCTAGACATTGGAGGTCTGATTTCTTCCCAGTGGGTGAGTTTCTTTGTGGAATTTTAAAAGGCTACTCTCTGCAAGTGATCTCCTTTTACAACAGACATGGTCTCTGTGCCTCCTTACTTTCTCTGGAGTCCCAAAGGTAAGACGATATTTAATGCCTCAGGTAAACGATCCTAAGTTTCCTTTTCTAAATTTACAGGCACCTAAGAAGAAAGCCAAGAGAAATAAGACAGAAGTCCGCTTCAACCACCTGGTGGAACAATATAAGCAGAAGTTATTGGGATCCTCAAAAGGAGCACCTCTTGCAAAGAGGAGCAAGTGGTTTGACAGTTGATGTCAGCAGCCTGGAGTAGAAGCTGGAGTGTATGTTTCTTGGTAAAGCTCCCAGGCTCCCTCCTCTGTGCCAACTCCATCTCCCTGTGTCACTTATTGAGGGAATGAAACCCCAAAATGTGCTGTGACTTTGTTGGGGGGGGGGGGGCTCTTTATACTGTACACAACTGAACTTTCATCCTTCCCTGGTACAAGGGTTAGGTGACCTAAGGAGAAATGCCAGAAAAATGAGTTTGTTGTTTCTGAAATGGAGAACATTGTAAAAGTTGTTTTTGAGAGCTGACTTTTGAAAAATGTAATATTTTGTTAAGTGTCTTCTCTAAATGAGATATTTTGTGGGTTTTTGAATAGCAGAATATCATTTGTAATATATGGATCTTTTATTTTCTAATGAATTTATTATTTATGAATACTTTTGATGCCACTAATTAAGTTGCATAGAATTTCAGGCCACAGAAATTAAGTATAAGCAGAGAAAAAAATATTCCCAGTGTAATCTCATTGGAAGTGAAGGTGGGAGGGAGAAACTTAGAAAGTAATTTAGGACAGTGGGCCCTGAGAGGGCGACACCTGGTAATTGTTTACCAAGTGAGTGGGTTACTGTTTGACAATTGGTTAAAATCAGCTTATATTGGCCCACGGACATCAGTTACTAATCATGAAACAACAACTAGCTTGGCCGGTAAGCTGGCATTTTTATCCTGAGAACTAGAGGCAGGTGCAGCTGCAGAGAGCATAGCATGAGGCTGGGCCTCTAGCCTGACTTGCCTTGAACCAGATACAGGTTCTCTGGGCCTTAGTGTCGTCTAAGTTTTTTCTAGTCCCTTCAGATCTGATTCATAGTCTTTCTCTTGTTAACCTCAAAAGATAAAAACTGGCTTTTATTACTTTTCAAAATGTTAAAGGCGCCACATAAAGCTAGGAGGAATGCTGAGTATTAAAGAATTCAAAGTTCAAGAAGATGACCAGAGCTTGAAGGGTTAGACTTAGACAATACGAATAGCATTGGAACAAACTGGGCTGAGTCTGATAATGTGAGGATCGTTAGGAAAACATAAATCCTCTCACTTGGACCCTGTTGCACAATTGGGAGAGTTGGAATCCACTAAACTCACACAGTGAAGTAACCATATGGCCACCACAAATGGAATAGCACCTCTAGACTAGTCACAGCAGTGGGGCGCAGCAGTGAGTGAACTGCTAGGACTGAGCTGACCACATTACATCTGTAAAACAGTTGGAATTCTCAAGTTGGTAAAGAAAAATGAAATGTCAAATGGAAGCAGAGTTGATCATTGTTGAAGCTAATGACGGATAAATAAAGAATTGTTCGAGTAACAGCCCACTTGGGGGGGGGCTTCATGAGCAGTCAAGCAGTACTGCAGGTGTGTCTCTTCTCCCTCTCCATATCCCCTTCTCAATTTCTGTCTTATCAGAATATTCAACTGGACCAAGATAAATATATTAAAAAAAAAAAAAAAGGTCCAATGAGTAAAGGAAACGGGTACTACCCTAGGATAACCTAAGGAAATTATTAAGCTGTGATAGCTGATGGTAGAACCGGAAGGGTCTGTGGGAGGCAGGGGGTTGAATTCAGAGAGTCATCTCGGGGCTCGGTATAAGGAAGAGCCTTAACGTAGTCGTCAGGGGTTATAATAAGTGCACATACTGGGCAAGAGGAGGTGCTGAGTATTGGCCCCGAGATGGCCCAGAGGTAAGCCCTGCATCTCACCCTTGTCCTTGAGGTTCCTTTCTAGAGATGAGCTGTTCGTCATTGGTTGCTTTGTAGCCTTCATACATTTGGTCCTCGTTAAATCTGCCATGTGGTGGAGATGGCTTTACTCCTGCTTAAAACCCTCCTATGGTTTCACGTGCCACCTTGACATTTCCACTCCTCCCCATGATGCGCAGTGCTCTTGGTTCTCCAGCTGCTGTCCCCTCCCCTGCCTCGCTCTTAGCCACTTCTCTCCTTTGCACAGACCTGCCTTCAGGCCTTTCAACTCTTTAGCACCTCAGAGAGCTCCTTCCTCAAGTCTTTTGCTTGTCACTCAAATCTTCAAGTTGTCACCCCCTCCGTGATCTCATCCCTTCTTCTCTATCCTACCCCATGCCTGAAAATGAACATCTCTGTTTATTCCTAGCTCTCTCTATCTGAACTTGTTTGTTGGTTTCCACTATCTAGAATATATTTGGGGAAGGAACTTGATTTTGCTTGTTTGTTCCTGTAGACCCAACACCTAAAATTGATAAACAGAAACATAGTGGCATCAAGTGCTTTTTTTTTTTTAACTTTTCATTTATTTGATAGGACAGATTGAGAGGGTAAAGAAAGATAGAGAGGGTCGGGGTAGTGATGCATCTAGAGCATGCACATTACGGTGCACAAGCATCCGGGTTCAAGCCTGTGGCCCCCACCTGCACTGGGAAGCTTCATGGGTTGTGGAAGGCAAAGAGAGTCACCTGCACCACTGCTTCAGCTAGTTAAGGTGGGGACTGGGGCTTGAACCCAGGTCCTTGCATGTGATCTAGCTCTGGGCCCCAAATAAAATTTTTGAAGGATAAAAATAAGGGGGAAAGGAAGAAACAGTACTCAGTAGAATAGAGAAAGAATTGGGAATACTGCAGTCTAGGAGGTGCTTCAGTGGGTTAAAGGTTAGACTCTCAGCATGAGGTCCCCAGTTCCATACCCAGCAGTGCAAATGCCAGAGTGATTCTCTCTCATTAATAGATTTTTTTAAATTTATTTATTTATTCCCTTTTGTTGCCCTTGTTGTTTTATTGTTATGGTTATTATTGTTGTCGGATAGGACAAAGAGAAATGGAGAGGTGGGGGGAAAACAGAGAGTGGGAGAGAAAGACAGACACCTGCTTCACTGCCTGTGAAGGGACACCCTTGCAGGTGGGGAGCTGGGGGCTTGAACCGAGATCCTTATGCCGGTCTAATAGATTTTTTTTTTTTTATTGGAGGTATAGCCAAAAGTTGTTGACTTCTTTTTTTTTTTCTTTTTTTTTTTCCTCCTCCAGGGTTATTGCTGGGCTCAGTGCCTGCACCACGAATCCACCGCTCCTGGAGGCCATTTTTTACCCCTTTTGTTGCCCTTGTTGTAGCTTCGTTGTGGTTATTATTATTGCCCTTGTTGATGCAATTCGTTGTTGGATAGGACAGAGAGAAATGGAGAGAGGAGGGGAAGACAGAGAAGGGGAGAGAAAGATAGACACCTGCAGACCTGCTTCACCGCCTGTGAAGCGACTCCCCTGCAGGTGGGGAGCTGGGGTTCGAACCGGGATCCTTATGCCCGTCCTTGTGCTTTGCGCCTCGTGCGCTTAACCCGCTGCGCTACAGCCCGACTCCCCTCTTTTTCTTTTCTTTCCTGCCTCCTCTCCCCTCCCCTTTTTTCTCTTCTCCTTCCCCTTCCCCCTCCCCTCCCCTCCTCTCCCTTCCCTTCCCTTCTTCTCTCCCCTCTGTTGGTCATTACACTAGGTCCCCTGCATTGCTTGATACTGTGGTCTATTTACATAATCACTGTTTTGCCTGAGACCCGCCCTGCCTGCAGGGTATTGGTTTGATCCCATTGGTCAGAACCTTCGCAACAGCTGCTATGGAAGATTTCTATGTTCGAGTTCTTTTTGCTCCATCCCCTCTCCTAGCCATTTCCTTTCCCCACTCGCCACTTCTGGTTAAAGAGATATATAAAAGGCGTTGTATCTGATCAATAAAAGAATTGCATTGCTCAGCCACGTGCTCCAGAGTCTCTCTCCAGCGACTCTAGCCTGGCACCCCACCCCTCCCCTCCCCTTTCTTTTTACCACCAGGGTTATCACTGGTGCTTGGTGCCAGCACTGTGAATCCACTGTTCCCAGTAGCCATTTTTTCCTTTATGTTTTATTTGATAGGACAAAGAGAAATTGAAAGAGGAGGGGGAGATAGGGAGGGAGACACCTACAGTATTTGCTTTGCCACTTGTGAAGCTTCCCCCCCTGCAGTTGGGGAGTTGGGGCTTGAACTCAGGTCCTTGCACATACCCTTTTCTTGGGAGACTCTGTTCTCACTTCTTCACTGAGAGCCTGGTGTTCATGCAACGGGAGTTTTCTGAGTTAAGCATGAAGGGAGGGGTATGAGGTGCTTGGGTTTTTAAGTGGCTTTGATTAATAACTTTTTGTTTCCCCCTAACACTCAAGACGTTAGGCAAAACTA
Source organism: Erinaceus europaeus (assembly GCF_950295315.1). Lineage (NCBI taxonomy): Eukaryota > Metazoa > Chordata > Mammalia > Eulipotyphla > Erinaceidae > Erinaceus > Erinaceus europaeus. Next base: position 99,051,755 of record NC_080169.1, on the reverse strand, counting down.
TCAAGTTTCAGTCGCATCTTCCTGCTTGATTAGACAGTACCCTAACTCAGAGGTAGTTTTTTCAAATAGAGAATCTTATGATTGTTTAAGTTGGGGGCTGATTGGTGATGTACTGGACGAGGTTCAGACCCCTGGTCCCCATCTGCAGAGCGAAAGCTTCACAAGTGGTAAAACAGTGCTGCACGTATCTCTCTCTTCCCCTATCTTCCATCTCAATTTCTCTGTGTTTACCTTAAATAAACAAATATTGTATACACTTTTTTTTTCTTTCTTTCTTTCTTTTTTTTTTTTTTTTTGACTACTTAGTAGTTTTGAGGAATCAGTTTGCTCTGACCTAGAATATGCACTCCCTTCTTCTAGAATTAGCCTGCAGCAAGGATTTTGCTGCAGCTGTCTTAAAATGAGATCTGTAACTTCCTCTTGTAAGCACATTCTTACAAAGACTCCCAAATACCCTTTGGCATGTTTTTGCCTTGAAAAGAGGTCTTCCACCTCAAAAAAGCAGAGCCCAGAACCTCAAGGCTCCAGAAATCCCTTGTTCACTATTTGTCCTGCATTTGGCCTTGAGTCACCTGAGGAGGCAGGAGGTCAAACATGCTGCAGAGTGTTGACCGCCCAGAACCTTCTGTCTTATGTCCCCTGTCTGACTCAAGTCGTTGGCTTTCTTCTCAATGTCCCTGCATCCTATGCCTCTTGTGAACTGACAGGTAGCTGCCAGTTCTGTCACGTAAGGAGCAACTCTGCGCACCCCTGCAATCCCAGGAGTTCCAGAACTTCTCTGTAGATCTGACAGCAACCACGTTTAACTGAGGATGCCTTCAATATGTCTGTATTTCGTTGTGTACTGCTCAGCTCCTGTTTTTTTGGTTTTTAATTTATTTTCCATTTTGTTGCCCTGGTTGTTTAACATTGTTGTGGTTATTGATATCGTTGTTGTTGGGTAGAGAAATGGAGAGAGGAGGGGAAGATAGAGAGGGGGAGAGAAAGAAAAATACCTGCAGGCCTGCTTCACCGCCTGTGATGCGACTCCCCTGCAGATGGGGAGGCGGGAGCTCGAACCGGGATCCTTCCGCTGGTCTTGCACTTTGTGCCCCACCTGTGCTTAACCCGCTGCACCACTGCCCAACTCCCACAGCTCCTGTTTTTTTATCCTACTCAGCCCTACCTGGCACACACAAAGGACCAGAATGAGGCTGCTTTGTTCCTCTCAGGCCAAGTAAAAATGCCCAGACATGCCTTTGCTGAAGGCTGACCAACTAAAAAGCTCCCCACACACATTGCCTTATTTTGGTTCTTGGTTCCTGGCCTGGAGCCTCTTCCTCTCCAGGGTTAATTGCAGAGTCAGACTTCTAGTTGATTAGGGTGTGACTCAGCATCCCAGACAGGGATGAGTTATGTATGGGTGCATCTGCAATTGCTGAGGCTTCTGACTCCCAGCTGGTGTCTGGCTGCAGACCAGCTTCTGTGTTGTGTTGTAGGTTTACTGAGAGACTGACAGAGCTTGCTAACCAGTTCCGAGAGAAGAACTGCACTCACCAGCTGACCTTTCAGAGCTTTCTGATTAGACGCTGGCCTGAGTCCAGGTTCCCTTAGGCTCGCCCCTGCTTCCCAGGTCCACCAGGTCATTGTTGGGGCTCAGTGCTGGCACCAAGAATCCACCACTCTTGGTGGTTATATATATGTTTTTTTTTTTCTTTAAAGTTTCTTCCTATTTTACTTGATAGGACAGAGAAACTGAGAGGAGGTGAGGGAAATAGGGAGAAAGACACCTGCAGACCTGCTTCACTGCTGATGAAGTGTGTCCTCCCCCTCCCCCCGAAGGTGGGGGTCAGGTGCTCCAACCTGAGTCCTTGCGCATGGTAATATGTGCGCCCAGCTAGGTTGGCCACCGCCCCACAATGCTTTTCTCAGACATAGTTCTCTTCTGCGGTCACCCCAGAATCTCCCTCCCTGGACATTAGATAGAAGGAAAATCCTTTCTGCCCTTGGAGTCAGGGATTCTATTTTACACTGTTCGGCACACCCTGTGATTCTTAACAGTGATTTACACATAATAGGAGTTCAGGTAATTCTCTCAAACTGAAGATCGTTTGTTCCCTAGATTAACTGGATTTGTGAAGGACAACAGAGTCATTTTCTAGTGGTGATGTATGTGAATGGGTCCCCGAAATTCAAAGCAATAGAAGAAATAGTCCCTTTAACACACCACCTGTTTTTTTGTTTTGTTTTGTTCTTGCTTCACCTTGTCCAGACCAATTTGTCCCTCTCCATGGAAGTGGCACCCAGCTGTCAAGTTCACATTTAATCCCTCCTTCACTCCCTGATACTCTTACAGGTTGGCATCCACTCAACAGAGCACCCACTTATATTCCTACTTTAAGTAAAGTACCTTGGGAGTCGGGTGGTAGCACAGTGGGTTAAGCGCAGGTGGCACAAAGCACAAGTACTGGCGAAAGGATCCCTGTTTGAGCCCCCAGCTCCCCACCTGCGGGGGAGTCGCTTCACAGGAGGTGAAGCAGGTCTGCAGTTGTCTTATCTTTCTCTCTCCCTCTCTATCTTCCCTTCTCTCCATTTCTCTCTGTCCTGTCCAACAAGAGTGACATCAATAACAACAACAATAACTACAACAATAAAACAACAAGGGCGACAAAAGGGAATAAATAAATAAATTTTTAAAAAATTAATAAAAAATGTGCCTTATATGTGGTTCAATAGGTGGCGCAGTGGATAAAGCATTAGACTCGCAAGCTTGAGGTCCTGAGTTTGATCCCTGGCAGCACATGGACCAGAGTGATGTCTGGCTCTTTCTCCCTTCTCCTGTCCCTCTCATTAAATATATACATAAGTAAATGCCTTATAGGACCAGGTGAAGTTCACATGTTACCATGTGCAAGGACCTGGATTCAAGCTCCTGGCCCCTCCTGCAGGAAGAAAGCTTCACAAGTGAACTAGTGCTGCAGGTATCTCTCCCTCTTACCTGCCTTTTCCCTCTTAATTTCTCTCTGCCTCTATCTAATAAAATAACAATAAAATATTAAAAGTGGTTTACTTCTCATTCCTTTAGTTCTTGCTTTCCCATGTCAATTGCGAGCCCCTGTGACGGTAAGAACTAGATCCCAGTCCTTAATGATGGAGGATGAGGACAGTGAGGGACCCACCAGTCACCTGCTGGCATGTTCTCGTCCCCACCCTGTCATGTTACAGACTTTCTTTCTTGCTCAGCCTCATTCCTCATAAGTCCTGAGGAAATGTCAGTTTCTCTCAGTTTTCTTTGCCCCCCACCATCATCTTCCTTGTGCTACTGCCTCGGCCTCAGTCCACCAGCATCTCCCCTCAGATGTGGCTCAAACTACCTTCTGGCCATATTCAATCCTAATCTTGTCTGTCTGCTCGAAAGGGCCTCCCTGTCCTCACACACCAATCACTATAGCTTGCATGCAAATAAGCTGAGCTGGATGGACCTCCTTTTTTTTTTTATTTATATTGAGGCTATATTGTATTATAGATGCTCCTGTGTGCAGAAGCGGATTCTCAAGTGTCCCCTTCATACTCTCAGCTTTACTGCCTTTCTCCCTTTTCTTCCTGGGTCTAATATGCACCTTTTAACCTGAGTTAAAACATGAGTGAGGGAGTTGGGCAGCACACATGTAACACAGCGGGTTAAGCGCACATGGTGCAAAGCGCAAGGGCTAGCATAAGGATCCCGGTTTGAGTCCTGGGCTCCCTACCTATAGGAGGTCGCTTAGTAAGGGATGAAGCAGGTCTGCAGCTGTCTATCTCTCCCCCTCTTTATCTTCCCCTCCTCTCTCCATTTCTCTCTGTCCTCTCCAACAACAGCAGCTATGACAACAATAACAGCTACAACAAGGGCAACAAAATGGGAAAAAATAGCCTCCAGGAGCAGTGGATTTGTAGTGCAGGCACCAAGCCCCAGCAATAACCCTGGAGCCCTGGAGGCCATATATATATATATATTTATATATTTATATATTTATATATATCATGAGTGAGTGCTTTGGATGAGGTCTTCCCTTTGGGTGTGTAATCAAGTGAGTTTTTTGCGACTTTTTCTCCAATAAAACAGATGGATTCTCTGAGGTTAACCCTTTGTGCCAAGACCTCCCTTTTTACTCCTGTTTTTTTTTTTAAACAGGTGCTTGAAGCCCAAAGGGCAGAGTTCACAGAGCTTCTGGTTAGCACACAGTGGTGGTTTGGGGAGATCAGAACACTTTTGAGCATATAGGTACACCACGTCATGGGGGGCTGGGTGGTAATGCACTGGGTTAAGCCCACATGGCGTGAAGCGCAAGGATCGCACAAGGATCCTGGATCCTGGTTTGAGCCCCTGGTTCCCCACCTGCAGGAGGCTCTATTCACAAGCGGTGAAGCAAGTCTGCAGGTGTCTCTCTTCCCATCTGTCTTCCCCATCTCTCAGTTTCTCTGTCCTGTGCAACAACAATGGCAGTAACAACAATCATAACATCATCAGCAAAAATGGAAAAAGTGGCTGCCAGGGGCAGTAGATTCATAGTGCAGTTCCAGTGATAACCCTGGAGGCAAGAAAAAAAATTCCCAGGAACACCATGTCGTCATCCCTCTAGCCTCACCTGAGTCTGGGATCTTCTCTTCCACCTGCTTATTCCTGGATCATATCCATTTATAGTAAAGTGGGAATCTGCTAAGAACAATATTTGAGTTCTTTGAGCTTCTCCAGCAAATTGTGAGAGCCTAAGTGTGAATCTGATTATTTGCTTATTTATGAGAGAGAAGAGAGAAAACCAGAGTATCCATTCTGACGTGTGTCATCAGAGATGGAACCAGGACCTAGACCTCTTAGAGCCCAACACTTTACCTAATGTATTACCTGCAGGGCCAAAATGACACCCCCCCCCCCCGCCAGGGTTATCAGTCTCAATGCCTGCATGACTCCATCATTCCTGGTGGCTTTTTTTTTTCTTTCCTTTTTTTTTCTTTCCTCTAGTTAGAAAGTGGGAAAGAGGTGCAACCTTCTCTATTGCTTGTGAAACCTCCCCACGGCAGGCGCCCCCATGTGGCAGCCCAGGGCTCACATGTGTATGGTAATGTGTGCACTCTACCTACCAGTCCCCACGCAAGGATCTTGGGAACCTCCATTCTAGCCCGTAGTTCAGAAACACAGGTAACAGGCTGAATGTAAGATGGGTGTCCAAAGGGGTAGGGGTAGAGGAATCACAGAATTTAGCTCTAATCACTTCACCTGTGGGGTCTGGTGCTAACTCCAGGCAGGTAGTGTCTGAACTGACTTGACTTGGAGGACACTCACCTGGTGCTGGATAACTAGCATAGGAAACAAGTCATCAGAATTGGGTGTAGGGGGCCAGGCGGCAGTGCAGTGGGTTAAGTACACATGGTGCAAAGCGCAAGGACTGGCATAAAGATCCCAGTTCGAGCCCCCGGATCCCCACCTGCAGGGGAGTCCCTTCATAGGCAGTGAAGCAGGTCTGCAGGTGTGTGTCTTTCTCTCCCCCTCTCTGTCTTCCCCTCTTCTCTCCATTTCTCTCTGTCCTATCTAACGACGACATCAATAACAACAACAACTACAACAACAAGAGCAATAAAAGGGAAAATTAAATAAAAAGAAAAACCAAAAACTGTACAACCTCCCTAGTCAAAATCAGACCTCAGGCCTCTTGTGTTCAGCAAGAGTGGAGACTGTGTGCCTCCATTTCTGAAGTGACAGAGGACCAGACAGGGAGTGCATGGGATAGAGCTTGGATACAGGCTCAAGTCTTCTGACCCCCTGGGCTCTGACCTTGTCTGATTTCTGTTGCCACTTGCCCTGTCCCTGCCATCAGGCCCTCAGGCTCCCTGCTTATACTGAAGCATGATGCTGGATGGGGGTCCCATTGTTTCTCTAAGAGATGAGACTCAGGGAAGTAAGAGAAAGTGTGCTTCAATCCAGGTACAGATTCTTGTCAGAGTCCAGAAAGAATTCAGCGATAAAGTCACCAGTAAATAGATTAGATTGGAGGAAACGGAAGTATATACTGAGAGGTGGGGAATGGGCAGGGACGAGGGGAACCACAACCTGATTACTCACTAGGGGACTGTGACAGGAATTTTTTTTTTTTTTTTTTTACAAAAGATGTTTTCCTAGTATACAGAATCCTTTTCTGACTGTGTTTGTTCCTGTTGGAACTGTCATGGCATCAGGTATATGAAGGGCCCCTTCCCGTATGGAAATTTTATTATTTTAACGATGGGGTAATGAGGCCCAGGGTCCTCACAGTATACCTTTTGGGTACCATCTTGGTTCCAGTGGTTTCTTGTCTCCTCTAATGTGAATGCCTCACAGCCTTGGCTCAGTAAGGGATTGGTCCCATTGCAGGCCCACAGCTTATGGGAACAGGATGACAGTCTCCTAAGATCCTTGCCCATCTGGGCAAGGACCTGGCCCATAACCCTGCTTTTGAAGACTTAAAGAGTTTTTCTGTTTTGCTTTGTTTTATATAGAAGCAGAGAGCCAGAGAGAGAGAGAAACCACAGCATTGAAACTTCTTCGTTCAAGCTATTTTTGGGAGCCAGGCTCAAGCCTGGGTTAAAATATTTTTTAATTAATTAATTAATTATAGAAAGAGATAATCAGATCATCACTCTGACACTTGCGGTGGTGGGGACTGAACTTGGAACTTCAGACTTGCAAGTCTGTCACTTTAGCCACTTCACAACTTCCTGGGCCAACAGGGCTTGTTGAAGTTACTATCTTTTAATTGGAAGACATCCCCCACTGTCACGTACGTGTCTCTCCTCCACCCTCTAACCCCCCCAACAGTAAAGGTGTTTTTTTTTTTTTTCCCAGGGTTATCACTGGGGCTTGGTGCCTGTATTTAATAATCCAGTGCTCCTGGAGGCCATTTTTTCCGATTTTTTTTTTCCTGGATAGGACAGAGAGAAATTGAGAGAGGAGGGCAAGAGAAAGACACCCGCAGACCTGCTGCACTGCTTGTGAAGCGAGCCCCTGCAGGTGGGGAGTGGGGGGCTCGAACTGGAATCCTTGCACTGGCCCTATCAAATATAAGAAAGAAAAGGAGAGGGCCGGGCGGTAGCACAGCAGGTTAAGAGCACGTGGCGCAAAGCACAAGGACCGGCATAAGGATCCCGGTTCGAGCCCCCGGCTCCCCACCTGCAGGGGGGTTGCTTCACAAGCTGTGAAGCAGGTCTGCAGGTGTCTCTCTTTCTCTCTGTCTCTGCTCCTCTCTCAATTTCTCTCTGTCCTATCCAACAACAACAGCAGCAATAATAATGACAACAAGGGAAACAAAATGGGAAAAATGGCCTCCAGGAGCAGTGGATTCATAGTGCAGGCACTGAGCCCCAGCAATAAGCGTGGGGACAAAAAAAAAATGAAGGAAGGAAGGAAGAGGGGGGAAGGAAGAGAAGAGAAATGTAAAAAAATGGCCTTCATTCTGTAGGTGTTGAGTCCCAGTGCTAACCCTGGTGGCAATAACAAAAAATTAATACATAAAATAAAGAAATAAATTAAGTTTCTCCTTTCTGAATTAAAAAGGCTATTTTCACACTTTTTCACATTGCTTGCACACCAGAAGAACCTTTCAAAACTGCCTCTGGGTGATCGATAATGTCAGGTTTTTGTGATAAATTAAGTTAGGAATGAGTTCTCTTGCTGGGTCAGCTCCTCTCCCCCCACCCCAGGGGCCAAGAAACCAGCCATTACTTATCCTTTATTCTTGTTCTCTCTCCCTCCCCATCTCTGCTACCAGAAGCCACATATAATCATAAACACAGAAAGAGGTGAGGGGCTGGGCTGTGGCACACCTGACTGAGAACACATGTTAACCATGCACAAGGACCCCAAATTCAAGCCCTGCTCCCACTTGCAGGGGAAAGCTTCACAAGTAGTGAAGCAGTGTTGCAGGCCTCTCTCTCTCTCTCCCTTCTTCTCTCCTTCCTTATCTCTCTCTCCCTACCCTCTCAATTTTTTGTCTCTATCCAATAAATAAGAAATAAAAGAAAGATGTGAAGAGTGTGAGAGGTAAGTATATTTATTTTGTGAGGTGAGCATATTTACTTTTTTCTCTCTCTTTAAATTTATTTATTGGGAAATTAATGTTTTTCATTCGACAGTAAATATAATAGTTTGTACATGCATAACATTTCTCAGTTTTCCATATAACAATAACCTTTAGGTCCTTTGTCATCCTTCTTGGACCTGTATTCTCCCCCCCCCCCCCCGCCATGAGGTGAGTATATTTATTTTGTGAGGTGAATATATTTTGTGAGGCGAATATATTTTGTGAGGTGAGTATATTTTGTGATTCCCTTGGCAGCTGCCAGGGCTCCACATCTCAGCTTTACATTAGGGTTGCCAGTACTAAGTCAGTAGACTGACTTGACTAGGTCTCTTTCTCCCTTTCTTCCTTCTCTCTCTCTCTCTCTCTTTCTCTCTTTCTCTCCCTTCTTTTTCTTTCTCCCTTTCTTTCCCTTCCTTTCTCTCTCATTTTAGAGATGCAGAGAATGGAAGAGACCACAGCACCAAAATTCCCTGTGATGTGGTGGGTGCTGGGCTCAAACCTAGTTTGAGTCCCCGACAAGGGGAGTTGAGGGAAAGGCCAAGGGCCCTCGCAAGAGATTCCCAGATAAGCCAGCCAGAAGCATGGGTGGGGGGAGGCCCCCTGAGTGCTGGTGGGCAGGGGCAGAGACTGACACTCGCCCTGTGGCCCTCTTTACCACTCATCTCTCTGGAAGGCTACAGTGACACAGGATAAAGGACAAGGGAGAAAGGGACCACCCTGGACAGATCATCCAGCCCTGAAGCTTTCTCTCTTTCTCTATCTGGACACTGATAAATTGAGGAGAAAGGGGGAGACAGGGAGAGATAAAGACACCTGACAGACCTGTTTTATCACTTTTTTTTTTTTTAGTATTTTTTTGTATTTATTCCCTGTTGGTATGCATGAGACCCCTTCTGTTTCATTTGGTTTAAATCCCCCCTGCTTAACACTATTTTATTTACATAACCACTGTTAACAAGTTCCACCCTCCCTCCAGGGCATTTGTGGTTCAGTGATAGGATTCTTGCCTAATCTGCCCCCTCTTTGTCACACTCTGATTTTCACCAGTCACTTTTCTCTCCACCCTCTCTATGTCACATCCTGTTTCCACCCTACTTGGGAAGTATATATAAAGACAGCATTGTGAGTTTTAGAGTACTTTACCTTGAGTTTAGCTTAGCTCGTCTTAGATTGTGCTGCGTCCTGCATGAATAAAGAGATACTGCCTACAGCTCAACTATGAGTCCCTGGTCGTCTGTTACCCGCCGGTGAAGCCAGACCAGCGAAAACAACCTAACCCGTCGAAAGCAACAATTCCCTTTTGTTGCCCTTGTTGTTTTATTGTTGTTATTATTGATGTCGTTGTTGGGTAAGACAGAAATGGAGTGAGGACGGGAAGACAGAGAGGGGGAGAGAAAGATAGACACCTGCAGACCTGCTTCACTGCTTGTGAAACGACTCCCCTGCAGGTGGGGAGCGGTGGGCTTGAACCGGGATTCTTATGCAGGTCCTTGCGCTTTGCGCCACCTGCACTTAACCCGCTGTGCTACCGCCCGACTCCCCCTTTCACCACTCCTGAATCCTCCTCCCTGCAGGTGGGACGTAGGGGCTCAAACTCTGGTCTTTGCTGCTGGTAATGTGTGTGCTCAAGTGGGTGTGCCGCCGTCCAGCTCATCCAGCTTTTGCTCTGGCTTCTGTAGTGACAACAGCACACATAGCAGAGCATCAGGGGGCGGGGCTCGGTATAAGGGGGTGGAGGAGGCAGAGGTAGGCCAGAAACCAGGGTAGTGAAGAACCGGCAACACAGCTCCTCTCGGGCTGGGGAAATAGTCCACGTGAATGGTGTGCTGCTTTGCCGTGTGAGCTACCCATGTCCGGCCTGCCCCCAACCACCACAGTGAAGGATAGCTTCTTTCACTTTCTTCATGCCTTTTCTGTCTCTACCTAAAAAGAAAGAAAGAAAAGAAAAGAAAAAAAGTAAAAGAAAGAGATGCTATCTGAGAGCACATGTTACAATGTGTATGGGCCCGGTTCAAGCCCCTGGTCCCCATCTGCAGCAGAAGCTTCACAAGAGGTGAAACAATGGGGCTTGGGTGATAGCACAGCGGGTTAAGCACACGTGGCACAAAGTGCAAGGACTGGTTAGGATCCCAGTTCAAGCTCCCAGTTCCCCACTTGCAGGGGAGTCACTTCACAGGCGGTGAAGCAGGTCTGCAGGCGTCTCTCTGTCTCTCTTCCTCTCTATCTCCCCTTCTCTCTCAATTTCTCTCTGTCTCTATCCAATAACAAAAACATAAATTAAAAAATTTAAGATAAATAAATAAATAAATAAAAAAGAGGTGAAACGGTGCTGAAGTGCCTGCTCCCCCTTCCACTAATATTTTTCTTACTTTATATTAATGAGAAGTACAGATGGAGAGAGAGAGAGAAACAGAGAAAGATACAGAGAGAGACCAGAGCACTGCTCAGCTCTGACTTATGGTGGTGCTGGGGACTGAGCTTGAGACTTCAAGGCCTCAGGCATGAGAGATGTGTGTGTGTGTGTGTGTGTGTGTGTGTGTGTGTGTGTGTGTGTGTGTGTGTGTTACTGCCACCAGAGTTACCACTGGGGCTTGATGCCAACACTACGAATCTACTGTTCCCAGTGACCATTTGTTCCCTCCCTCCCTCCCTTTCTTTCTTTCTTTCTTTCTCTCTCTCTCTCTCTCTCTCTCTCTCTCTCTTTCCTTCCTTCCTTCCTTCCTCTCTCTCTCTCTCTCTCTCTCTTTCTTTTTTTCTTTCTATTTTGTTTCAATAGGACAAAGAAATTGAGAGGGAAGTGGGAGATAGGGAGAAAGAAAGACACCTGCAGACCTGCTCCACTACTTGTGAAGTGCCCCCTACAGGTGGGGGATGGGAGCTGGCACCCAGGTCCTTGCACAAGACAGGCAGGGTGTGCATTTAATGGGGTGTGCCACTGCCCAGCTCCCACGAGCGTCTTTTACAGAACCATGGTGTTATGTCCCTAGCCCTCTTTCTCCTTATCTATCTTCTTCCCTCTCACTTTTTCTTAGTCCTATCAAATGAGAGAAAGGAAGGGAGGGAGAGAAGGAGGGAGGGAGGGGAGGAGGGAGAAAGGGTTAGGGAGGGAGGGAGGGAGAAAGGGTTAGGGAGGGAGGAGGGAGAAAGGGTTAGGGAGGGAGGAGGGAGAAAGGGCTAGGGAGGGAGGGAGGGAGGGAGGAAAGAAAAGTAGCCCATCTGGATAGTGCTTATGCTTTGCTGTGTGTGCAATCCAGGCTTGAGCCCGGCTCCTGCCTCTTTAATACTGTGGTGTCTTGCTCTCTGTCTCTGTGTCTCTCTCCTTTTACTTGGTTCCTTCCATATATATATATATATATATATATATATTTTTTTTTTTATTGCTGCCAGGGCTATCACTGGGGCTTGGTACCTGCATGACTAACCCACCTCTCCTAGTGGCCTTTTCCTCCCTTATTTTCTTTCTTTCTTGAGCATGGCAACATGTGTCCTTAACTAGATGCACCAGCACCCGGCTCCCATCTTCCTTCATTCCATTCTTTCTTTCTTGCTTCTTTCTTTCTTTTCTCCTTCCTTCCTTATCTCCTTCCTTCCTTTCTTCTTTCCTTCCTATCTTTCTGATAGGACAGAGAGAAATTGAGAGGGGAAGGGGGAAGTAGAGTGGGAGAGAGAGAGAGAAAAGCCTGCAGCACTGCTTCACTGCTCATGAAGCTTCCCTCCTGCAGGTGGGGAGCAGGCACTTGTACCTGGGTCCTTGCACAGGGTAACATGTGCACCCTATCAGGTGTGTTACTGCCCAACTTCCTCTCCTATCTAAAAAAAAAAAAAAAAAAAAAAGTCAGCCCAGGGTAGTAAAGTCTTGGCAATGACAAAAAACAAAACAAAACAAAAAACAGAGTAGAAAAGGGAAGAAAGACAGTCATTCTAAGAGGATCGTGTCCACTGGGTCATGGCTAGCTGCCACCTTCCCTGCCCTGGGGTGGGGCTAGAGCTGAGGGCAAGTGCCCACCCCACCAGCCTTGGGGAGAGCAAATCTCTACGGCACCCATCTTTTCCCTCTACTAAACACCACCTGTACCATTGGAAGGGGTCTCTGGGGTGATGCTGTGAGGAGGTGGAAGATGAGGGCTGACTTCCCCCTGACTCCCCCGGGTCCAGGGCCAGCATTGCTAACTCATCCTGGCACTCCGGCCTCCAGCCCAGACCTGACCTCAGCATCCTTTTCAACACCAGTCTCGGTGCGAGCAGCTGAAAGCTGGAGTTGGCATGTAGGGGGCACCGACTTGCCAGTTGCTACAAGGGATCAGCTTTCTCTGCCAAAACGGGCCACAGTATGAATTACTAATCACTCCTGATTGAGCTCGTGGTGTGTTCCAGGCACTGAGTAAAGGATTTCAGGGCTCAAAGCCTCTTTAATCCTTGCAAGACCCGGGGAGGATGCTGTTCACATGCTTGCTTTATTTGTTTGTTTATTTATTTATTTATTTTAGAGATAGAAACTGAGATTTGGGGCTAGCTGGCAAGATAGCTCACTGAGATAGTGCGCTGCTTTGCCGTATGCATGACTCAGGTTCAAGCCCAGCCCCCACTGCACTGAGGGAATGTGTGGGGTTGCGGTTTCTTTCTCTTCCTTACCCCTCCCTTTCTCTCTCTCTCTCTCTCTCTCTCTCTCTCTTTCTCTGCCTTGCCTGACTATTTAAAGAAGGAGGAGGAGGAGAGGGATGAGAAGGTGAAGAAGGAGGAAGAGAATAAGAGAAAGAATGGGAAAGAGGAAGGGAGGAAGGAAGGAAGGGAGGGAGGGTGGAAGGAAGGAAAGAAGGAAGGAAGGAAAGAAATGAAGGAAGGAAGGAATGAAAGGAAGGAAGAAAAGAAGAAGGAATGGTGAAAGAGGTCATAGCACGGAAGCTTCCCCACTGCAGTGGGGCTGGGCTTGAACATGGGTCATGCACATGGTAAAGGCTCACTATCTAAGTAAGCTGTTTCGCTGGCCCTATTCAGAGACTTGTGTACCGATTACAGGAGGTGTGAGAAAGGTGCCTTCATTCACTCAACAAGCATTACTTGAGCACCTGCTGTGTGTCAAACACTCCTTTTTAAAAAAAAAAATTTATTTATTTATTATTGGATAGAGACAGGGAGAAATGGAGAGGGAAGGGGGAGATAGGGAGGGAGAGAGACAGAGAGGCACCTGCAGCCCTGCTTCACTACTTGTGAAGCTTTTCCCCTGCAGGTGGGGACCAGGGGCTTGAACCCAGGTCCTCACGCACTGTAACATGAGTGCTTAACCAGGTGCAGCACCGCCTGGTCCCCTGAATGTGGCATTTCTTTTTTTTAATTTATTTACTTACTTATTAATGAGAAAGATAGGAGGAGAGAGAGAAAGAACCAGATATCACTCTGGTACAAGTGCTGCCAGGATTGAACTCAGACCTCATGGTTGAGAATCCAATGCTTTATCCATTGTGCCAACCTCCTGGACCACTGAATGTGGCCTTTCTTTCTTCCTTCCTTTCTTTCTTTCTTTCTTTCTTTCTTTCTTTCTTTCTTTCTTTCTTTCTTTTATAAAAAGGAAACACTGATATCAGATTTCAGGCTCAGGGAAAAAAAAAAACTAGTATAGCCACAGGCTCTTTGGAATATAACTAAAATAGGCCTACTAGGTATCTACAAAACCGAGACCCCCCAACTCTTCATCTGCACTACTCCAACATTTAGGTTCATGATTAGTCAACAACTTGTTTGGCTTTATATGTTAACTCCCTTTTCAGCCACCAGGTTCCAGATGCTAGCATGATGCCAACCAGACTTTCCTGGACAGACAACCCCACCAATGTTTCCTGGAGCTCCAAATACTCCTCTTAAGAGCATTAGGGAACAGAATTCAGTTTCTCTCCTTCTGGGCCTCACTCAAATTCTAGGGATCAAGTACCAAAGCACCCCAGATATTTGAGCCAGGCCTGGGTTCTCAGAGCCCTCAGCTGAGGGGCAGTGGGGAAGCCAGGGACCATAACTTCTGACCAGAAGGGCTCTACATCCACTGACCTTGCCTTTGCCTTGAAATTCATTTTGAAAACTGGACACGGGGAGGGCATTTCATGTGCTTTCCAAGTCTCAGCATCAAATCCAGGACATCTGAGCTCTTAAGGGAAGGTACCATGACTGAGGAGCTTTGTTTGAGCCCTGGCACCATATGAGAGCACATGGACAGCAAACACCAGGGGAAGCTCCATGGATGGTGGAGTAGTGCTGTTGTGTTTCTGCCTCTGTCTCTCTATCTGAAGAAAAGTCAGCCTAGAGGGTTGAATCTGTAGCAATGACAATCAAAAAGCATAATGTCAGTACAATACCAGTGTCCCTCTTAACACTGACCCTCAGTTTTTTAGTTCATTTCCTCATTGCTGTCACTTCCAGGGGTGCTTTCTGTCTTCACAAACCCCAGGGTGTTATTGTGGGTAAAATATTTTTAAAATATTTTATTTATTGGATAGATACAGAGAGAATTTGAGACTGAAGGAGAGATAGGGCGCGTGAGAGAGGGAAACGCGCGCGCGCGCGCACACACACACACACACACACACACACACACACACACACACACACACACTCCCAACCTTTGCTGCAAAGAGAAACCCTGCATGCACACCATTGTATTAATCTTATTTTAAACAGTTTCTGTATTGGACCAACAAGATAGCTCATCTGGGTAGTGCAATTGCTTTGTTGTGTGCCTGTTCCAAGTCCTATTATGACCACCACCACACTGAAGGAAGCTTTGGTGTCTCTCTCTCTCTCTTTCTTTCTTTCTCTCTCCTTCCCTCTCTTCCTCTCTCCCTCTCCCTCTTTCTCAGTCTCTCTCTCTCTGTCTCCCTCCCAGAATGATGATTGGAGCTGGGTGCTTGCATGATCAATCCACTTCTCCTAGTGACCTTTTTTTTTTTTTTCTTTATTTGACAGGACAGAGAAAAACTACCAAGGGCGGGAGCCGGGCGGTAGCGCACTGGGTTAAGCGCAGGTGGCGCCAAGCACAAGGGCCAGCATAAGGATCCCAGTTTGAGCCCCCAGCTCTCCACCTGCAGGGGAGTCGCTTCACAGGCGGTGAAACAGGTCTGCAGGTGTCTGTCTTTCTCTCCCCCTCTGTCTTCCCCTCCTCTCTCCATTTCTCTCTGTCCTATCCAACAACGATGACATCAATAACAACAACAACTACAACAATAAAAAACAACAAGGGCAACAAAAGGGAAAATAAATAAATATAAAAAATATTTTTAAAAAATTATGGAGGGGATACAGAGAGACAGAGAGACACCTGTAGTACTTGTTTTTGCTCGTGAAGCCTCCCCCCTGCTAATGAGGAGCAGGGTTTTGAGCCTGGGTCCTTGAGCATGGTAATGTGTGCATTTTACTGGATACATCACTGTCTGGCCTCCTCTATCTATCTAGATTATCTCTCCCTCTGTGTATTCATGAGAGAGGGAGAGAGAGAACCAGGGTATCACTCTGCTACAGGCAGTGCTGGGTAACTAGGGATCAAACTCAGGACCTCATGCCTGAGGGTCCAACACTTTACCCATTGAGTCACCTCCCAGTGGCTATTTTTTTCCACCAGGACTTTGATGGGGCTTCCTGACTGTGATCATCGTCAGCATGATCCTTCTTCCTTCTTCTCTCCTTGCCCCCCTCTCTCTTTTCCTTTTTCAAAGATTTTAATTTAATTTTATTTTAATGAGAAAGAGAGAGGAAAAAAAGAGACCAGATAAGTGTCTAAGTCTGGCTTATGGTGGTGATGAAGATTTAACCTGGGGTATTGGAGCCTCAAGCATGGAAGCCTTTTGTATAACTACTATGCTGTCTCTCCAGCTCCAGAAATTTCTTTCTCAGACTGGTGAGAAAACTCACTGGGGCAGGCGCATTGGGAGTTGAGACTCACACATCTCTTGTATTTTGTACAGGATACAATTGAATCCACAGTACTGAATTCTGTCATCATCTGTCATGCGTTTCTTTGGATTGGTGATGCAAGAGAAGGCATCCTTCCCTCGCCTAAAAGTTAAGCAATCATCTCTATGCTGTGTGGAAAAATGGCACCTCTCCTGATTGCACACCATATATTTTTTTAATTTTTTTATTTATTCCCTTTGGTTGCCCTTGTTTTTTTTCATTGTTGTTATTGATGTCGTTGTTGTTGGATAGGACAGAGAGAAATGGAGAGAGGAAGGGAAGACAGAGAGGAGAAGAGAAAGATAGACACCTGCAGACCTGCTTCACCACTTGTGAAGTAACTTTCCTGCAGGTGGGGAGCTAGGGGCTCGAACTGGGATCCTTAGGCGGGTCCTTGTGCTTTGTGCCAAGTGCACTTAACCCGCTGCGCTACTGCCTGACTCCCCTATATATTTTTAAATTTTATTTTCATTCTCTTATCAAGTAAGACAGAGACTAAAGTGCCACTCAACTTTGCTGAATGGGGTACCTGTGATTGAACCTAGAATTTCAGGCTTGTAAATCCTATACTTTTTAAAAATTATATTTTAATTTATTTATTATTGGATAGAGACAGAGAAATTGAAAGAGCAAAAAGAATTAGAGAGGGAAAGAGACAGAGAGGCACCTACAGCCCTGCCTCACCACTTGTGAAGCTTTCCCCCTGCTGGTGGGAAAAGGGGCTTGAACCTGGGTCCTTGTGCACTGCAAAGTGTGCACTCAACCAGGTGCGCCACTACCTGGTCTCCATACTAAAGTTTTGCACATGAACTTCTGCCTGCAGGTGTAACCCACCGACGTGCCTGCCAGTTCTTCCATCAAGACTCTGTCCTTCTTCTTCTTCTTATGCTTTTAAGGATTCGCTTATTCATTAATGAGAAAGGGGAGAGAGAACCTAAACGTCACCCTGACGCATACGCTTCTGGGAATTGAATCCAGTACTTGATACTTGGGAAGTCAACACTTTATCCACTCCACCACCTCCTGGGCCACACCATACTTTCAATTTTTGCTCCATTGTATATTTATTTTTCATTTAAAGATATTTCACTTTTTTTTTCCAACAAAAGTAGTACTGGTCAGCTCTAGCTTATAGTGGTGCTGGGGGTTGAACTTTGGACTTTTTCTGTGTCAGGCATGAAAGTCTTTTTGCTTAACAGGTATCCTATCTTTCCAGCCCACTATTTAAACATATTTTATTTATTAAATTTAGATGGAGAAATTGAGAGGGAAGGGGAAATAGAAATGGAGAGAGAGAGAGAGAGAGACATCGAGAGACCTGCAATAGATAGAGACAGAGAAATTGAGAGAGGAGAAGGAATTAGAGAGGAAAAGAGACAGAGAGACACCTGCAGCCCTGCCTTCACCATTTGTGAAGCTTCCCCCCCTATAGGTGGGAACTGGGACTTTGAACACAGATCCCGTGCATGGTAATGTGCAATCAACCAGATGTGCCAACCCCTGACCCCCTATCTGTTGTGTATTTAATACCCTGTAGGGCAAAATTTTCTGATTATCCCTTTCCAACTGCTTTTCTTTAGCTATTATTGCTTATGTAGTTCTTCGGCATATATTCTAGACTGACTGGCATATTCAAGACCAACAGAACACTAAATGCCCCTGAATTTTTAACTGTGCTGTGGTTCATCTCCAGGTTAACTCTGCAGCATGTTCCCTATCTCCCAGGACACGCCTTCCCACCGGATTCATTGTTTCCCATGCTTTAGGTAAGTTTATTCATGTGCAAGATACGCTTTTCTCACTGTCCATACGTGTTGGTAAAGTCAGTCCTAGGTATTTTTGTCTCTGTGGTTGCAAATGTGAGAGCACTCTCTGTCTGTACCCCGCCACCCCACCCACCCTCATTATATTTTCTAATTGGTTATTGCCAGTTGATGAGGAAGCTATTGAATTTTGCATGCAACCACTTTATTAAATCTGCCTGTTAGTTCTAATCGCTTTTCAATTTATTCTTGTAGGCTCTCTGGAGCCCTTTGCAAAAACCGATTCAAATGAATAATTAACTCTCCAGCTGAATCAATGACCTTCCCTAAATCTGATCTCTTATAAATTCAAGGGAATTTGACTAAAGAAGAATGTTGTGTACCTACAGTGTGAATAAGGACCTTGGAATGTTCTGGTAGCTTCAGAAATGCCCTTCTCCCTCTCCCTCTCCCTCTCCCTCTCCCTCTCCCTCTCCCTCTCCTTCTTCTTCTACTACTTCTTCTCCTTCCCCTCCCCCTCCACTCCCCCTCCCTCTCCCTCTCCCTCTCCCACTTCTTCTTCTTCTTCTTCTTCTTCTTCTTCTTCTTCTTCTTCTTCTTCTTCTTCTTCTTCTTCTTCTTCTTCTTCTTCTTCTTCTTCTTCTTCTTCTCTCCTCCTTCTCTCTCCTCCTTCTCCTCTTCCTCTTGCTCCTCTTCTTTTTTAGTGGTGTTGGGGAATGAAATCAATCCCTTACACATGTGTCATGCATCTGAGCTGAATCCTTGGTCCAATTTATTACTCCATATTTTGGGGGGACAAAGAGTGAATGAATGAGGGAGACACCAAAGTAAGACTCTATGACCATCTATGAATTCCCTAGGTATTGTCCATAGTGCTTCCATGAGGTTCTGGTGTGGTAACTGAACCATCTTCTGGTCAGAGGAGGTTATATCCTTGGTAATAACTGCTCTGCTCAAAATCTGTTTTGAAAAAGTTATCAGAATTACAGACAAAATAATTTAGCCATTGGGCTGGGAAGAAAGCTTAATGGTTATGTAAAAGACTTATGCCTGAGTCTCCAGAGTCCCAGGTTTAATCCCAGCACTAGAACTGAGTAGTGCCTGTCTCTGTACTTCTCTCCCTAAGATAAAATAATTAAAAAATTATTATAAAATAAAATTAATTTACCCAGAAAGACTTGTATTTCACAGCTTCTCTTAATTTTTTTAACCACAACACTGCTCAACTCTGGCTTATGGTAGTGCTGGGGTTTGAATTTAAGACTGTAGCACCTCAGGCATGAAAGTCTTTTTGCATCACCCTTATGCTATCTACCCTAGCCATGCACTGAAATTTGAAGATAATGAACCAAACACACCCAGTCAAAAATATTTGTATGTACCTATGTTCGTAGCAGGACAATTTGTAATAGCCAAAACCTGGAAGCAACCCACATGTCCAACAACAGAGGAGGGGCTGAGTAAGTTGTGGTCTATATACACAGTGGAATACTACTCAGCTATTAAAAATGGTGAATTCATCTTCTTCACCTCATTTTGGATGCAGCTTGAAGGAATCATGTTAAGAGAGAAAAGTCAGGAAAAAAAGGATGAATTGGGGATGATCTCACTCATTGACAGAAGTTGAAAAACAAGATCAAAAGGGAAAACACTAAGCATAACTTGGACTGGAGTTGGTGTTCTTCACCAAAGTAAAAGACTCCAAGGTTGGGGGAAGGATTCAGGTGTTGAAACATGATGACAGAGGAGGACCTAGTGGGGGATGAATTGTTGTGTGGAAAACTAAGAAATGTTACACATGTACAAACTATTGTATTTTACTGTCAACTGTAAAACATTAATCCCGATAGACATGGCCGGTAACAATGGAGAGAGGGATCTATTCAAGGTCTATGCCCATCATGTCTGTTTGGGAATCTTGGGACTCCTTGAATAGGGACCCAGCTGATGGAATGGCCTGATAGTGACTAAAGAGTCATCATTAAAGTATACCAGTCTCTTTTCCTTATTCAACTTTTGCAGTCCTTACTTTGATAAGGTTAACTTTGGAGTGACTGAGGGAAGTATAATTGGAAATAGGTGAGGAGGGTATCTAACTTTAAGTAAACACAATTTCATTGTGAACTTTATGGTGTCTTTTTAGGTCTTTCTACTTGCTGCATATACTGACTCACTGCAGACTATTGTGCACTTCTGCTTTCAGGTATATATTTTGCCCTAATTTATGGATACATGTGAATAGATCCCTCTCTCCATTGTTACTGGTCAGCTCTATCAGGAACAACACAATAGACCACTTTGTGGGCCCCCATAGGACCTTGCCTTCAATGTGGATCAACAAAGAATCTTATATCCTCCAAAGGGAGGCTGGACAACATACTCTATGTTCCACCTGAGAAAGATGGGTCCTGAAATTGGGGCAGCTTGGAACATTCCTACTCATGACCACAGAATGTGAGCTCAGATCTACAGGGATGCAGACGTCATGTAGGCTCCTAAGCTGAATATGGGCCCCAGATCAGATCAAATCAACGGGGTTTACAGTCAACAATATTTAGACACTTTCCCCATATTTGGGAGCTACTCTCTTCCCTGATCCAGTTTTCTGGTTCTTTTTCCAGCCATGACATCATCTCCCCAGACAATAACTTGGATTCACCTGCATATCAGATGTCGGGCTCAGGGGGAAACAAATAAACAACTAGCATAGTCATGGGCCCTTTGGAATAGAACTAAAATAGGCCTACTAACTATCTACAAAATGGAGACCTACCAACTCGTCATCTGCACTATTCCAGCCTTTAGGTTAATGATTAATCAACAATTTGTTTGGCTTTGTATGTTAACTCTTCTTTCAGCCACCAGGTTCCAGATGCTAACATAATGCCAACCAGACTTTCCTGGGCAGACGACCCCACCTATGTTACCTGGAGCCCCACTTCCCCAGATCTCTGCCCCATTAGGGAAAGAGAGAGGCATACTGGGAGTATGGATTGACCTGTCAATGCCCATGGTCAGCAGGAAAGAAATTACAGAAGCCAGACCTTCTACCTTCTGCACTCCATAATTACCCTGGGTCCATACTCCCAGAGGTATAAAGAATAGGAAAGCTATCAGGGGAGGGGATGGGATACTGAGTTCTGGTGGTGGGAATTATGTGGCGTTGTACCCCTCTTATCCTATGGTTTTTGTTAGTGTTTCCTTTTTATAAATAAAAACAAAATAAAACATTAATCCCCCATGAAGAAATAAAAAAAGAAAGAAATTTGAAGTTAATATAAATTACTAATATTAAAAGATGGGTCATACAAGTGTTTACTTTCTTTTCCCTCTCAGTCTACAATTCTTCTGTCCTACTCACTTCATCACATCCTGCCTCTAGGAGGACCCCTGGCCTTACTCAGGGTCCTTGGAAACACTCCAAGAAGGAGACTGGAGGTTATGGGGTGGAGGCACTCTGAGAGCTGCATCTGTGGAGTGGGAACCTCAGGATTGGGCATGGGTAGAGGTTGAACTGGGATACATTTATGGCAGAGCCATCAGCAGCTCCCTGGGATCTTTATTTATTTTTTTTTAAGATTTTAAAAATTTATTTATTTATTTATTCCCTTTTGTTGCCCTTGTTGTTTTATTGTTTTAGTTATTATTGTTGTTGTTGATGTCTTTGTTAGATAGGACAGAGAGAAATGGAGAGAAGAGGGGAAGACAGAGAGGGAGAAAGGAAGATAGACACCTGCAGACCTGTTTCACTGCTTGTGAAACGACCTCCCTGCAGGTGGGGAGTTGGAGGCTTGAACCGGGATCCTTACACAGGTCCTTGCCCCGCTGTGCTACTGCCTGACTCCCTCCTCTGGGATCTTAAGCTGACTGGCCCTTCAGCTGGGCTCTAGTATTCCCTGAGGGAGGTGTGACTTTGGGGGAGTCTCTCCTGGAGAGAGACTTGACTGTGAGAACCTAACACCCCCAGTGGGGAAAGCAAGTCCTTTTTCTTGGAGAGGAAGCAGGAGTACTGCTTCATTTGTGTGTCACTTTGACTCAGTCGTGAATGCCTGGACACAACACTATTCAGATTGTGTCTCTGGATAAAAGGTGTATTTGAATTGGTTGACTGAGTAAAAGAGATTATCTTCCCTCATGTGGGGGACCTCAACCACTACCTTCTTGTGACCCAACTGCAGTCCTGGGGCTGAGGAAGAGTGAATTGCTTTCTGCAAGAACTCATGAGTCTTGATTACCATTACTAGGCCTACACAGGAAGGAGAGGGAGGCTTCTGCCTTCAGGTAGAAGTGAATTAAGGGGGCCAGGTGGTGGTGCACCTGATTGAGTGAGCATGTTACAATGAAGGACCCAGGTTCAAGCCCTCAGTCCCCACATGCAAGGAGAAAGCTTTGTGAGTGGTTAAGCAAGGCTGCAGGTGTCTTCTTTGTCTCTCTCCCTCTTTATCGCCCCCATCCTTACAATGCCTGGCTATCTCTGTCTAATAAATAAAGATAATTAAAAAAAGGGGGGCAGGCGGTAGCACAGCGGGTTTAGTGCACATGGCACGAAGCTCAAGGACTAGCATAAGGATCCCAGTTCAAGGATCCCTTGGCTCCCCACCTGCAGGAAGGTCACTTTACAAGCAGTGAAGCAGGTCTGCAGGTGTTTACCTTGCTCTCCCCCTTTCTGTATTTCCCTCCTCTCTCTATTTCTCTCTGTCCTATCCAACAACAGCAGCAATAACAACAAAAACAACAACAAAGAAACAAAAATGAGAAAAAATGGCCTCCAAGAGCAGTGGATTTGTAGTGTAGACATTGAGCCCCATCGATAACCCTGGAGGAAAAAAAAAAAAGAATTAACATCCTTCTCCTGCAGCTGGGAATTCAGCTCAACTGTTCAAGCATTAGACAAGCATGCCTGAGACTCAGCTCAAGTCCTGGCAACCACATGTACCAGAGTGTTCTGGCTCTCTCCTTTTTTCTATCTCATCTGGAACTTTTTCGCTTCAGGTAATAACTAAAATAAGTCTTTTTTAAAAGTCCTCTCTCGGGAATCAGGTGGTAGTGCAGCGGGTTAAACACACGTGGCGCGAAGCTTAAAGACCGGCTCAAGGATCCCGGTCTGAGCCCCTGGCTCCCCACCTGCAGGGGAGTTGCTTCACAGGCGGTAAAGTAGGTCTGCAGGTGTCTTTCTCTCCCCTTCTCTGTTTTCCCCATCTCTCTCCATTTCTTTTTGTCCTACTCAACAATAATGATATCAATAACTGCAATAATAAAACAACAAGGGCAACAAAAGGAAATAAATAAATACTAAATTAAAAAAAAAGTCCTCTTTCCTTCCCCTCTTCCTTCAGCCAAACCTGCCATAGGTCTGTGGACATCCTACGTTGAGTGACCAGACAGTGGGGACAATGGCAGGGCCTCACCTCTGTTACTCATTGAGCCAACAGTATTGGTCTTCCTCAGGCCCTATCTTTTTTTAAAAAAACTTTTATTAATAATTTAGTAATGATTAATGAGATTGTATGCTAACGGGGTATAATTCCATACAATTCCCAGCACCAGAGTTCTGTGTTCCATCCTTTCCAGTGAAAGCTTCCCTATTTTTTGACTAGTAATTTTGTAAATCAATATTAAATCACTAATAAAAAATAATATATGCCTGCAAAATAAATAAATATGATATACCCCAAAGTAAAAAAAAAGAAAGAAAGAAATGAAAGAAAGAAAGAAAGAAAAAGAAAAGAAAATTTTCCTATTCTTTATCCCTCTGGAGGTATGGACCAAAATGGTACAGAAGGTGGAAGGTCTAGCTTCTGTAATTGCTTCTCTGCTGGATCTGGGCGTTGGCAGGTCAATCCATACCCACACAGGCGCAGTCTTTTGGAGTAGTTTAACTAGTGCTTTCTGTCTGAGAAATAGGTTTCTTCATTGCAATATTATTGGGCATAGTACTTATTGCTTATTGGACCCACTGCCTGAAGTATTTAATGCCTGTGGTATTTAGCATCTATTGTATTTAGTGCCTATAATA
Source organism: Erinaceus europaeus (assembly GCF_950295315.1). NCBI lineage: Eukaryota > Metazoa > Chordata > Mammalia > Eulipotyphla > Erinaceidae > Erinaceus > Erinaceus europaeus. The sequence continues at coordinate 99,027,969 of NC_080169.1, read as the reverse complement.
TTTAGTGCATGTAGTATCTAATACATGTAATATTTAATGCTTACAGTTTTTAGGGGCTGCAGTATTTAATGTATGTGGTATTTAGTATCTGTAGTATTTAGTGCCTGTAGTACATAGAGGTTGTAGTATTTAATGCCTGTAATATTTAGTGTCTATAGTATTTTGTACCTGTAGTATTTAGTGTCTATTACACTTAGTATCTATAGTTTTGTATATCCAGTATACTTGGTGCCTGTAATATTTAGTGGCTATTTTATTTAAAAATATTTATTTATTTGTGAGAGAGAGAATAGAGAAAAAGAGAGAGAAACAAGAACATCACTCTGGCATATTTTAATGCTAGGGATTGAACTCAGGATCTCACGCTTGAGGATCCAATGCTTAATCCACTTTCCAACCTCCTGGGCAATAGCTGTCAAATTTAATGTCTGTAGTACTCTATCACTCTCTCATTAATATAAATTAAATTAAATATTTTTTTAAAAAAGTAAGTGGGCTGCGGAGATAGCATAATGGTTATGCAAAAGACTTTCATGCCTGAGGTTCCAGGGTTGTAGGTTCAATCCCCAGCACCACTATAAGCCAGAGCTGAGTAGTGCACTGATCTCTCAAATGAAATCAGTACAATATTAATGTCTGCCCCACTTTCTATCCTGCAGCAGCTGTCAAGTTGCAGATGCTATCATGATTTCATACTGACTTCCCTGGGCAGACAGACAACCTCACCAATGTGTCTTGGAACCTCACTGCTTCAGATTCCTACCCTACCAGGGAAAGATAGAAACAGGCTGGGAGTATGGATTGACCTTCCAACACCCATGTCCAGCAGAGAAGTAATTACAGAAGCCAGAACTCCCACCTTCTGCAACCCAAAAATAATTCTGATCCATACTCGGAGAAGGAGAGAAATGATAGGGGGAAGATAACTAAAGGGCTCTGAACTCTAATTCCATCAGGAACTAAAGAGAGAAGAGGGAAAAGGGAGGGACATTTGGATGTAATAGTAGGTATATGTGTGACTTGGAAAGGAAGAGAAAATGGGACCCCTTCCCCTCCAAAAAAAAGGACAAATATATACAAATATAGACCAATGGTTGTAGAAATAATAGTTGACCCATATCTGTAACTTTGGGAGGACTGCTGAGGATTACAGTGGAGAGATTGGGGACCCAGAACTCTGGTGGTGGGAACAGTGTGGAATTGTACCCCCTATTATCTTGTAATTTTGTAAATCAACATTAAATCACTATTAAAAATAATAGTAATAGCTGTAGTATTCAGTGGCTGTGGCACTCGTGCCTGTATTTTCAGTGTCTACAGTATTTAATGCTTATAGTATTAGGGAACTGGTGTATTGAGGGCTGTGTAATATTTAGTGGCTACAGTATTTAATGCTTGCAGCACTTTGTGGCTGTAACGTTAGTATCTGAATTGTTTAGCGTCTATAGTATTTAGTGCTTATCGCATGTTGTGGCTACAGTACTTAGTGGTTGCTGTCTGCCATGCTTAGTGGCTCTGTCCTTCAGCTGCTGTAGAGTCGGGTGGCCCTTGGGAACCAGTGATTAAGAGCAAGTCCTGAGCTTCCTCTGCAGCCTGGGAACCAGCTATACTCCCAGCAGCTCCTCCAGCCCAATTCCTCTGCTCAGAAGCAATTTTTCCATCCCCTGGACCAGCTTTCTTCCAAAATGCCCTTCACTGTAGTGCCTGACTGATTTTTTTCCTGCTGTTTTTCAGCGTTCAGCTGTTTCTTTTCTTTCTTTCTTTTTAGATTTCTTTATTGAGGGATTAGTGGTTTACAGCTGACAGTAAAGTACAATAGTTTGTACATAACATTTCCATATAACAATACAACCCCCACTAGGTCCTCCTCTGCCATCATGCTCCAGGACCTGAACCCCACCCTGACACACACACACACACACCTCAATCTTTTACTTGGGTGCATTACACCAACTCCAGTCCAAGTTCTGTTTTATGTTTTCCTTTCTGATCTTGTTTTTTAACTTCTATGAGTGAGATCATCCCATATTTATCTTTTTGCTTCTGACTTATCTCACTTAACATGATTCCTTCAAGCTGCATCTAACATGGGGTAAAGAAGGTGAATTCACCATTTTTAATAGCTGAGTAGTATTCTATTGTGTATATATAGACCTCAACTTACTCAGCCCCTCATATGTTGTTGGACATGTGGGTTGCTTCCAGGTTTTGGCTATTACAAATTGTGCTGCTATGTACATAGGTATACATAAATCTTTTTGGATGGGTATGTTTAGTTCATTTGGATATGTTCGCAGGAGAGGAATTGCAGGGTCATAGGGTAGGTCCATTTCTAGCCTTCTGAGAGTTCTCCATACTGCTCTCTACAGGGGTTGGGCCAATTGACATTCCCACTAGCAGTGTAGGAGAGTCCCTCTGTCCCCACAACCTTTCCAGCATTTGTTACCAGCAGTTGCTGGTAACAAATGCTTTCCAGCAGTTGCTACCTCTTTTGATGTATGACATTCTCACCAGAGTAAAGTGGTATCTCATTGTTGTCTTTATTTGCAGTTCTCTGACAATCAATGACTTGGAGCATTTTTTCATATGTTTATTGGCCTTTTGGATCTCTTTTATGGAGAATATTCTGTTCATATCCTCTCCCCATTTTTGGATGGAGTCATTTGTTTTCTTGTTGCTGAGTTCATTAAGCTCTTTATATATTTTGGCTATTAGCCTCTTGTCTGATGTATGGCATGTAAAGATCTTCTCCCATTCTGTAAGTGGTCTCTTTGTTTGGGTGGTGATTTATTTTGCTGTGAAGAAGCTTTTTAATTTGATATAGTCCCATTGGTTTATTTTTTTATTTAGTCTTCTTTGTAATTGGATTCATCTCATTGAAGATGCCTTTAATATTTATACAGAAAAGAGTTATGCCAACATTTTCCTCTAATTATTTGATAGTTTCTGGTCTAACATCCAAGTCCTTGATCCATTTGGAATTTACTTTTGTGTTTGGTAAAATATAGTGATTCAGTTTCATTCTTCTGCATGTTTCAACCCAACTTTTCCAACACCATGTGTTGAAGACTCTCCTTTCCCCATTTAATAGTCTGCGCACCTTTGTCAAAGATTAGATGTCCATAAGTGTGGGGGAGTTCAGCTGTTTCTGAATCATTTCCCAGACTGCTTTGCCCCCGTCCACCCTTCCCTGCACCTCCCCCAAATTGGAGTTCTTATTCTTTATCTTTTTAAAACTTAATTAATTAACTTTGAATACTGACTGTGAAATTGAGAGGGAAAGAGAGGATAGAGAGGGAGAGAAAGACACTTGCAGCACTGTTTCACTGCTCAAGAAGCTTCACCCCTGCAGGTGGGGAACTGGGCCTCGAACCTGGGTCCTTGGGTACTATAATGTTTGCATGCAACCAGGGGCATGCCACTGCCTAGCCTCAAACTGGAGTTCTTTTTTTTTTTGTTTTAATTTTTTCTCTATTTATTTATTTATTCCCTTTTGTTGCCCCTCTTGTTTTATTGTTGTAGTTATTATTGTTGTTGTTGTTGTTGAATAAGACACAGAGAAATGGAGAGAGGAGGGGAGCCAGAGAGGAGGAGAGAGAGATAGGTACCTGCAGACTTGCTTCACCACTTGTGAAGTGACTCCCCTGCAGTTGCGGAGCTGGGGCCTCAAACCAGGATCCTTACGCCGGTCCTTGTGCTTTGCACCACCTGCGCTTAACCCGCTACACTACCGCCCTACTCCGTGGAGTTCTTTTCAAAGAAGAGTTTGTGGATTTTTCTATCCCTCACCTCCACCTGTGGGCCACATGTCTATCATTCTGTATCTGAAAAATTCTTCTCAGAGTAGTTATGCCCTGACAATGACAAACAAAAAACCAAAAATAGAAGCTGTGCATGTTGGCATTCTCATTCCTCATCTCCTGGCCCACAACCCCCCCACAGACATATTCAGCATCCCCAGTCTCCCTCCTCTTCCTTCTTCTTTCTCTTCTGCTTCTCCCTTTCTCATTACCCTTTTCCAAAGCAAAACAAAGCAACAAACAAACAACACTGTTACTCTAACTATCTTTGAAAAAGATAGTGGGTAGCGGCCCTTTACCTCCTCACTTACTTCACTTAGCACAATCACTTTCAGTTCTAATAATCGGCCTTCTTTTTCCTAGGGTGCTGAATAGTTCGGAATTATACAATATGTAATTATCCAAATATATGGAATTATACAATATGTAATTATCCAAAAATTTACTATGGGGGCCAAGCAGTGATGCACCTATCACCAAAAATTTACTGGTGCTGGGTGGGGGGGGGGGTGTTCAGCCCATGCAAGTCATGTGCTCTACCACTTAGCTCTAACCCCAGCCAGTATGTGATCTTTGGGTCTGGCCTTCTTTCATTTAGCATGTTTCCAAGTATCCAGGGTCACTCTTATACTGGGGACTTGAAGGAAAAAAAAAAAGCACAAAGCAAAACACAAAACCACTGTTACTGGCAGCCTGCAGTAACTCAGCCAATAGGGTTATGCATCAGGACCCAGGTTCAAGTCCCTGATTACTACATGGATGTTGGGCATTATGCCAGCTTCCCCCTGCTCTTTGCTGCATTGCTTAACGCTGTGGTCTATTTGCATAATTATTGTTTTGCCTGAGACCCACCCTGCCTGCAGGGTATTGTTTAATCCCTACTGGTTAGATGGAAACTTGCTACTTTCTCACTCTTTTCTTCTCTCCACCCCCTCTCCTACCCATTTCCTTTTCTGACCTGCCACTTCCACTTTGGAAGATATAAAGGCATTTTTTCTCTGATCAATAAAAGCATTGCATTGCATTCCTGCTCAGCCACAGAGTTCCTGGTTCCTCTCCCCCATTGCTGAGTAAGCAGCAGCCCAGGTTGGCTCTAGTCGAGTTCTCTCCAACCCAGAGAGCACTTGCCCAGGAAGAAACACCCTCACGTTAGCCCAGCACATGGAAGCATCTGCCCAGGAGAAGCTACATGAGTGGTGGAACAGTGCTGTGGGATCTCTCCTCTCTCTGCTTCTCCATCTCTATCTTTCTCTCTCTGTCTCTCATCCTCTATCTACAAAAGAAAAAAGAAGTGTACTCAGAGGTGCAGAATGGTGCAGTTGGGAAGTTCCAGCAATAACTCAGGCGGCAAAACAAACAAACAAATTCCACCTCTGCTCTATTTCCCTGCTCCTCCACTCTGAACACCCCACCTCAGCCCTCAGGGCACTGCTTACCTCTTTTTCTCTTTTTTGTAGAGCCCTTTTCTGACCCAGACCCCCTAGGTTTGGCTGGAACACCTGATTTTTACATAGTTTTTTTTACAATAAAAAATCATGTGTATGTAGAGGCCAAGAGGTGGTAAACGTGGTAGAGCATACAGTTTACCATGCTCAAGGGCCTGGGTTCAAGCCCCTGGTGCCCACCTGCAGGAGAGAAGCTTCACAAGTTGTGAAGCAGTGCTGCAGGTATCTCTCTTTCTGTATCCTTATCTCTCCACTCTCTCTCAATTTCTCTCTGTATCTATTTTTAAAAAAGAAAGAAGGAAAAAAGAAAAAGTTAAAAGAAAAGAAAATAGTGGCTACCAGGAGTGGTGGATTCACCATGTAGGTATTGAGCTGAAGCCCTGATGGCAATTATAAAAATAATTGGGGGTCAGGCAGTAGCGCAGTGGGTGAGGCTCACATGGTGCAAAGCACAAGGACTGGCAGAAGGAACCCAGTTTGAGGCCCCGGCTCCCCACCTGCAGGGGAGTCCCTACACAGGCAGTGAAACAGGTCTGCAGGTGTCTATCTTTCTCTCCCCCTCTCTGTCTTGCCTTCATCTCTTGATTTTTCTCTGTCCTATCCAACAACAACGACAGCAATAACAATAATAGTAACAACAACAATAAACAACAAGGACAACAAAAGGGAAAAAATAGCCTCCAGGAGCAGTGGGTTCATAGTGCAGGCACTGAGCCCAGCAATAACCCTGGAGGCCCCCCAATTTTTTAAATAAGAAAAAATTGTGTACATTTGTGTGTGAGATGCAGAATTAATATTAAATCCAAGGCCTCATGTCTTCTACCACTGAGCTTTCCTTCCTCCTGGGGCATTTGCTTTTTGCTTTTGTTTTCTGACAGCACTCCTACTCCTCCAGGCATAAAACTCTATACTGTAATTACTTACCTAATTGCTATTCTGTGTATTTCATCCCCTCTCTTTTTCTTATTTTTTAATTATCTTTATTTATTGGATAGAGACAGCCAGAAATCAAGAGGGAAGGGGAAGATAGAAAGGGAGAGAAACAGAGAGACACCTGCAATACTGCTTCACCATTTGCAAAGTTTTCCCTCTGCAGGTGGGGACAGGGGGCCCAAACCTGGGTCCTTGTGCACTGCAATATGTGTGCTCAGTATGTGGGGCTCCACCACCCAGCCCCCGTTATTTCATTTTCTAACTTGATATTCTTCATGGAATGTGCTCTTCTACTGGACCCTACTCTCTGCCAGGACAAGGATCCACTGTCCTGTTCAATCCCGTACCCCTGGGACCTGGCATATAAAACTTCTTAGTAGCAGCCTGGGAGGTGGTGCAGCAAATAAGGCACTGGACTCTCAAGCATGAGGTCCCAAGTTCTGTCTCTGGCATTGCATGTTCCAGAGTCATGTTCTAGCTGTCTCTCTTCCTTTTACCCCTCCACATAAAAATGAATATGTATATATATTTATTTAAATATTTTTATTCATTTAAATTTTTAAATTTATTTTGGATAGAGACATAAATCAAGAGGGAAGGAGGAAATAGAAAGAGAGACATCTGCAGCACTGCTCTAACACTTGAGAATTCTCCCCCCCCACACACTGCAGGTGGGGACCAGGGACTTGAATCCAGGTCCTTGTGCTTGGTAACGTGTGCTTAACCAGGTGTGCCACTGCCTGGACCCATAAATACATACTTTAAGGGAAAACATAAAGTGAAACTTGGACTGGGTGTGACGTATTGCACTAAGGCAAAGGATTCTGGGGAAGGATGGAGGGGACAGGATTAAAGGACACTGGGATCCTGTTATGTCTCCTAGACACTAATCAAGAGGAGATGAGAGGTTGTGCCTATGTGTTAAAGACTATATTGTAAACCATTAATACCCCCCCCCCCCAGTTAAGAAAACAGTCCAGTCTCCTGGCTTCCTATCAGAATCTACTGTCCTTTCTCTTGTTTTCTGTGATGCTGGGATGGAGGGAGGGGTGTGCGGGAAGGGCTTTGGATGGGACCCTGCATTTCAGAGCTCCCAGAACAGTGAAGGAAGCCGCCAGCCTCAAATAGGGACAGGGCTTTGTGGAGGGGCTCTGAGTTCCAGCAGAGGCCAGGCTGCTTTTGTCCTTAAACTTTCCGCATCTTCCCCACTGCCAGGGAAGAAGAAAGCACCTAATATGTGTCATCTTGTGACTCAATGGAGCTTCTGCCCTTCTTGTCCAGACTGGCACTTGGGGATGGGTGTGCTCATTGTTATGTTCTAGGACAGAGCTGAGCCCTAAGAGGGAGCCATGTTGCTGCCCAAGGAGAAGAGAGTGGACTCCCCAAAATTCTCTGCCCAACAGCCAACACCTGGGAGGGGGAGTGGTGATGGAAGGGGTGACCTTGCTTCCTGACTTAGCCATGGGTCAGAAAGCAAAGCTGGGACCCTTGTGTCCAAGAGGTTCTGTGGCCCATTTGGCTCTTGATGGTTGTCACTTAAGGTTCCGTCAAATGATCGTGGAGGGCAATTCTGGGAAAGAGAGCATCAGTTGCCCAAGCAGCCTCTCTGGGATTGGAGAGGGGTGTATGTGGAGGGTCAGAAATGTGATGATCTGTGTGTTTTGCTCATTATTCATCCTGAGATAAATGGGTACTCTGATGCCTGGTCTACAGGTGAGGAAACTGAGGCTCTATTTGGAATTGCTTAGGAAGCCACAGACAACATTTCACTCAGAAATGATTCATTTAGGCTTCTTTCACAACTTATATTCTAAAATGATGCAAAAAGACTTCCATGCCTGAAGCTTCAAGGTCCCAGATTCAATCCCCAGCACCAGCATAAGCCAGAATTGAGCAGTGCTATGATGATGATTGCTGGGCTGAGCTTCACGGGTGGGAGACAGAGACGACCAGGGACTCATGGCTGAGTGGTACGCAGTTCAGTCTTTATTTATGTAGAACGCAGCACAATCTAAGCTATCTCTAATTACAATCTTGTCCTTATCTCTCCTCCGTGGAAGAGTCAGGTCTGAAAAGGATGTACGTAGGATAGGGGGCGGGGAGAAAGAAAAAGCTTGAACCAGTGAGGATTAAACCAATGTCCCGGAGGCAGGGGGGTGCTTAGTTAACAGTGGTTATGTAAATAGAATACAGTGCCAAGCAGGGGGGATTAAGCCAATGAAACAGAAGGGGTCTTAGCAGCAGAATTTAGAAGCATACCAACAATGATGATAATGATAACGAATTAGGGAAATAGCATAATGGTTATGCAAGAAGCTTTTCATGTGGGCTGGGCGGTGGCACACCCAGTTAAGCACACATAGTACTATGTGCAAGAACCTGAGCAAGGACCTGGATGTGGTGTGGAACTATATCCTGTAATCTTATAATCTTGTAACCCACTATTAATCACAAATTAAAAAATAAGAAAAAATAGTACTTACTATAGGTTTAGAGTCACCAAGGGTCAATAAGTTGGGGGTGGAGAGAGCAGGCAGGGAAAGAAGGGGAGCCCAATAGGGAGACAGCTGGGGCAACCAAGAGGCCACTGGACCCTCTGCCAGGCTGGCAACCTTGGAATGGCCCTGTGGTGGGGGGCAAGAGGGGGGACTCAGTCTTCTGGAAGGGAAAGAAGGATAGAAGTGTGGTCCCTGCAGTGCATGGCTGGGGGAAAGGCAAACAGGTCCCCCAGGCCCCAGACACAGTCTCTCCTTTGCCTCCTCTGCTCCACTGGGCTTGACATTGCTGACTCAAGTGAGGAAGGGAAAGAGAGAGGGGAAGCCAGCCAACACAAAAAACCAACAACAACGCAGGGGAAATGTGCTGAGAGGGTGGATTTCGCTCCCTAGACCCAGCAAGTTAGCACAGCTGGGTGCCAGTGGCCTGAGGCTGGGGCCTGAGTTGTGTAGGAAGGTGGTACCAGGAATGAGGTCTGAGCCTCTCCTGGACTGGGTCTGAGGAGGAGGTGGAGATGGAGGAGGAGGAGGAGCAGCAGCCAGTGCTACCTGATTCCTGCAAGAATGGACTCTGCAGAGGGGAGGCCAAGGTGCAGAAAGCAGTTTCTAGAAATTATCCATCTTGGGGGCTGGGTGGTGGTGTGTGCCTGGTTGAGCTCAGGGACCTAGGCATGAGGCCCTTGCTCCCCACCTGCAGGGGGATGCTTTATGAGTCATGAAGCAGGACTGCAGATGTCAATTTCTCCTTTTCTATCTCCCCCTCTCTAAATTTCTAAGGTGCCTGGAGCAGTGGATTTGTAGTGCTGGCACTGAGACCCAGTGATAATCCTGGTGGCAATTTAAAAAAAAAAGTACAGGTCTGAAAAGGATGGCAGAGGACCTAGTGGGGGTTGTATTGTTATGTGGAAAACTGAGAAATGTTATGCATGTATAAACTATTGTATTTACTGTCGAAGGTAAAACACTAATCCTTCAATAAAGAAATAAAAAAATGACCGTAATTATAAAAAAAAAAAAGGGACCAGGTTCAACCTCACCCCACCCTATTCCCCACCTCCTGGGGGGACGCTTCACAAGTGGTAAAGCAAGTACTGCAATTGTCTCTCTCTTTCTCTCTCTGTTTCCCCCTTTCATTTCTGTTCTCTCTGTCCTAGAAAATATGGAATAAAAAGGTACATCTTTTAGAAAATGTTCTCTTTTAATGAGAGAGATAAAGTGAGAAGCACACACAGAGCAAGGCCAGAGCACTGCTCAGCTCTGGCTTACGGCGGTGCCGGAGATAGAATGTGGGTCCCCAGAGCCTCAGGCATGAGAGTCTTTTGCAGAACCATTATGCTGTCTCCCCAGCCATTTACTGATTTGATTTTATTGAGAGAAAGAAAGATACAGAGAAACACCAGTACAGTGCTCAACTTGGCTTATGGTGCTGCTGGGGACTGAACCTGGGACCTCAGAGCCTTAGGCATGAGAGTCTTCTGCAAAACCTTGATGCTGTCTCCCAAGCACAGAAGTGACTCATTTTCTCCACAACAAAAGTAAAAGGAAAGAATCAACTCAGGGTTTTTATGAGGATTTCAGTGGTGCATTTCTCCTCCAGCTCAGTAAGATTCTTAATCTCCCTTTTCTGGGCATAACAGGACCCGGAGCTGGGCTAGCCTGCCTCACTCACCTCTCCCTCCCCACCCCATACCCTGGGCAGCCTTGCCTGCCCAGTGCTGATACGGTACTAGCCCCCACCACCAGGATTACACAGGCATTTTCTCATCCATCACAGCCAAGCCCCAGAGGCAGGCAGTTAACTTCGCGAGTGGAAGAGATGAAGCTTCTCTCACAGCGGCTGAGTTACCCAGGCAAAAGGCCCTGTGCCCAGCTCTCACCCTCCAAAAGAGCCTGCTGGGCTCAGCCCTCCTGAGATCTACTGGCTGCCAACTTGAGTCAGCACTGGAGACAAACCTTGCTTCCCAAGCAACTACCTAGGGGGTGTAGACCCACAGACCATATATCCTCGGGTGCTAAGAGATCCGGTGTCTGCTCACCTGATCCTTTCATGAGATCCTGGAAAGGAAAAATCTACAGGAAGCCTGAGAAATGGCATCCAAAGTGTGTAATGTTTTTTAAAATATTACTTTTAAAATATATTTTATTGGGAGTCAGGTGGTAGCGCAGCGGGTTAAGCACAGGTGGCGCAATGCGCAAGGACCGGTGTAAGGATCCCGGTTAGAGCCCCCGGCTCCCCATCTACAGGGGAGTCGCTTCACAGGCGGTGAAGCAGGTATGCAGGTGTCTATCTTTTTCTCCCCCTCTCTGTTTTCCCCTCCTCTCTCTATTTCTCTCTGTCCTATCTAACAATGATGGCATCAATAACAACAACAATAAAAAACAAGGACAACGAAAGGCAAAATAAATAAAATTAAAATATATATATATTTTATTATTTATTAGATAGAGACAGAAACATTAAAAGGGAAAGGAGAGAGAGTGAGTGAGAGAGAGAGAGAGAGAGAGAGAGAGGGAGAGGAGAGAGAGAGAGAGAGAATTGAAGCATTGCTTTACCACTCATGAAGCTCTCCCCTTGTAGGTGGGGACCAGGGGTTTGAACCAGGATCCTTGCACATGGTAACATGTGTGCTCAACCAGGTATGCTACTGCCCAATCCCTAAGGTTCAGGCTTTGCAGATGAAGAAACTGGAGCCTTGAGGAGTGAGCAGGCTTGGTTTCCTCATCTGCAAAATGTGCAGGCTGGTCTCCATCCCTTTCATCCAGTCCAGACCTATTTTTTTATTTTAATTTTTTAAAATTTTAATTTATAAAAGGGACATATTGACAAGGCCATAGGATAACAGGGGTACAGTTCCACACAATGCCCACCCCTAGAGCTCCATATCCAATCCCCTCCTTTGATAGCTTCCCTATTCTTTAACCCCCTGGGAATATGGACTCAGAGTCATTGTGGGTTGCAGAAGGTGGAAAGTCTGGCTTCTGTAATTGCTTCCCTGTTGAACATGGGCATTGGCAGGTTGATCCATACTCCCAACCTGTCTCTCTTTCCCTAGTGGGGCAGGGCTCTGGGGAGGTGGGATTCCAGGACACACTTGTGGGGTTGTCTGCCCAGGGAAGTCAGGTTGGCATCATGGTAGCATCTGGAACCTGGTGGCTGAAAAAGAGTTAAGATATAAAGCAGAACAGATTGTTGAGTAATCATGAACCTAAAGGCAAGAATATTGCAGATGAAGATTTGAGGTCTCCACTTTGGTAAAAGCTAGTCTGTTTTTGCCTGAGCCTGACAGCTAATATGCAGGGGGACCCAGGTTCTTGTCTGGAGAGATGGTGTCATAGTTGGAAAAGGGACTAGAAAGCTGGATCAGGGAAGAGAGTAGCTCCCAGATATGGGAAAAGTATACAAATATTGTCAACTGTAAACCCTATTGATTTGATCTGGGACCCATCGTCAGCACAGGAGCCTATGTAACCTCTGCATCCCTGTAGGTCTGAGCTCACATTCTGTGGTCACGGCTGGGAACATTCTAGGCTGCACTAATTTCATAACTCATCTTCCTTGGGCAGTCCAAACCTATTTCTTTATGAACCCATAAAATATTGCCACTAGAGGCCCTCAAATACTTGTATTACAGAAGGGCTGTGGAAAATTCGAGAATATCCTTTTCAAAGGAGTTATGTCGGAAGCAAGCCTTCATCAGTCACTGCTGCTGTAAAAAGGTTAAGGTGAGGGGGGCTGGGTGGTGGTGCACCCAGTTGAGTTCACACATTATCATGTGCAGGGACCCAGGTTCAAGTTTCTGGTCTCTACCTGCAGAAGGAAAGTCATGCTACAGCTGTCTCTCTGTTTCTCTCCCTCTATATCTCTCTTCTTAATTTCCCTCTGTCCTATCAAAAAAAAAAAAAGTGGATCCATTGTGCAGGCACTGAGCCACAGTGATAGCCCTGGTTGCAGAATAACAACAACAATAATGTGAGGATGGCTGGGCAGAAAGCATGATGGTTCTGCAAAAGTCTTTCCTGCCTGAGGCTCTGAGCTCTCAGGTTCAATCCCCAGCACCACCATAAGCCAGAGCTGAGCAGTGCTCTGGTGCCTCCCCCCATATATATATATCATAAAAATAAAATAAAATATTAAATTATATAAAAAAAGGTTAAAGTGAGGGAAGGAAGGGGGACATTATAGGGACACTGCCACCCCAAAACTAATTCTTGTGAGATCTCCAGGAGCACCTCGCAACTTTCTCTCTGAAAGTTTATCCACCAGCCTCTGAGTTTTTCTATTTGCTCCCACTTCTCTGCAGCCTTGCACTGCAACTGCATTTAGTAGGTTCTCTAGAAATCTTGGCCATAGCAGGCCAGGTGGTGGTGCACCTGGTTAAGAGCTCACACTACAGGGCTGGTTGGTGCACACCTGGTTGAGCGCACATGTTGCAATGCTCAAGGACCCAGGTTTGAGCCCCTGGTCCCTACCTGCAGGGGAAAAGCTTTGCAAATGGTGAAGCAGGGCTGCATGTGTTGCTCTGTCTCTGTCCCTCTATATTTCCCCCTTCTTTCTCGATTTCTGTCCAATAAATAAAGATAATAAAAACATTTTTAAAAAAGCTCACACTACAGTCTGCAAGGATCCAGGTTCAAAGCTCCTGGTCCCCACCTGCGGGGGGGGGGGGAGCTCCATGAGTGGTAAAGCAGGGCTGCAGGTGCAGGTATCTCTCTGTCTCTTTCCCTCTCTATCTCTTCCTCCCTTTTCAATTTTTGCCTCTATCCAATAATAAATAAAAATATTCTAAAAAAGAAATGTTGGCCACACAGCTCTCTGTAACTTCATTTCCCACTTGTTGTATAGTTCAACTTGCCCATCCCAGCCTCTGCAGGGGCTGGGGGTGGGGCAGGGACTGCCCTCTGATTGCCTCCCCTCATTCTCCTTCTGCTTAGCAGTCCATGGATGGACAAAGTGGCAAGAAAGGTCACAGGATCCTTCTAGAAATGGTTTTTGTGGGGGTAGTTAGCATAATGGTTATGCAAAGAGACTCTCACCCCTGAGGCTCTGAAGTTCCATTTTCAATCCCCTACACCACCGTAGACCAGAACTGAGTAGTACTTTGGCAAAAAAAAAAAAAAAAAAAGGTTTTTATGGACCTTGCAGGTGGCACATAGGCTGATCTTATACATTACCATGTGCAAAGACCCGAGTTCAAGCCCCTCATTCACACCTACAAGGAGGAAGCTTCAGGAGCAGTGAAACAGGTCCACAGGTGTGTCTCTGTCTCTCTTCCTCTCTGTCTCCCTCTTTCCTCTCTGCCTTAGCAAATAAAATAGGAAGTTGGGTGTGGGAGAGGAAAAATGGCCACTAAGAGTAGTGAATTAGTTATGCAGGCACTTCTTCTTCTAGCATTTGTCCTTCTTCCATAACCAGTCAACAGCGTCAGGTTGAGCCTGATGTCTGCTTGTTGCTGGCTTTGAAAGTGACTGGGATCCATGTGGATTCAGTCGGCTAGGAAGGATCGTCAGTTTCCCCAATAAATGGGTACTCATGGGATGCACCACGAGAAGGTCGATCCAGTGCATCCCATGCAGGCACTGAGTCCCTGCGATCACCCTGGTAGCAATTAAAAAATGTTTTCCAGTAGCGCAGTGGGTTAAGTACACATGGCACAAATTGCAAAGACCGGCAGAAGATCCGGGTTCGAGCCCTCGGCTCCCCACCTGCGGGGGAGTCACTTCCCAGGCAGTGAAGCAGGTCTGCAGGTGTCTGTCTCTCTCCCCCTGTCTTCTCCTCCTCTCTCTATTTCTGCCCTGTCCGACAGCAACAACATCTCAATAGCGATAATAATAACCACAACAATGGTAAAACAACCAGGGTAACAAAAGGGAAAGGATGGCCTCCAGGAGCGGTGGATTCGTAGTGCAGGCACTGAGCCCCGGCAATAACCCTGGAGGCAAAAAAAAAAAGTTTTCTTGGGGGTTGGCCGGAAGCGCAGCGGGTTAAACGCACATGGCCCAAAGTGCAAGGACTGGTGTAAGGATCCCACTTTGAGCTCCTGGCTTCCCACCTGCAGGGGGGTCGTTTCACAGGTGGTGCAATGGGTCTGCAGGTGTCTGTCTTTCTCTCCTCTCTGTCTCCCCTCCTCTCTCGATTTCTCTCTGTCCTATCCAACAACTATGACATCAATAACAACAATAATAACGACAACAACAATAAAATGACAAGGTCAACAAAAGGGAAAAAAATAGGCTCCAAGAGCACTTGGGTGCAGGCACCAAGCCCTAGAGAAAGAATGAAAGAAAGAAAGAAAGAAAGAAAGAAAGAAAGAAAGAAAGAAAGAAGAAAGAAAGAAAAAGCGTTTTCTTTAAAAATGATTTCCTCACTAACTTGAGGCCAGACCCCATATGCATAATACTGGTGTGGATACAATGACACTCAGTGTTTTAACAACTGGTAGAAAGTCTAAACTTGTTAGATAAAGAAAGACGACAAAAGCTGGATAAGTACAAGAGACTGACTCCCTTAATGATGGCTTTTTTTGGTCAATAACAGGCCATCTCATCATCTGGGGTTCTTGTCAGGAATCCTTGGTTTCCCACATAGATATGATGGGCCTAGACCTCTAGTAGTTCCCTCTCTCCACCATCAGTGGTCACTTCCCTCAGGAACATCATCATAAGCCCTCTTGTGGGCCTCTCCAGGACTTTGTTCTCACTGTAGAGCAGCAATGGTAGAAACTGCCTCACTTTCCAAAGGGCAGCTGGGTCATTCTCTTCTGCCGCTTGAGGAAGACTGCTCCGGAAATGAGTGTGGCCTAGAAAGTTCCCACCTGTGTGCTCAGACTGACAGGAACTCACAGGTTACACAGGCTCTGCTAAATGTGAATACATATGGGCCCTGGGTTAGACTGATGAGATAAACAGTTAATTGTATTTATATACTTCCTTCAAGTTTGGGAGCTACTCTGCCCTAATCCAGCTCCCTACCCCTATTCTCAATTTTGACACCATCTTCCCAAACAATATTTTTAGGTCACCTGAATGTTAGCTATTAAGCTAAAAAAAAAAAAAAAAAAGTCATGGCTCTTAGGATATACTTAAAATAGATTTCCCAGCTCCTCTTCACCCTAATATCCTTACTCTATTTCTGCTCTTATTTCTATATTTTAGTTCCTGTTTATTAAACGTTTGGTCCTGCTTTATATCTTACTGCTGTTCAGCCATCAAGTTGCAGATGCTACTATGATTCCATCCTGACCTCCCTGGGCAGATGACCTCACCAATGTATCCTGGGACCTTACCTCTCCAGAGTCCTCCCCACTAGGAAAGGATAGAAATAAGCTGGGGATATGGATCGACCTGCCAGCACCCATGTCCAGTGGAGAAGAAATTACAGAACCCAGAACTCAACTCTCACCCTCTGCACCCCATAAAGAATCTTGGTTCATACTGCCAGAGGGGGAGAAATGCTAGCGGAAGATGACCAGAGGGCTCTGAAGCCCAATTCCATCAGGACCCAGAGAGAAAAGAGGAAAAAAGGAACGATGTTCAGAAGTAGTAACAGGCATAGGTGTGACTTAGGAAGGAAGACAGGACCGTAGAAAAAAAATGGGTGTATGTGTAAAGATAAATAGAGTTAGAAATAATAGTCAACTCATATCTGTGACCTTGGGTGAACTTCTGCAGTTCCCAGTAGAGGGAATGAGGAACTCTGGTGGTGGGAAAGGTGTGGAATTATACTCCTGTTATCTCATAATTTTGTAAATCAACATTAAATTACTAATAAAAATATAAATAAATGGTTTTCACAACTGAGGCTCCACCAAAGGATCTGGAAATTCCTTCAACTGCCAATGTGCATCTGGACATAAACACTGGGGCCGCCAGTGCTCCAACATGCCTCTTAAGAGGCATCCATCCAGTGCTTCTGAGGAGGCAGAACTGGGCAGGGCAGCTCCCCAACTCCAGGGAACTGCACAGAATCCCTTGGGGCAGCCTGCTCTGGGCCAGGTCCTCTTTCTACTCCATGCACCCCCTCTCAGACTGCAGCTACTCTCCTCTCCTCTTCTCCTGGGGGCATGTCTGCCCTTGGCAGTACTCAGATCAGCCCCCGTTTCCCTTGCCTGCTGGCTGTGCCAGAGCTGAGTTGACTTTCTGGCCCTCGCCTTCCATCCCTTGGGGGAGAACTCAGTGAAATGTTCCCGAAGCCAGTGTCCTTGCTCAGCAAGGAACTGATTGATGGTGGCTGGGGTAGGTTCTAGGAAGAGCAAGGCCAGAGTGTGTTCTTGGGAGGACAGGGAAGCACCCAGGGATCTTGTGGGTCCCCAGATGGGGTGAGTGGAATGAAGCTGAGAGAAGAGGAACTTGTGATGCAACAGGAACAAGTGGAGACTGGGGACAGAGGAGGCAAGAAAGGGAGGAGGAGTGGAGAGGAGAGGCTCTTGTGCCAGATGTATGTGTGTGTGTGTGTGTGTATACACACACACACACACACACACACACACACACACACACACACAGGCTCATGCTAGCATGGTTACTAGGACACTGCTCAGCTCTGGCTTTTGGTAGTGCTGGGGATAGAACCTGGAATCTGGGAGCCTCAGATAGAGGAGTCTATCTCCATTTCTCTCTGTCTTATCTAACAACGGCGACATCAATAACAAGAACAATAATAACTACAACAACAATGAAAAACAACAAGAGCAACAAAAGAGAAAATAAATAAACATTAAAAAAAAGTCTCATTCTTGTCAGTAAAAACTTAGAAGCAACCCAAATATCTAATGACAAATGAATGGCTAAGAAAATTGTGGTCTATGTTATGCCCAGATGTTCAAGTTCTGATCTCACTCAAAGAAGATCAGAATCACATGCAATAGCAAGAGCCTTTATTAGGAAGCTGAAGCTTAGGCCGCTGACACCCTTCCAAGCAAAGGGAGAGTCTGCGACCCCGATCACTTCTTGTTCCACCTTTTTATAGTTATCACAGGGTGGGCACAGGTGGAAGTATTCACACAAAACAAGGAACAATTGGCCTTGGGCCAACAGCTGCTCTCAATATTTGGGGCCCCCCTCCAACCCCACATTCCCCCCTTGTCTTTTTGTAACTTTTAGGGCCCAATCTTGGGCCAATCTCTGTTTCTAACTACTGTCCCGGTATCAATGGGGCATGAGGAGCAGTAGTAGCAGGAACGAAGATCAGAGTCACCAGGAGAGAAAGAGTCTATAGAGTCATGAGCAGACCAACCGGAGCTTGAGTGGGTGTTTGGGAACAGACTTGAGTTGCCATCTGGTCTTGAACTCTTCTGTCTCTGCTGCACGAACGTGGAAGTGGTGGATCCACAAGCCGATACCATCCACCTTCAGGGCTGTGGGGGTGGCCAAGATGACAGTGTATGGTCCTTTCCACCGGGGCTCAAGTGTCTCTTTTTGATGGCGTCTCACCAAGACCGAGTCTCCCGGCTGGAAGGGATGAGGGTTTGGAGGGGGTGCAGCTTCATATATTGCTCTCAGTCTTGGCCACATATGCTTTTGGACTTGAGCTATTATCTGTAAAGAGGCAAGCAGGTTCTGATCATTAATATCAGTGAACAAGTCTGACCTCATATTTTCCAGGTTTCACCTCAGTGAAGTCTATCTCTCAGTAGGCACCTGGTCTGGTATTATTGTCCGTAACTGGCGTTCTTCAGGTGTTTCTCGGTTGTTAAAGACTTTATCCACTACTGCCAGTAGTTCCTGTAAAGACTTATCTGCTAATTTATCTATTTCCGGAAGTTTTTTTCAGATATCAGGGGCAGCTTGATTTATAAAAGTTACAATTACTGTTGACTTATTTTCTGGAGCTTCTGGATCTAGGGGAGTAAACATTTGATATGCCTCCATAATTCTTTCTAAGAAAGCAGCTGGGGTTTCTGTCTTTTCTTGTTGCACACTACTAACCTTGGCCAGATTAGTGGGTTGGCGTGCCGCTGCCTGAAGACCACCCACCAGAGCCTGGCGATAGACCCGTAGCTTCTCCTTACCTTCAGGTGAGTTAAAATCCCAGGTGGGTCTTATCAGAGGGAAACCAGCATCTATCAGGGCTGGGTGTAAGGTGGGGTTCCCATCTGCCCCAGGCACACGTTTTCTGGCTTCCAAGAGGATCCTTTCTCTTTTCTCTGTGGTAAAAAGAATCTGTAAAAGCTTCTGGCAGTCATCCCAGGTCGGCTGATGAGTGAAAACAACAGAATCTAATAAATCAATGAGTGCTACTGGTTTTTCTGAAAACCTAGGGTTCTGTATTTTCTAATTATAAAGGTCACTAGTGGAAAACAGCCAATACTGCATTAATTGTTCGCCATTCTTATTTGGGGATCCTAGGGCCTGAAGGGGCAGGACCAACGAATCAGGGGTTCTCTGGTCTGTATGGGCTCTTGTATGAGGAGGGCTCTGAAAGTCCTGGCCTGCTGTCGGGGGTTCCTGTGGGACTGGGGGAGGTTGAGGTTGGTAGGGAGGAGGATACTCTAAGAGGTCTTCTTTGGGACCACCTTGGAGAATAGGGTAGGAGGGGGAAGTGAGAGGAGTGAGAGGGGGCTCAGAGGGGGGCAGCAAGTCGACGACAAAAATCCTTCAAAGAACGGTAGGTCGCGAACCCTGTGGTGGAAGAAAAAGTTTTAGCCAATATGGGGGATTCTCTACCAGATCCTGCCAAGTAAGGATCTAAGAAATCTGGTCCGGGTGTCCTGGATGTCCTAAGATGACATCTTTGGTGGCATAGATAATAGGCAGGTCCCAGGTTCCTTCTGGAGGCCAATTGATAGAGAAAGCTGGCCACTTATTTTGGCAATAAGTGATCATCCGGTCTTGTTTTACCTCCAGATCCAATTTATGAGCTCTGTATTTAAATTTTCTAAAATGATTCAGGATCATAGACAGAGGAGTCGAAATAACCTGACTCCTGACTTTGGACCTAAACATAAAACTGATAGAGACAACACACACAAAGAAAATACAGAGACAACTCACATAAAGAAAATACAGAGACAACATACTCAAAGGAAACTCCAGCGGCCCAGCCGCCAACACTCTGAACCAACAAATGGGAGGACAGCCTCTTGCCACTTCCCTACAGATGGGAGGATGGCCTCTTGCTGCTGCTTCCCTACAGATGGGAGGACAGCCTCTCGCTGCCACTTCCCTACACATGGGAGGATGGCTTCTTGCTGCTGCTTCCCTACAGATGGGAGGACAGCTTTTCTCTGCTTCGTGGGCGTGACCCACTCTCCCCTTCCAAATTTGCGAGGGGGATCCAATCCCCTACAGCAGGGGTTGAGACGTCTCCCAGGACCCTGGACCCAGAGCCGCCCAATGTGTCCGCCTTCAACTCCAAGGGTCTCTCGCTACAGATACCTGAAATTTGGCCAGTCCTGAAGGCTCAGTGAAGCTGGCGTTCTTTTAGTGAGATGGGGATCCCGGATGAGCCCCCATGTGTTATGCCCAGAAGTTTGAGGCCCGATCTCACTCAAAGAAGATCAGAATCACATGAAATAGCAAGAGCCTTTATTAGGAAGCTGAAGCTTAGGCCACCGACACCTGTCCAAGCAAAGGGAGAGTCTGTAGCCTCTATCACTTCTAGTCCCACCTTTTTATAGTTATCACAGGGTGGGCACAGGTGGAAGTATCCACACGAAACAAGGAACAATTGGCCTTGGGCCAACAGCTGCTCTCAATATTTAGGGCCCCCCTCCAACCCCACAGTCTATATACACAATGTCTATATACACTACTCTGCTGTTAAAAATGATGAAGTCATCTTTTTTGCCTCATCTTGGATGGAACTTGAAGGAATCTTGTTAAGTGAGAGAAGCCTAACATCCAAAAATAGAAGGACAAATACCAGATGATCTCACTTATAGGTAGAACTTAAGAAATAAGGGTAGAAAGGGAAATCAAAGGGAAACTTGAACTGGGCCTGCTGTATTGTGGCAAAGAAAAGGGCTCTGGGGAAGGAGGGGGCAGGGAGGGATGGAGAGAGCACTGGTGTCCTAGTGCTCTCTCCATCCCTACCCTAAGGCTCAAGGACTGGGGGAAATATAGGCTCTATAGTGGAAATATGGTGGTGGAAAAGGACCTAAGTTGGGGCTCAGAGTCTTCTGCAGATACCTATCATGGGGAGGTGAGTACCCATGTGTCCACAACTGTACTGTAAACCATTAACTACCCAATAAAATGATATAAAAAAGATTGCCTTAGTTAATTTTATGATTCCTTAGAGAGGGAGAAAGAAAGAGAGCAGAGCACTACTGTTCTGATGCTCTGTTTTGTTTCTTGTTATGCAGAACAAGGAATCGAACACTTCTGAGTCACTTCTCAATGGCTGTAAATTGATGCTTTATTTTATTTTATTTTATTTTATTTAAGAAAGGAGACATTAACAAAACCATAGGATAGGAGGGGTACAACTCCACACAATTCCCACCACCCAATCTCCATATCCCATCCCCTCCTCTGATAGCTTTCCCATTCTTTATCCCTCTGGGAACATGGACCCAGGGTCATTGTGGGATGCAGAAGGTGGAAGGTCTGGCTTCTGTAATTGCTTCCCCACTGAACATGGGCGTTGACTGGTCAATCCATACTCCCAGTCTGCCTCTCTCTTTCCCTAGTAGGATGGGTCTCTGGGGAAGCGGAGCTCCAGGACACATTGGTGGGGTCTTCAGTCCAGGGAAGCCTGGCCGGCATCCTGATGGCATCTGGAACCTGGTGGCTGAAATGAGAGTTAACATACAAAGCCAAACAAATTGTTGAGCAATCATGGACCCAAAGGTTGGAATAGTGGAGATGAAGTGTTGGGGGGTACTCACTGCAAACTCTAGTGTACTTCTGTTTTCAGGTATATATTTTGCCCTAGTTTATGGATATATGTGAACATATGCTCTATCTCACGGAACCTGGTCTATATCTAGATTTTGGGACTTTGTTAGGAAGTGAACCACGTGGGATGGAATTAGAGAATACTATGAAAGGAAAGGTCTCACCTGAGTAATGAAGCTGAAGGGTTGTCATTCCACACTTGAAGTCTCTGGACGCAGTCTGAGCTGAAGCATGTTGAGGTGGCACTCATTGCGCTGATTAGGTTGCAACTGGCGGATGCAATATTATTTGATATGAATTGGGAGAAGCATGTGGGAAAGTGGGCCCTACCCTAAGGCTCAAGGACTGGGGGAAATATAGGCTCTATAGTGGAAATATGAGTTTCTTGCTGTATTAGGGTTCAAGAAGACAATGGATAGTTATTGTTATCATCATATTATTTGGTAATTGGGTTAACTTTGAAAAGTCCCTTTGTTAGGGTTTGCTGTATAGTACCCAGTATCTTGTATATAGCTGTGCCACCAGTTGCTTCTGATCTACCTGGTCTAGGCTTTTGAGAGAGTCCGCATATCAAAGACTCAGCCTATATGTTAAAAAGTCTCAGTCTGTGTTTTAAAAAGTTTGAGACATACAATCAATTTTTCCCCCTCTCATATTAATTAAATAGTGATTTATATGACTACACTTTAATAGGAGTGTTCATAGATGCCATTCCCACCACCAAAAGACTGTGTCCTATCCCCCCCCCCCCTGCCAGCCCAGGAAGCCACATGTCCACCCTCCCCCTCACCACAGGGTTTTTACTTTGGTGCCAAATTGATGTTTTTCATGGCATTGAACTTAAGAAACCCATGGGACTGGGCTTATATACTCTCTCTCTGGTCCTTTCTATTTATTTTGCCCTAGCCAGGCCCACTTTACACTGTAGACCCAAGTTGTTTAGGTCTTGGGAGCCCAGTACAGCAGGGAGGCATTGAAGCCACAAATTCTGGGGAGGCAGGTAGTGTGGAAAGCGTGAAGGAGGAAAGTGACCCGGGGGCCATGAACCTTCTGGAAGCAGGGCTCTGATTCAAGCACCTGGTCCTTGGGGGCCCAGTCTGGGCCATGTGGGTGTCCAGTGTGGACATTCTGTGCTTGGGTTGTGGCACCAGTTCCCTACTCTTTGGCAATCTGAATACTTGATGAACGTTTCAGGCTAATTTTTTCTTCCAAGGCATTTGTTTTGGATCATTCATGTCTGGTGCATAAGATATCAGTTTTGATTCAACATATTTAAGACTCATTTTTTTCCCCTCTAGACAAGACAAATTGAATTTGTAGCTTCCCATATGGGGCTTTTCATAAAAGATTGGTGCTGGGAGGCAGTAGGCTTCCAGAGTGATGTCATCTGATTAATTCTGGCTTTTTCACCCCCTTCTCTTCCCAACCCCCCCTTTTATGGAAGGCAGGTTGCTGATATTCCGACTGGGAGAAGGTATGATTGGGTTTTCTTTTTTTCCCCAGGGGAGAAAAACAAGTCCTTTCAGATGGATGAGCTTCTGGTATCTGCTATTTTATTTTTTCCTGCTTCCTGGCAGAAGCTTCTAGAATAGAACCCTCCCTGCATTACATAGACCGATCTTCCTAGGAAGCCTTGCGCCCAGCCTGGAGGGAGGTTAGGTGACTGGGCACTTCTCTTCTGGCCAGAGCAGGCTTTGACAAGCTCCATCCTGTTCAGCTTAGGTCCATACCAGGGAAGGACTTTGATATACAACAACCCCAGTGTTGAGGACCGACACAGAGTGGGGCTTTCTAGGTGCTTCCGAGATGGGATTACTTTTCTTCTGGGTACTTTGTCCTGCCCAGCTCTTTGTGTCCTGGAGACAGGGTTGAGGGGTGGGCAGCAGACCCCCTCTTAGAGGAGGCACTATTTTCATTATCTTGTGGTCTGCTGAGAATGCAGGTTGTATCTGAATGAGAAGCATTACCTGGATGTCTCCAGGACTGAACAAGAAATTGAGGGAGGGGGGCAGCTAGGGAGGTTCCTAGAGAATCTCCATTCCATGACAACATTTAGCCCACTGCATTCTTTTGTTTTTATTTTCTGCTTTACCTGAGAATAAACCAAAAGCCTCACACATGCATGGTGGCATTGTGAGTGGCCTCAGCAGACTGTGTTTCATTCATTCATTCATTCAAGAAGAGAGAGAGAGAGAGAGAGAGAGAGGAAGAGACACTACAGCACTCTCCACCATCCACAGAGAAACCATGGTGCCATCCATAGTGCTTCTATGTGGTGCTGAGGCCTGAATGGCAAAGTGCTGGGTGAGCTACCTTCCACCCCCTGGATTCCTTTTCTTTGATAAGGAGCCGAACCTATGCATCTGTGGAGGCCAAGAAAGCCAGCCAGCTGGGGCTGGGTGGTGGTGCACCTAGTTGAGGGCACATGTTACAATGTGCAAGGACCCAGGTGCAAGGACCCAGGTTCAAGTCCCTGGTCCCCACCTGCAGGAGAAAAGCTTCACGAATGGTGTAGCAGTGTTGTAAGTGTCTCTTTCCCTCTCTATCTCCCCCTCCCATCTCAATTTCTGGCTGTCTTTATCCAATAAATAAAGATAATAAATTAAAAATACTAAAAGAAAGAAAGACTGCCAACTGTCTCTTAGATCAACGTTTTCAGCTGGGAGAACAGGCACAAGGGAAAAGGCAAGGAGGTGGGTGGGGGAAGCTCCCAGAAGACCAGACTGCAATTTCTTTAGTCTGGGCTTTCTCCAGTATTCCAAGTTCTACAATCGCAGAATCTCCCTCATCTATGCAAAACGTTCAGATGAACTTTTTCCAAGATGGCCAGAGCAGATTTTTTCTGTGAGTGTCTCCTTGGTATGTGGGACCAAGGTTAGTCAAGGCCCTTGGGCCTTGAGAGAAACTATTACCACTGCATTAAAGAATACAATTGTCTAGATTTCAGGACACTTCCAGAAACAACCTATTTCTCAGGGAAACTTCTCTTGAGACAGAGCAAATTGCTAGAATCCTATGATATCACTCCCTCCTGGACATATGAGATTCCTTCTTTCTTTTTGATGCCTCAGACCCCAAACCCCATTCTTTTTTTTTCCTTTTCTTGCCCTAGTTGTTTATCGTTGTTGTTATTATTATTGTTGTTGTTAGATAGGACAGACAGAAATTGAGAGAGATGGGGAAAATAGAGAGGGGGAGAGAAAGATAGACAGCAGCAGATTTGCTTCACTGCTTGTGAAGTGAGCCCCCTGTAGGTGAGGAGCCGGGGGCTCAAACTGGGATCCTTATGCCAGTTTTTGTGCTCAGCACCATGTGTGTTTAACCCGCTGTGCTACTGCCCCCCCCCCACCAATCTCTTTCTTCAGCTCAGGATATGAACTAATATGATATTAGTTTGCTCCAGTTGCTTTAGAATTTTCAGTCACATAAAATTTCCACCTGGATGTTGTTCAATGTACTTTTTTTTTCTTCTTACTAAACTATCTGATGTTAATTTGTTTGCTCTTCCAGCCCAAGAATTCCCCCAAAGGGGTAGGGATGTTTTCTCTGTGCCCTGACACCTCCCTATCTGTGGCCCAAGTCCCAGTCCTGCCTAAGGCCCAGCTTCCAGCCCCTTGGTGGAGAAGGGAGCTGGGTCACTTGGAGGAGGACCAGGGCAAGACTGAATCATAGTGTGGTCTCCTGGGTGTTTTTCCTGAGTCAAGAACTGTTCTTTCAGGAGCTGCTGGTGGTTGTGGTGGTGGGGTGACCGGAAGTGTTGGCATATTGGCTGGACTCTAGCAATGGTGGCTGTCTCCTGTGTTTGTGTTTTGGACCTCCTGAGTTACTGTAGTCTGCACTCCGCAAACTGACCTTAATGCTGAGGATTTAGCCCTTACTATGGCATAGGATAAATAATAATATAGTTATTATTTAATAATAATATAATTATATAATAATGGCAATGCCTTTTTGTCTGGCTGATGGCATAAACAAGTACAAATCTATTTTTTCCCAGAAGCCTCTGTGTCAAGAGCACTGTGACTCTGGCCCAGTGAATGATGCCCACCGTTGCTGTGTGAGTCATGTAGCACTGAACAAATATGAACTGACCAACTACAGGAAAGAGAAGTGGGAGCTACCCAGGACTTTCAGTTAACAGTCTGCTCTGCTCTCTTTTTACCTGGTTGCCTGTGTTTGGAACAGGTCAGTCTCTTTTTACCTGGGTGCCTGTGTTTGGAACAGGGTGTGTGTATGTGGCAGCTTTCTGCTTATTCAAATGACCCTTACTGAGAGCATCTAGGCTGTGAGCTTCTGCTTCACCTCCCTTGGTGACTATTCCATTTATTTATTTATTTATTTGTTTATTTATTTTTATTTATAAAAAGGAAACACTGACAAAAACATAGGATAAGAGGGGTACAACTCCACACAATTCCCACCAACAGAACTCTGTATCCCATCCCCTCCCCTGATAGCTTTCCTATTCTTTGTCCCTCTGGGAGTATGGACCCAGGATCATTATGGGGTGCAGAAGGTGGAAGGTCTGGCTTCTGTAATTGCTTCCCCGCTGAATATGGGTATTGGCAGGTCAATGCATACTCCCAACCTGTCTCTCTCTCTCTTTCCCTAGTGGGGCAGGGCTCTGAGGAAGCCAGTCTCCAGGAATAACTTCCCAGTCCCAACACCAGCAGTTGAATCTCTCCTAGACTTGTGCACTCCATGCCTCACTCTAAACAACTTACTTTTTCTCTTTTCAACATTTTCTGATGACATTTCACTGACCTGTGACCTTACACACTAATCATCCCAGGTTTAAATTACTTCAAACCTGACTATTTTTGCAATGGTAAAAGACCCATCTCAGTGGCTGGTCTGTGGTGCACCTGGTAGAGTGCACACATTACCATGCACAAGGATCTGGGTTCAAACCCACATGCCTTCCCTGTAGAGGGGAAACTTCTTAAGTGGTGGCATGGTGTTGCAGGCGTCTCTTTCTCCCATTACCAATTTCTTTCTGTTTTTATGGAAGGGGGACAAAGGGAAGAAAATGGCCACTAGAAACAGTGACTTCGTTGTGCAGGCACTGAGCTCCATTTATAATCCTATTGGCAAAAATTAAAATAGGTCAGTCTTGGGCTGGTGAAATAACTCACTAGGACAGTGTGCTACTTTACCATGTGCAGGACCCAGGTTCAAGCCTGACCCCCACTGCAATGAAGGAATCTTCAGTGCTGTGATATATATATAGTCTTGTTAAATAAATGAAACTTGAACAAATGCCTGTTTATTCCTTGCCTCTGTTTTCCTTCTGCCCAAGGCAGAAAAACTGTGACCAATCACTTCATCTTTCTAAGTATGTTTCCATATTTAAAGTAAGTGAACCCAAGACCGCCTTTGTTTCTGTGAGGACAAAGTACAATAAAATGTGTGAAAGTCCTCTCTAGAAGATGAGATAATATCCCACTGTACATTATGGTCATCGTACGTATTGTAAGGCATCCAAGTCAGCCATGACTCATGGCATAAAGTGTCAGTGGCAGGAGTTCCACTATTAGGGAGGGGGAAAAAGAAGCCAATTTTACTAATGGAAAAAAGTGACCCCAAGACATAGCCAAGAGACCAATAAAGTAATCCCAACAAGAGCAATGACTTTGGGTGATTTCATACTAAGGTCCAATACAGTTTAACTCACAACAAAAAATGCTCCCCAATCTAATCAGGAAAAGCTCTCAAAGCCAAGGACAATTGTTTTACCTGCTTGCAAGTCAGGGTGTCCATCTTCCTTCCTCCTTTCCTTCTTTCTTTACTTTTTCCTTTCTTTCCTTCTCTTTGTTTCCTTTCTCCATTTCTTGCCCTCTCCTTTTTTCCTTCCTTCCTCTCTTCCTCCCTCCCTTCTTTTCTCTCTAGGGCCTTTACCACTCTAGGCAGATAGAACATGAGATAGAGAGAGGGAGAAACAACAAAGCACTGACGCTTGTTCCAGTGCTGTAGTACTCCCATCTGTACCATGGGGGCTTGAACCTGGGTTATGTGTATGACAAAGCAGGCACCCGACCAGGTGAGTTATCTCATTGACCCCAAACATTATTATTATTATTGTTGTTGTTGTTTTATTTGAGGTTGTGTGTGAAAGCTAAGAGTCGATCAGAATTAGTTTGGGTTCTTAGTACAAAAAGGGGTCAACTTGAGTTTCTTCTCTTTCCTCTCAGAAAGAAACCCAGACTGGATCCAGGCTCTGGAAATCTGTCAGGAATCAGATGAGTGAAGAAAGAGAAGCTCAGGCATTCCTGAAGGGTCATCTGTTATTTCTGCCTTCTTGGAATTCACTCTTCTCTATTTTATGGTCATAGGATGTTCCTTTTCTTTGGGAAGCTATTCTTTCCCCATCCTCATTCCAAGTGAGAATAACCCCTTCCCCAGTCTTTGGGATGACTCAGATCTGACCAGTCATATTACTGCATCCACGGTGATTGGTTCAGCAAGAGTCATGTGATCTGGGACAATTAGAGTCAGCCCTAGGACTTGAAATCACTAGACTGCAACTACATTTCCTGACTTGTCAAACTAGATAGTTATGAGCCTGGAGTTTTTGGTGACCACTTTTGCCACCACCCAAGAATTACTCCAGTGTCGGTGGAAACAGAGTTGGGATATCATGAGTTTTTGTCGACATAGTTTGAGTTCTGGTACAACCACATGGAAGAGACAAAGCAGGGCAAAAAGACTTGAACTGAATCATTTCAGAAGGCCCTGAGGCACAAGAGCTGCTTCTAGTTGTCTAGAAGAGGTGGCTAGAGACCTCAGCTCAGGACTGATTGGTTTGCATTTATAAGGCATACTCCTTTGTAGGGAAATTGTGAGGATATCGTTGAGTGTGGTGGGACCTCCCATTGAAAGATGGGTGCCTGAGGTGTACAGTCACCCTGTTAGTCTCTCTCTAACAAGAGATTGAGCATGGGAGAAAACGGCCTTCAGGTTTCAGTTCACCTGTCAGTCTCTCAGCCTCACAAAACCCTGAGCCCCCTGATACATAGCTTGCTTCCTTGATCACAAACCGGATGGTTTTCTTATTCAGAGGTTACCAGAAGTTTACCTTCTTTGATTGTATGTGACCCATATATCATTGTTCTGCTCTGTCAAACTGTAACTAGGGACATTCTCCTTACTCCTCCACCCCTTCCGGTCCTTTAATCTTACATGATCTATCTTCTCTCTGCCCTTGAGACCCCTCTCTGTCTGCTGGTTATTGATAACACTATTTTCCTCATTGCTTTGAGCAATTAAGCCCCTTGTTCAACATTTGCTAAGAATGCTCTGACCTTTTCCCAACCCCTTACCTCTCTCTTTTCTCCCAAACTATATATGGAATATACATGTTACTTCCTCCTATGATCCCTTAAAAACCTTGCTTTGCTGCTCAATAAACAGATCGTTCCTAAAACATGGTCTCTGGGTCATCTCTTGTTGTGTCATTAGCAACAGACACTGAGTGAGTCCTGTAAGGCTCTACCCCTGCTGCCTCAGGTTACATTCTTCTAGGCCCCAGCATCTGGTGTATAACAGAGCGGGTTTGCTAGGAGTCTGTGCCCGAGAAGAGGCCTCCCCACAAGAAGGAAAGCACTCCTTGGAGACTTGCTGGCTATCTGGAAGAACTACTTAACCTTGGGAGAAGCAGCCGCTTCTCTGTCTATAAGGCCCCAGCATGTTAAATTATCAGATAAAGGAAAAAACTTTTTTTTTTTCCTCAGCAGGACACCTGTTCATCTGTGGCATATGGTGGTGCTGCGTATTGAACTCGGAATCTCTGAGCTTCAGGCATGAAAGTCTGTTGTGTAATTCACAGAGATAGCTCTCTGAACCAGTATCAGAAAATTTAAAGCATGCGGAAGGGAGTCAGGTGGTAGCATAGTGGGTTAAGTGCACGTAGTGCAAAGCGCAAGGACAGGCATAAGAATCCGGGTTCAAGCCCCCAGCTCCCCACCTGCAAGAAAGTCACTTCACAAGCAGTGAAGCAAGTCTGCAGGTGTCTATCTTTCTCTCCCCTCGCTGTCTTCCCATCTTCTCTCTATTTTTCTCTGTCCTATCCAACAATGATGACATATCAATAACAACAATAATAATAACTACAACAATAAAAAGACAAGGACAACAAAAGGGAATAAATAAATATTTTAAAAAATAAATTAAAAAATTTAAAGCATGCTTGAAACCCACCACATAGGAGGTGATATGGCACCTGAGGTGCTGTAGTGTCTCTTCCTGTCTCTTTGCATGAAAAAGTGGCCTAGAGCAGTGACCTTGTGCATGCACATACTCTGGTATCACACATATAAAACAAAAGCTAAGTTAAAAAAAACAAACAAAGGGGCTGGGTGGTGGTGCACCTGGTTGAGTGCACATGTTACAATGCACAAGGATCTGAGTTTAAGCCCCCATCCCCATTTGCTGGGGGTAAGTTTTACAAGTGGTGAAGCAGTGTTGCAGGTGTCTCTCTCCCTGTCTCCCTCCCTCTCTCGATTTCTGGTTGTCTTTATCCAATATATAAACAAAGATAATGGAAAAAATAAGCTTGATACAGCTGGGACGTATCCCAACTCCACGTGGTGGTTCATCTTTTGGGCGGTCTGTCTGGGCATGCTCCTTGATGGAGACTTCCAGCACTGAGAGAGGACAAGCCTTAGAGTGCAGCATTTTTCCAGCCATCCTTTGGGCAGACTGTGTCTAATAGCCACACTCAGAGTCAGCATGACACTGTCCCATTGGACAGAGTTTATCTCATAACCATACCCAGAGTCAACATGGCACTATTCTTTGGGCAAAACTTGTCTCATAGCCATTCCCAGAATAAGTTTGAAAGAGACAGGAGGTGAGACCTATGTGAACCACCACTCTGCTCACACAAAGCTGTCCTATGGCTCTCCTATTATGAGACTAAGCCGAAGATTGCCATCTGCTGAATTTTACCGTTCGTCTCCAGTTTCCTCCAGTCCTGTCCACATGGCAAGGTTTTTGTAAACTTATCTGGCTGGGGATCTTCTCAGTGGACAGATGGTCCATAATTCTGCCTCTTTACATGTTTTCCCTCTTGTTCCTCAACCTAATGGTGTAAATACAAAGTGCATACGAGCTCTGGAAGCCAGATACTCATTCAGCCAACAAATATTTGTTTTGTATCAATTCTTTGCCAGGATCTGGCTAAAGTACTGCAGATACAGTGGTAAATAAAATTGGCTCAAAGGACCATCCTTACAGCTGGGGAGGTGGCACAGAAAATAAAGTGCTTGACTTGTAAACATTAGGTCAGGAGTTCAAGCCTGACATCAAATGTGCCAAAGTAATGTCTTAGTTCTCTTCCTCTTTTCATAAATAAATAAATGAAAAGTTAAAATAAAATTTTATGCAATTTATTTCATAAATAATGATTATCAAAGAGATTCTCATGCCTAGGGCTCCAATGGCCCATGCTCAATTCCCTGCACCACCATAAGCCAGAGCTAAACCATGCTCTGGTAAAACAAGCAAGTAAGCAAACAAACACATCATTGTTGCCTGTGAGGAGTGTGTGTGTGTGTGTGTGTGTGTGTGTGTACACATAACCAATTCAGACTGCACACTCCTCAACTTGAAGATAGTAACATGACCAATAAGTGTCTTTCTTGAAAGCTTCCCCTGTGGTGGGAAGGAATAAGATTTGCAAGAGCAAACAGAAAACAGCTGAAGATCTAGGCCAGGGCTGGGCAGATAAAGATAGCTATAGACCCAGTCTGGCCATTACAATTCAAGGGTGGTTCAGGTTCCAATCTTCAGATGTGAGCTTTTGGGAAAGTTTTTTTTTTTTTAATTATCAAAGTTCTGTGCCCCCACCCTTCATATTCATTTTTTTAGAACTATATTTTCTTTTTAAAAAATATTCTTTATTTATTTATTCCCTTTTGTTGCCCTTGTTGTTTTATTGTTGTAGTTATTCTTGTTGTCATCGTTGTTGGATAGGGCAGTGAGAAATGGAGAGAGGAGGGGAAGACAGAGGGGGAGGGAAAGATAGACACCTGCAGACCTGCCTCACTGCTTGTGAAGGGACTCTCCTGCAAGTGGGGAGCCAGGGACTCGAACCGGGATCTTTAAACTCGGCCGTGCACTTCACGCCACGTGCGCTTAACCCGCTGCACTACCGCCCGACTCCCCCACCCTCCATATTCTAAAGATAAGAACCACCATAGTTCTCACTAAGTCTTAGAAACTGTTTGCTTCTGTGTTCTTTGTCTCTACTCCTGTTTGTAATTTCTTTGTCTGGTGTCTACATGCTGAATCCTTACAGCTATCTATGGGTCTTGCCTTACATATAATGGTTGCTTATGTGTTAAAAGAATGCTTAATGTGTTATCTTCTGATTCCTTGTTCTAGCCCTTTCTAGTTAATCAGGTAAAGATCACATCAAAGATCAATGTACTTACAGACATGCTGTCTATTAGTTTTAGTCTCTGTGAAATGGAGTGAGTTATGAATGGGGTGTCCACCTACTCTGATTTCCTTAGGATAGACCCAGTTTATAATGATTATATATATATTAATAAAGAGACTAATATTTAAAAAAAGCTTTGCTTCTGGATTTTTGTTTGTTTTTGCATTTTCTTTGCAAGCTCATGTGTTTCTGTTCTCTAGATTCTACATATGAATGAAACTATTTAATAGTTGCCTTTCATCTTTTTACTTATTTTGTAAAGTTCTGTTTCCTAAGACTAGTGCTACACATGCCAGTGTTCCCTCACCCAACACACACTTTGTAAACAGTTGGGGTGAGCCTGTAAGGGTTGACAGTTCCTCAGGAATTATGTGGGGAGAACCCCACCACTAAGAATAACAACAGGCGCAAGAGTCAAGGTAACATCAGGAAAGGGTTTTTGTTTTGTTTTGTTTTTACTCATCTGTGATGTTCCTTGGGGACACCTGCCTGAGATGTGTCACTGGTCTTTGAAAGAAAGGCTTGGCCTACTGTTCTATTCTCCAAAGGGAGGTTGGATAACATCCTCTACTTGCCACTCGAGGAAGATGGGTCTTGAGATTAGGTCAACCTGGAATTTTCCTAGCCGTGACCACAGAATGCGAGACCCATAGGGATGCAGAGGTTACATAGGCTCCTGTGCTGAATATGGGCCCCAGATCAAATCTATGGGGTTTACAGTAATAATATTTATATACTTTTCCCATATTTGGTAGCTACTCTCTTCCCTGATTCAGCTTTCTAGTCCCTTTTCCAACTATGACACCATCTCTCCAGACAATAACTTGGATCCACCTGCATATCAAATTTCAGGCTCAGGCAAAAACTAGTAAAGTCATGGGCCCCTTGGAATATGCCTAAAACAGACTAGCTTTTTCCAAAGTGGAGACCTCAAATCTTCATCAGCAATATTCTTTCCTTTAGGTTCATGATTACTCAACAATCTGTTCTGCTTTATATCTTAACTCTTTTTCAGCCACCAGGTTCCAGATGCTACCATGATGCCAACCTGATTTCCCTGGGCAGACAGCCCCACCAATGTGTCCTGGAGCCCTGCCTCCCCAGAGCCCTGCCCCACTAGGGAAAGAGAGAGACTGGGAGTATGGGTCAACCTGTCAATGCCCATGTTCAGCAGGGAAGCAATTACAGAAGCCAGACTTTCCACCTTCTGCACCCCATAATGACCCTGGGTCTATACTCACAGAGGGATGAAGAATAGGGAAACTATCAAGGGACGAGATGGGATACGGAGTTCTGGGGGTGGGAATTGTGTGGAACTGTACCCCTCTCATCCTATGGTCTTGTCAATATTTCCATTCTATAAATAAAAATTAAAAAAAAAAAGGAAAGGCCCTGCCTGAGCCTTAGCTGTTCTTAGAGATGAGCTTGAGAACCTTCTGAAGTGTCCCTTGGCTTGCATGCTCAGAATCTCTAGACATTTATGATGAGGGTATGAAATCTAGGAGTGGGGTGGGAGGTGCATAGGGAGGCATCTGAAACAAGCCAGTGGGGAAATCAAGCCAGAGCCCCAAAGAACTGAAGATGGGGTGAGGGATAATGCTTTCTTCTCCTTCTTCCTCTCCTCCTATTCCTCTTCCTCCTCCTTCTCTAATCACTCAAAATGGAAAAGACAGGCACCTCATTTTCCTTCTCAAATGATCCAATGGCTTTTCTCCCCTAACAGTAGATTTTCTATAGCCTGTTAACTCAAAGTGGTTATACCACAATTTCTCTTGAGAAGGGAAAAGGCAGGGGTGGGGGGGGGTGGGTCCTTGGTTTCCTGGGGCTCCCCAAGGCCCAGCAAGGACAGGAGGCCGGAGCTCAAGGCTCTGGTTTTAGCTCCTCTGGCATTTTACTGCCCCCCAGGAAAAATGACCTGCCTCTCCTACATCTCAGCTGGCTCTTACTGCTCTTACTTCCTCTTTGTTTGATTTGTTAAATCTCTGTTTAGCTCACTGTTTCACACCCACACCGACAGCCTGCTGTCCCCCAAGGCCCTGGGACATCTGCCAGGCAGTGGAATCAAATGTGACTTTAAATATGACTCAGCTCCCCCATCATATTCTTAGCCTTTCTCTTTCCTTCTCCTTACATCCCTTCCTTCCTCCCTTCCTCCCCTCCTTCCTGGCAGATGGGAGACTGGACTAAAGGACCTTCATTCCCAGATGAGCCTTCTAGAAAATTTGTCCCAAAGTAGAGGACCTGGTATAATGAACTCTTATGTCCTTATCACTCAGCATTAAAAAATTGCCCGTATTTTGTTGATCTTGTTTACCCATCAGTATGTGTCTCTACATATTCTTTTCAAATGATTTTAAGATACATCCTAGATATCATTGCATTTCCCACATTTCAGTTTGAATTGCTAAGGAATAAGCAAACATAACACACACACACACACACACACACACACACACACACACACACACACACTACCAACCCAGCGAATAAGCTTAACAAAGATGCTGCCTGACCATTTAAAACAGACTTCAGATCCAGTGTTGGTATTGTCTTAAAGGTTTTTTCTTTTCTTTTCTTCTCTTCTCTTCTCTTCTCTTCTCTTCTCTTCTTTTCTCTTCTCTTCTCTCCCTCTCTTCCTCTCTCTTTCTCTCTCTCTCTCTCTCTCAGTTGGTCTGGATACAGCTCTTTGAATTCTGAGATGAGGGAGTAGCTGAGCCAATTCTGAGTGAGCAGAATTCTAATAAGAAGTTTAGCCTTTAATGGTCTGCACTATTTCCTGGCTTTCTGCAGAATTAGCTTAGATATAAATTAATAAACTTGATACACAGATTTATTCATTCCTTTGGGAACCAAAGATGAAGGGAAGGATAGTGCTGTGCCAGACATTGTGCCAGGCACTGGGCGAGGTGACCCTGCCCGAAAAGGTTCCCAGGAAAAGGGTGAACTCTTAGGAAAACAGGGGCTGTGTGAGGTCTGGGGAGAAAGCAACAGTCACTAGGTGCCATCATTGTAAAAATGATGTTTTTAAAAATTTATTTATAAAATAAAAAATCAACAAGACCATAGGACAAGAGGGGTGTAACTTCACACAATTTCTACCATCCCCTCTCTTGAAAGTTTTTCTATTCTTTATCCCTCTGGGAGCATGGACCCAGGATCATTATGGGGTGCAGAAGGTGGAAGGTCTGACTTCTGTAATTGTTTCTCCACTGGACATGGTCACTGGCAGATCAATCCATACTCCCAGCATCTTTCTGTCTCTCCCTAGTGGGGTGGGGCTCTAGGGAGGTGGGGTTCCAGGACACACTGGTGATGTCCTCTGTGTAGGGAAGTCAGGCTGGCATCATGGTAGCATCTGCAACTTGGTGGTTGAAAAAGCAGTAAGATATAAAGCAGAACAAATTGTTTAATAATAAAGAACCTAAAGGTAATAATAGAGCAGATGAGATTTGGATGTCTCCATTTAGTAATATGCTAGTAGGTCTCCAAGGGACCCATGACTTTACTAGTTTTTGCTTTAGCTTGACAGCTGTGAGGATCAAAAAGGATGTTTTTTGTTTGTTTGTTTATTTTTTAACAGATGATGGCTAAAGAAGTTATATTCCATGGATTAATACTCTGCAATAAGAAAAAAGATTTTGTCCTTTGGGACAAAAATAGATGGAACTGGAGGTAATTATACTTAACAAAGTAAATTAAGGGGGGGCCAGGTGGTGACACACTGAGTTAAATGCACATAGTACGATTGATGCTCAAGGACCTGCCTGCATGAGGACACGGGTTCAAGACCCTGCTCCCCACCTGCAGGGTGGTCTTTTCAGGAGTGGTGAAGCAGGTCTGCAGGTGTCTCTCTGCCTCTTTCCCTATCTCCCCCCTCCACTTTCAATTTTTCTCTGTTCTATCCAATAAAATGGAAAAAAAAT
Source organism: Erinaceus europaeus (assembly GCF_950295315.1). Classification (NCBI taxonomy): domain Eukaryota; kingdom Metazoa; phylum Chordata; class Mammalia; order Eulipotyphla; family Erinaceidae; genus Erinaceus; species Erinaceus europaeus. The sequence continues at coordinate 98,992,095 of NC_080169.1, read as the reverse complement.
TGCCGCCAGGAGCAGTGGATTCACAGTGCCAGCACTGAGCCCCAGGGGTGGGGGGAGATGATTTCACTCATATGTAGAATCTAGAGAACTGACACATATGAACTTTCAAGTAACAACAGCAAAAAAACAAACAAACAGACAAACAAAAACCAAACAGAAACAAGCAATCTATTTTTAAGACTTTTTGAGGACTATGATGGTTATCTTTGGGAGGTGGGAGGGTGGGGACACAGAACTTTGGTGCTGAATGTGGTGTAATATTATAATCTTGTAACCTACTATTAATCACAAATAAAAAAAATGAGTGGTCTGGGAGGTGGCGCAGTGAACAAGGCTTTGGACTCTCAAGCATGAGGGTCCAAGTTCAATCCCCAGCAGCACGTGTACTCTCTCTCTCTCTCTCTCTCCTATTATTTCTCATGAATAAACAAATAAAATCTTTAAAAAATGAAAAAATAAGAAGGTTGTCTTATGCAGAAAATATTCATTAAGTGGGAGCCCTTAGATTTGACCAGATCTTCCCTCTAGTCAGTTACTAGAAATTCATTTAGAGACTGAATATTTGTGTTCCCACCCATAGTCATGTGTTCAATCTTAATGCCCAAAGCAATGATACTGGGAGTGGGTTGGGAGGGCTTCCTGGAGGAGGTGGAAACAAACCCTTATGAATGCCATCAGTGCTCTTAGAGAAGAAACACAGGGAAAACATGCAGTCTACATGGGGTTGGGTGGTAGTGCTCTCAGTAGAGCACACATATTATCTCCATTTCCCACCTGCAAGGCATGGGTAAGCTTTATAAGCAGTGGAACAGTGCTAAAGATGTCTCTATCTCTCCCTCTCTATCCTTGTCTCTCACTCTCTGTCAAAGAAAGAAAATGAAAATGACTGCTGGAAATGATGGTGGAACAAAGTGGGCACCAATTCACAGCAAAACCCTGCTGACAAAAATAAAATAAAATAAAAAGGCAACCTACAAACCAGGAAGTGGTTCCTCACCAGTTCCAGAATTCTACCATTATGTAGCTTTGAGGGCCACATAGCTCACTTTTTTTTTTGTTTGTTTCTGTTTTTTAGATTTACATTATCTATTTCATGAGAGGGAGACAGAGAGAGTAAGAAGAGGCCAGAACAGCATTCTGCCATATGCGGTGTTGGGGTTTGAACATGGGCCCTCATGCTTGTAAGTCCCGAGTTCTACTGCTATGCCACCTCCCAGGCTATAAAGCTAGATGTATTTATTTATCTAATTATGAGGCTGGTGAAATAGCTCTTTTGGATAGTAGCTCACTTGGTTCAAGCTAGGCCCTTGATGCATTGAAGGATATTTTGGTGCTGTGACCTCTTTAACTCTCTCTCTCTCTCTCTGTCTCTCTGCTTCTACCCCATTTTTTTATTTACTTATTTATTTTTCTGAGAAAGAGAAGAACCAAAGCAGCAGTCTGTCACATGTACTGCTGCTGCTGCTTGAACTGGAGACCTCATGCATACAAATCTAGTGCTTCTCCCACTGAAACACCTCTCGGGTTTTTTTCTTTGTTTGTTATTTTGAGGTTGAGAGCACGCAAAGCACTATTTGGCATATGTAGTGAAAGGGACTGAACCTTAAGCATGCAAGTTTTATGTCTGACCCTTAAGCCATCTCCTTGGCAACTCTTTCTTTCCCAGGCCCTACTATCCTTATGTAGGAACCCCGAATTCCCAGGACAGGGACCCCTCCCTGGGTTGAGGACAGTACACAAGAGAATCTAACCCTTGTGGATTTGTGTAATCAGACAACCCCAGACTCAATCCTGATGTTAGAAGCCTAGGATAAATGATTCTAGATCCCTTCAGGATGATGGTGTGTGGTGTCTTTAGTAAATGCGGTTGTTATGAAAAGCATTGGGGGCAGACTCTTCTGTCCTGCCTGTTGACCAGATGCTTGTGCCACTAAGACTCAGTGAAAGTGCTGCCTCTGGAACTTGAATGTGACCAAATTCTGCCCCAAGACTCTGCCAGCTGCTTGGCAGGTGTGAACTTCTGCCTCCTAGGAGTGTGGGGGTACTGAGAATATAGAAGTGTGGGGGAATATCCAGAAAAGATATATAAGCATGCCAGGTTTGCACTGGACACAGGCTTGTATAACCCATGGCCTAATTACTCTGCATGACCAGAAAAGATCTGTAACTCATCAAACACTGATGTAATGGTGCCAAAGCTCTAAAAAGTACCTGGCAACCACCAACTGATGCATGATGTGAAAGGGGGGGGTACATAATTTTCTAACCATTGTAGCCATAAATCTGCTGAAATTTCTTTTTTTAAAATGATTTTATTTATTTATTAATGAGAAACATAGGAGGAGAGAGAAAGAACCAGGCATCACCCTGGTACATGTGCTGCCGGGTACTGAACTCAGGACCTCATGCTTGAGAGTCCAATGCTTTATCCACCTCCTGGACCACTGAAATATCTTTTAAGAGTTTTATTCAGGTGAGATCTTGAATGTTAGAGGAGACTTCTGGCTTCACTTCCCTTTATCAGTGGCATAGTCCTAAGCAGATTTTCCCACTCCATTTGTTCTTCTTATCAAAATGTTCTGTTGTTTGATGATACAAGCTATCTTAAAATTCCTTTGATTTGTCTTGAACGAATAAAAGGCAAGAGACTCAATGAGAGGAGCTTCACTATTTACTGTTCATCTTTAAGAGAATAAGTTAGTGTGAACCATCCTATGACTCTGAAGACCAAGCCAAGAGTCTTAAATAATTATTCACTGTTCCTTCTCTGGAGACTTCGAGTCACTCCACAGAGGAGGATCTGAAAGGACAGCTGGGAAAATGCTGACAGCACCAGGCCTCTGCTCATTGGCCTGTCACCATGAGCATCGATGCTTGAGTCCCTTGGGGTAGCTACTCAGCACAGCTCATACTTGCTCAGCAGCTCCAGAGGGCCACTGGGGGGTGGGGGGTGCATTATCCTCAAGCCAGTTACCTGCTTGTGCAGATGTGAGACAGGGTGGTCTCTGGGGAGGAGGAAAAAATGAATAGTTTTTTTCTTTATGCTGCTGAGAATCCCAGTCCCTACACCATCTCTCACATCTTTCTTCTCCTTGCAAAGCTAGCAGCTGTGTGCCTGCCCAGTTTTATTCATATACAAAGAGACACACCACAGCACCAGAGTTTCCTCCAGCATCATGGTACCTCCCATATGAACCTGGTTCTTGTGCATGGCAAGAAGGCACCCTACCCAGTAAGCGCTCTCTCAGAACCCACAATTATTATTTTTTGCCTCCAAGGTTAATGCATGGGCTTGGTGCCTGTACTATGAATCCACTGCTCCTGGAGGCTATTTTTCCTTTTTGTTGCTTTTGTTGTTTATTGTTGTTGCTATTGCTGTCATTGTTGTTGGATAGAACAGAGAGAAATCGAGAGAGAAAGGGAAGACAGAGAGGGAGAGAGAAAGGTAGACACCTGTAGACCTGCTTCACTGCTTGTGAAGTGACTGCTGTGCAGGTGGGGAGCCGGGGACTCGAACTGGGATCCTTACACTGGTCCTTTGCACTACGTGCGCTTAACCCGCTGTGCTACCGCCTGACTCCCAAATAAATACATCTTACAAAAATAAAGTCTGTTTATTTTTTAAAAGCCAACTATGATATGAAGGGAAGGAAGTTCACTTATGTGGACTTTCAAGTGGACACTGTGCTGGGCCATATCTCACTGAATTGAGCAAGTACTGGGGTGGAGGGTCTTAAAATCACCAGTCTCCCCAGGACCTGGGTTGATTCTTTATAGATGGGAGTGTGGGGGAGATCTGATACTGGACTGCTGGCTGCGGTTTGTTTGCAGGGAACTGGTGTTTATAGTGGTGTTTATAGTTCCAATTATGCTTTTTTTTTTTTTCTGTTTCTCAAGGCTGTTGTGCACTAAAACACTTGGACTCGAGTGCAGAATGTGCTCCCTGTGCCAGCTCTGTGCTCTAGGGGAATCCTTTAGCCTGAATAACTGGCAGCCAGTGGTGGCCAAACCCAGGCAGAGAGAGTTGACTCCAGAAATGAGGGGAGGCCAGCCAGAACCAACCTTGCCCCCTCACACACAAACAACACTTCTGAAGCCCCTCCATAAAAAGTGACAGAGAACCAGGAGCAGGGAGCAAAGGCCATTTATTGGGATTTATTTTTTTTTAAAGTTATAAAAATATAAAGGACAATCACTTATATTGCGGAAGTTCCAAGCTCCAAGAATGAGCCAGAGTGCAGGTTTTTTGTTTTGTTTTGTTTTGTTTTGTTTTTTTAAGCAAAAGGCTTCTCAAACACCCAAGCCTGACCAGGTAGCTGTGATGGTTGAAGTCATAGTTCTCAATTCAGGTTTCACTCTGTCCATTTCCCATTTCTAAAGTCTCTGTTCTAGAACCTTCGATTCTTAACTCTTTCAACAGCGAATGTATTATATTAACATGTGCCTTTCCCCCTTCCATCTCTCCTTTCTTTTCTTTGTAACTGTCGGCTCTGTTTGTAACTCTCCATCTTTGTCTCTCAGCACACAAAACTCTAAACAAAATCACCTCCTTAATCACACTATGTCTCTCTCCTTCTGCACAATCTGCCTTGAAACCCTTCTAGGACTTACTCCTGGTCTTTCCTGCTCATGCCTGGTCACAGTTCCAGAGAGTGTTACCTGGCTGAAGAAACATTCTGGTAACCAGAGGACCTGGTCTTAGCACCTGTTCACTGTTAGGGTTTTAGGTATTCTCTTTGAAGCTGCATGGCCCAAAAGGTAAAAATACCACCAAGCACAAGGAGGCACTGAAGCGCTCAGCTCTGCATCCCTCACCTGCAGAGAAGGCTCAGCGGTCTGACTGCTTGGTTGCCATGGTAAAATGCCAGCCTTTGCTGAGTGGGGTTTTTGCCATCTAGAAAGCAGAGGGCAGGGCTGGAGTTTTAGCACCCATTTACTGAGCTGCTCTTGCCCACAGTACCCATCAGGTCTGAGTATCAAGTATGCAGTATCACTCTGATTGCTTGGACTCAGATCCCCTTGGGCACACCTGCAGTGTGACAGCTACATCACCGAGGCAGGATAGTGGTAAAGCCAAGCCTCCATGTCCATCCTGTGAACATGACCTCTTGTGGGACAGTGGCCCTGGGGGTGGTGGTAGTGTGAACACACTGGCATGGGGTCCTCACGTTCACTCAGCAGTGATGGCCCAGGTCTGGGGACCTTCTGCTTAAGTCCATAGGCCTCCCCATGAATATATCTTCCTGTAGAGCTAAAAGTCATCCCTAAAGGGGTGGGAAACTTTTGAGCAGCTCACTGCTGCACCCACAGACAGCCTTCAGGTTCAGCTCTGCCATGGCCTTTGCTGTTGTCACAAAAACCACAGGAAGGGACTGCAGAGGGTAAGACAAAAGACCCCAGTCCACCCAAAGGGGGCGCTACCTAAATACAAATCAGAATAGACAGCCCCTTCCTCCTGGTACACCCAGCTAGATATTACACTTGATAAAATCCACATTCTTAAAAAGTAAAAAAAAAAAAAATAGCCTGGCCTTTGCCAGGCAGGGCAATGGCATGGCAAACAATTTCGTTTAAAATCAGGCACAACAGGGGCAAAGCCAGCTATGAGGACAAAAGGCTGAGAGCCTTTTCATCACAGGGCCAGAAATGGGGTAGGAGGGATACAGCACCCCAAGAACACCCAACCCTGAATTTGATCCCCAAAGAGCTAAAAACAAACAAAAAAGCTAGGTTTTCCTGCAAACTCATGCAGGATCAAGGATATCTTAAAGAAATCAGTAAAAAAATAAAAATTAAAAAAATAAATCAGTGCAGCCTGGGTGTTTCCGGCAGTGTGTGTTGATGTAGCCATGAGGGTGTACCCTAAAATTCTCAGGTGGACCCCTGCTCTGACTGCCTACAGGCTGTACAAGCCATCCCCTGGAATCACCCAGGGATATATGAGGGAGGGTAGGTGAAGGGAGGGGGAGGTGAGAAGAGGGGAAACTACAGGAGGGGAGCCGGTGGGAGGCTGGTGAGGGTCCCCTCTGCAGTCCACTGCTTGCTGGGGAAATGGGGTGTGGAGAGAAAAGGGAGTCAAGTTTCTAGCTTTGGCTGCATGCCTTGGACTCTTGTTGCTTTCAGAATAACAGTCTAGGAGAGGAAGTGAGAAATATAATAGAGTCTATAAGGCTCTCTTCTCCCTGGGGACACCCCAAAGCCCAGGTTTCTTTCTTGGGGTGTCAGAGAGAGCCCTGAAGCCTCAGCAGCCCGGGTGGAGCTCCAGCTGCTGCAGCATGTTTTGAAGAACCTCCCGCAGCTTGCCCAGGGTCACCACCTCCATGGAGAAGAGGGAGCTCTCCAGGTCCTCTTCCAGTTTCCCCAGGCTTTCGGAGTGGCTGGCCTGGGGCTTGGGACAGCCTTTGGAGGAGCTCTGCAGGTGCAGGAGTTCCCGGAGGTTCTCCAGGTCGTTGATGACTTGGACACCATTTCTGGAAAGCAGGTTGGTGAGGATCTGTTGGTATATGCTCAGGGTCTGCTCCATCGAGGAAAAACTAGGTTCAGGCTGGAGCTCGGGGATGAAGTCCAGGCCGGAGACTCTGTGTCTGAAGGTGGTGGGCTGCTGTGGGTGGGAAGGAGCATGGAAGGCTCAGTGGGCTACCTGGAGGGCAGTTCCTGGGATGGGCCTTCCCTTGGGGGCTTCCTCTCACCCTTCAACATTGTCCAGATAGGGGCCCTTATTTCTTATGCCAACGTGGCTGCCCAGTTCCTAAGCTGGTCTCTTGTGCCCACCCTTTTTCCTTCCTTATTCCCTCCCTTTCCTTCTTCCTCCCTTCTTTTCTCCCTCCCTCCCTCCTTCCCTCCCTCCCTCCCTCTCTTTCTTCCTCTCGATTTCTCTTTTTCTCTCTACCTTGTGTGACATGCTGTTGATCCTGAGGATAGTGGTCTTGATGAGGGTTTTGGTGTCATCTTGGATCCTTTCGATGGGTACTGCCTCAAGGTAGGACAGGTAGGGCCACAGCCACAGGAATTGACACAGGGGTCCCCAATGCATCTTCCTTCTCAAGATGTGCTTCTTGGGCCTGGGAACAGAAGGCCCCACAGATTGCACAACACTGCTATCTCGGCACTCCTGCCTGCGTTCTTACCAGACACTAGTGAATGTGATTTTTAAAAAATTTCTTCTATTTTTATTGATTTATTGGTGTGCGCGCGCGCGCGCGAGAGAGAGAGAGAGAGAGAGAGAGAGAATTGAGATGGGAGGAGGAGATAGACAGGGAAAGAGACAGAGACACCTGAAGCACAGCTTCACCTCTTGTAAAGATTTCTCCCTGCAGGTGGGGCCCTGGGGGCTCAAACCTGGGTCTTTGTGCATTATAACATGTGTGCTCAAGCAGATGCGCCACTACCCAGCCCATGAATGTGATTTTTTAAAAAGATTGTATTTATCTATTTAGATGAAGACAGAGAGAAATTGAGAAGACAGTAGGAGAGTAAGCGAGCGAGCGAGAGAGAGACAGAGAAAGAGAAACAGCTACAGACCTGCCTTACCATGTTTGAAGCTTCCTCCCTATAGCTGGGAACTGGGGACTTGAACTTGGGTCCTTGCACACTGTAAATGTGCACTCAACTGGGTACGCTATTACCCGACCTTAATTTTTTTTTTTTTTTTTTAACCAGAGCACTGCTTAGCTCTGGCTATGGTGGTGCTGGGAACTGAACCTGAGACTTTGAAGCTTCAGACATGAAAGTACTTTTGCAGAATTATTACGCTGTCTCTTTACCTCTGTAAGTGTGGACTAAAAAGGAGATCTTCTGGTTGGCAAGACAGATCACCTAGATAGCGCACCTGCTGAGCCATGTACACCTGCCAGTAGTTTGGAACTCAGCCCCCACTGTGCTGGAGGAAGCTTTGGAGCTGTGGTGTCTTTCCCTCTCTCTGTTTCTTTGTCCACCTTTTCTATCTGAAATAATGTCAGCTCAGAGTAAGAAGGCCCTGGTGATAACAAAATAATAATGATACTATTACTAATAATAACAACAATAACAAAACTGGCTGGGTGATGAAAAATTGGCCTAGTTGAGTGCATACATTACTATGTGCAATGACCAAGGTTTAAACCCTTAGTTCCCACCTGCAGGGAAAGCTTCATGAACAGTGAAGCAGTACTGCAGGTGTCTCTATTTCTACCTCCCTTCTCCATTTTTCTCTGTCACTACCAAATAAATAAATAAATAAATAAATAAATAAGATATTAAAAACGTAAATCTTAGATGGTGGCACACCTGGTAAAGTGCACACGTCATCATGCTCGGACCCAGGTTTAAATCCCTGGTCTCCACCTGCAAGGGAGAAGCTTCATGAATGGTGAAATAGTGCCACAAATAAATGTCTCTATATCTCTTTTCCTGTTTCCCTCTCAGTTTCTTTTTTAAGAAATATTTACTTATTCATTTATTCCTTTTGTTGCCCTTGTTGTTTTATTGTTTTTGTTATTATTGATGTCGTTGTTGTTGGATAGGACAGAGACAAATGGAGAGAGGAGGGGAAGACATAGGGGGAGAGAAAGATAGACACCTGCAGACCTGCTTCACTGCTTGTAAAGCGACTCCCCTGCAGGTGGGGAGCCAGGGGCTTGAACCGGGATCTTTAAACCGTTCCATGCACTTGGTGCCACGTGTGCTTAACCCACTGTGCTACTGCCCGACTCCCTCCTTCTCAATTTCTATCTGTCTCTATAAAAAACAAAACAAAACACGGCTACCAGGAGTGGTGGATTCATGTTCCAAGCCCCACCAAGAAACCTGCTGGCAAATGAAGAAGTAAATAAATAAATTTAAAAAAATCTGCTTTCTGTCCTGGGTTTCTTTTCTGTAAGACAATTCATTTTTCTAGAAATCCATTAATGAAATGCACGCTCTTGGGGAGAGGCAAAGTCTGATCAATAAAACCACACACAAAGAAGTGTCTGGTAGGCCATAGAGCCCTCTCTCTCTCTCTCTCTCTCCATCTCTCTTTTTTTGTACTGAACTACTGCTCAGCCCTGGCTTATGATGGTGCTGGACACTGAACCTGGGACCTAGGAGCCTCAGGCAAGAGAGTCTGTATTAGACTCCCATTCCCTACCCCCACTGGAGACAGTCTTTTCTGGCCTGGTTTGAAACAAGAAATTGACTAGCCACCTGACTTCAGCAGCCTTCATTGAAGGAGAGACTGGTCTACCTTATTTATTTATTTGTGTATTTATTTTTTGGCACCAGGATTACTGCTGGGGCTTACTCCTGGCACCAAGAATTCACTACTCCTGAAAGACATTTTTCTTTCTATTTTATTTGTTATGACAGAGAAAAATTGAGAGGTGAGGGGGAGATATAAAGGGAGAGAGAAAGAAAGAGAGACACCTGAAGACCTGCTTCCCCCCTGCAAGTAGGGAACAGGGGTTTGAACCTGGGCCCTTCCTTCCTTCCCCCCTCCCTTCTTTCTTTCATCTCTCTCTCTCTCTTCATCTCTCTCTCTCTTCATCTCTCTTTTTTTGTACTGAACTACTGCTCAGCTCTGGCTTATGATGGTGCTGGAGACTGAACCTGGGACCTAGGAGCCTTTTGCATGAGAGTCTGTATTAGACCCCCATTCCCTATCCCCAGTGGAGACAGCCTTTTCTGGCCTGGTTTGAAACAAGAAATTGACTAGCCACCTGACTTCAGGCAGAACATCACTGCTGGAACCTTTGTTCTCCGCCATCCACCCCTGTCCTGGCTTCTATGAGGCTCAGATTAGATACTACATGTACGAGAGCTCTAAGGATGCTGAGAAATGGGCTCAGTTACTGCCTGTTATTAGAGATCAGGCTACTCATCCTCTCCATTACTCTCACAGCAGCCAGGTAATAGCTACTGATGACATTTACCACTTGCATGAGCCCTTTCTCTTCTTTCTTTTCCCCCTTTCCTTCCCTGCTCTCCCCTCCCCTCCCCTCCCCTCCCCTCCTCTCCTCTCCTCTCCCCTCTCCTCTCCTCTCCCCTCTCCTCTCCTCTCCTCTCTTCCCTTTCCCATCCTCTCCTCCCCTCCTATCTCCTCCCTTCCCCTCCTTTGCCCTCCCCTCCCCTTCTCTTCTTTTCCCTTCCTTTCTCTTCCCTTCCCTCCCCCTTTTCTTTTTTCATTTCCTTCCTTTTCTTTTCTGTCACCAACACTTTGCTGGGGCTTTGTGTCTGCATGATTCTACCATTCCCACAGGACCCTGATTTTCTCTCTTTTTTTTTTTCCTTCTAGAAGGAGAGAGAAGAGACACAACACCAATGTTCTGTTACTACTTCCCCCTGTGCATGGTGCTCCTATGAGGTGCCAGGGCCTTGAACTCTGGTCTTAAGGAATGGTAAGGTATGTGCTGTACTTGCTAAGCTATCTCTTGGCCCTTACCACTTGTTTTAACACCTCCCTTCTCTCTTACTGGGTGCTTGCTTGATTTCTAGCACTACACATGCCAGAGTAATGCTCTGATTTCTCTCTCTTGAACAAAGATAAACATAAAGCTAGTTATAAGCTATCATGGGGGCACAAAGTGTGTAGGAGCTCCTGAAATGTGTACTCTGAACTGAGCGTTTTTTGTTTTGTTTTTTGTTTTTTTTGTCTCCAGGGTTATTGCTGGGGCTTGGTGCCTGCACTACGAATCCACTGCTCCTGGAGGCCATTTTTTCTCATTTTTTTGTTGCCTTTGTTGTTATTACTGTTGTTTTTGCTGTCGTTGTTGATAGGACAGAGAGAAATCGAGAGAGAAGGGGACAATAGAGAGGGAAAGAAAAGATACACAGCTGCAGACTTGCTTCACCACCTGTGAAATGACCCCTTCTGCAGGTGGGGAGCTGGGGGCTTGAACCGGGATCATTATGCTGGTCCTTTGCTTTGTGCCATGTGTGCTTAACCTGCTGCACTACCACCTGCCCCCATCACACCCTTTTTATCATATAGACAAAGAGTCAGAGAGACAGAGAGAGAATGAAAGAGACCACAGCACCAAACCTTCCTTCCATGAGGTGGGAGTTAGGCTTGAACCTGGGTCAAACATATGGCAAAGCAGTACACTATCCAAGCAAGCTATTTCACCAACCCTTAAATTGTGGATTGAAGTAGGAGTTAAGAGTAGACATTCATTGCCACCCATTGGCAAAAGGCCACTGGAGCAAAGGCCTGGGGACAGGAGGGACCAGATAATGTCTCCTTTCCTCCTTCCCAGGATGCTTGAAACTTTCAAAGTCACAGAAGCATGAATTATAGAATCAATAATCTGCAGCTCCTTGATTAAGCAGCAGAGTTTTAATGAGATACATGAGGCACAAGGTAATCAAGTTAAATGCATACAAGTCTGTGGCCAATGATCCATGCTAAGTGTGTGTGGATGGGTCTGAAATCATAATCAGATGTAAGTAAATATTAGGAGGGAGGTTCTATAGAGAGCAGAAAAGTTCATTTATGGTGTGTGTTTGTGTGTGTGTGTGCACATTTTGGTTCATCTGAATCACCTAGGAAAAAAAACAAGTGATGTATTTTCTGTCCATTAGTAGCAATATCAATATAATTCCTGACCTGGCAAGATGATGGAACTAGGCATATGAGTTTGATTAAATAGTATGAATAAGAGATGAGTATGTGTTTATATATTATTTATGCTACTTGATCAAAGGTGGGCTCTTTAATCTGAATTTTCTGAAGTGCCAGGGATCAAAGTCAGTTCCCCTCCCCATCCCAATCGGAAGCAAGTGCTTTACTGTAGAGTCACCTCCCCTTCCCTGACCATTTATTTTCCAGATAGAGACAGAAAGGTCAAGAAAGAGAGAGTAAAAGTTATCACAGCACTGAAGCTTTCTTCAATTCTGTTGGTTTAGGGTAGAACCTGAGTCACACACATGGCAAAGCAGTGCGCTATCCAAGTGAGCTATTTCTCCAGCCCTGGCCATTCAGTTTCATTTGCTGGAAGGTTGTGGGGAGGTGAGAGAGAAACCAAAGTACTATTCCACCATCTATGGAGGGCCACTTATATTGTCTTTGTCGCTCCCATGTGATGCCAGAGATTGAACTCATGTAAAGCACTGCTTTCCCGCTGAGCTACCTTCATTGCCCTTAACATGAATTTTATAGGAGAGAGAGAGAGACAGAGAGACAGAGAGAGAGAGAGAGAGAGAGAGAGAAACAAGGCCCAAGAAGATGAATTAACTTGCCCTAAGTTGAACATGGAAGAGGCAGAGCTGGAAGTCCTTCCTAATGTCTAATCAAGGGCAGTTCCTGTGATCATGAACCTACTCTAGAGTAAGCTAATGCATTGCCCCCTAACGCTGACACCACAAATGAAAAATGCTAAGTGATTCAGGAGAAGGTACTGTTTTCTCTTGGGAAAAGTTAGAAGTCTCTTTATGAACTGCTCCTTCCCTGAGCAAACATTCCCACTAAGTGTTTGTGGAGTGAATTAAATATCTCTGACTCCCAAAATGATTCCATGAAACCCTAGCGGAAATGGAGAAATTGGGGTTAAGCCTTGAGATGTCAGCAGTGGGATCTGTCTGGAGTAGTTGTGTGTCTCTGCCAAGACACTTAATTTCTTTGAAGCATTCATTCCCATCAGTAAAAATGGAGTCAGTAAAATAAAGCCAACCTATAAAGCTATAGGAACAGTGCACCTGCCATAAAATAAATTAAGCTGCAAAGACAGTTATCTCTGTGCTAAAAGGTGAGACCGGAGGGAGTAGAAGTCACCTTTGATAATTATACAGTTACTGAACAACTCTTTCTATTGCTGACCTACTCAGGTATACTATAACATGTGGTTGACCCAAATAGGTGTCTCCCATACTGGGATGACTGATATTTCTGAGTCTTCCCTTGATGCACAAGACTGACTCTTTCACCTTTTTCTAGGTTTTCTGTGTTAATGATGCCCTCCTCCCCCAGATAATTTATTACCAGATTACACTGGTTATTGTAACGCTCACACATTGGCCACCCTGTAATCTTTAGCAAACAAATACAGATATGTAAGCCCTCTCTACCCCACCCCCACTGATAATGTGGTCTCAGTAGATGCTAAGAGGAAGTTTCAGCCCCTTGAAATGGGGCAAAATAGCTCACTTGTATAGTGTGCCTGTTTTTGCCATGTATATAACCCAGGTTTGAGCCTGGAGCCTGCCACATTGGAAGAAGCTTTGGTGTTATTCTGTCTTTCTTTATCGCCTTCTCCCAGTTTCTGTCTCTATCTGAGAATATCAGCCAGAAATAGTGAAACCCCAATGACAGCAACAACAACAACAACAAAAAGTAAATAAAGAGAAAGAAAAGAAACAAGCAAACAAGTATGTAAAAAATGAAGGAAGGAAAGAAGGGAGGTGGGAATGAAGGAAGGAATGAAGGAAGGAAGGAAGGAACGAACGAAGGAAGGAAGGAGAAATTGAGATGTTTCACTGAGGTGTCTGCTTAAAAGAAGCAGTCAGGGGGGAGACTTTTGCAGAAATTGTAGTGGGTCCATGTGAGATCAAACTGATGGGTAGGGCCTGTCCACCGGACCCCGTTTCAACTAGTTCATACACACAATGCACTACACACACACACACACACACACACACACACACACACACACTGCACTACACACACACACACACACACACACACACACTGCACTACACACACACACACACACACACACACACACACACACACGTGTACACTTCACCCCTTCACCCTTTTGGCAGAGGCTGCTAGTGCTCTCCAATATCTTTTCCTTTTTCCCTGCCTTGTCTTAGAAAGGACTGTGGCCATCCAGCATGAATGTCCAATTACCCACCCTCTCCCAATCAGCTCTGGCCATGTAACTAAATACTGGCCAATGAGATGCAACCACCTTTCATGATGGGTGCCAGTACCTGCCCCTGCTCATCCCTTCCTCCACTCCAGAGCCTCAAGGGCAGACCCAGTAGAGGACATCAGGGTGCCACTTTGGATCAGGGAGCCCAAGGGCTCACGCTTGAAGTGGCAGAAGAGGAAGTTGGAGGAGCCCTGTCCCTGAGCACCTGGTGGGGCTGAGGCACCATACCAGCCTGGAGCTGCTTTCTCCATGGACTTGTGCTGTGTGCATATGCAAAGCTATCACCTCCATCTTGGTTAAGACATTGTAATTCCTTACTAGATCTGCTAGGTTAACACTTATGAATCTATATGCTCAGACATGGGCATCAAGAAAGAGAAGGTGCTGAGTCTTCCTTGACTGAATGTCAGTAGTTGAAGGGTGTCTGGCTGTGGTCTGAGAAAGAATGGAATGAGAGATCATCTGGGAAAGGGAGGCTGTTGTGATGGTGGTGAGGGTGGGGATTGGGGCTAATTCAGGAGAGCAGATACAACTTCAGTGAGCATGGCACTGGCTCCTAGTCATCACTCCCTACATATTTAGTGTGTGGGGACAACTGCTGTTAAAGTCTGGTTTGAAAGCAGGGACACTGGTCTCAGCTACAAAGGATGGAAAAGCTACCATGAGACAGTCAGTGAGATTGCAGGGCCAGTTCCTGAAGCTGCACAATTTCAGGATCAAGTTCTTCAGACTCTCTCCTTGGAACATCAGACACACAGAATGTGGCCTGGTGATGGCTCACCTGGCAGAACGAAAACATTATCATGTATGATGACCAGGGTTTGAGCCCTCAGCTGCTGCGTGGGAGTACCTGCAGGGGGAAAGCTTTCCAAGCAGTGGAGTGGTGCTATGATGTCTCTCTTCTCCCTCCTTTCTCTGTCTCTATCTGTGTTTCTCACTTTCTATCAAAAAAAAGAAAAAAATGGCTTCCAGGAGTAGTGAGGTGGTGCAGGCACTGAGTCCCAATGACAACCTTGTGGCGAAATAATGATAAGAAGAAAGTAGGAGCTGGGTGGTGACACACCTGGTAAAGTGTTACTATGTCCAAGGCCCTGGGTTCAAGGCTGTGGTCCCCACCTGCTTGGGGGAAGCTTTATGAGTGGTGAAGCAGTGGTGCAGGTATCTATCTCCTTCCCTCTGTATCTCCCCTTTTCCGTTCAACTGCCGTCTTCTCAAATTAAATAAATAAATGAAAAGAAGAGGAGAAGGGAAGAGGAGCAGGAGAAGAAGGAGGAGGATGAAGAAATAAGATTCTTTGGGACCAGGTGGTGGTGCACCTGGTTAAGTGTACACATCACAGTGTGCAAGGACCCAGGTTCAAGCCCCTGGTCCCCACCTGCAGGGGAAAGGTTGAGTGGTGAAGCAGTGATGGAGGTGTTTTTCTATATCTCTCCCTTTCCTCTCAATTTCTGTCTGTCTCTATTCAATAATAAACAAAAAGTCAGATTCTTCCACAGAGCATGGGCCAGGTCCCAACCACTTCTGGTCTCCTTGCCATGCAGATTGCCTTCTCTGGCAGAGAGAAAATAGACTTTTTTTTTTCCCTCTAGGGTTATTGCTGGGACTCAGTACCTGCACCATGAATCCACTGCTCCTGGAGGCTATCTTTTTATTTGTTGCCCTTGTTGTTTTATCATTGTTATGGTTATTGTTGTTATTGATGTTGTTCTTGTTGGATAGGACAAAGAGAAATTGAGAGAGGAGGGGAAGACAGAGAGGGAGAGAGAAAGATAGCTGCAGACCTGCTTCACTGCTTGTGAAGTGACCCCCCTGCAGATGGGGAGCTGGGGCTCGAACTGGGATTGTTGTGCTGGTCCTTGTGCTTTGTGCCATTTGCACTTAACCTGCTGCGCTATCATCCAATCCCCAAAATAGACTTTCTTAGGGGCCACAGAGGCTCAGGTCCAGGGTCTGTTAAAGTCCTGAGTTCCCACCCCAGGCCATCAGTCAGCCACTGTGAGAGAGCACAGCTGTGACCACACCCAGCTACTGCTTCCAGCCCTGAGATTGGGGAAGATGGAGATGGAGAATGGGGAGGACTGGAGGGAAGGCTTGAGACTGAAAGTATGGAATGTGCTGATTTACCCATCTGCTGGGGTTTTGGGGTAGGGGCTGTCCAGCTGGCAGGTGAAAGTCTCAGTCAGAGAGAAGTTTCCAGTTGCAGGTGGCAGCCTCAGACAGGACTGAGTAGAGAGAACAGGATGGGCATAGTGGGGAGAGAAAGTCTGCAAGGCCTTTCTTTCTAGAAGCCTCCAAAGTGGCTGTGAGCATTTAAAAGAGCTGTGATTTGGGGGGCCGAGTGCACATGGCCCAAAGTGCAAGGACCAGCACAAGGATCCTGGTTTGAGCCCTCAGCTCCCCACCTGCATGGGGGAATCGCTTCACAAGTAGTGAAACAGGTTTGCAGGTGCCTATCTTTCTCCCTCTCTGTCTTCCCCTCCTCTCTCAGCTTCTCTCTGTCCTATCCAACAACAACAATGGCAGCAGCAACAACAACAATAACAACAATGGAAAAAAAGATGGCCACCAGGAGCAGTGGATTCACAGTATACCCCCCAGTAATAACCCCGGAGGCAAAAAAAAATGTGATTTTCCTAAGAGCTGAAGCAAGAGCTCTGGGACACAGCCCCAAGGTACAGCACATGTATAACCCACTATTTTTTTTGGACTCTTGGCACCAAAAAAAAAAAAATCCATAAAGATAGTTTCATTGGAGCCAGGGTGGGGGGAGTGGGGAGTTGGCGGTATGGGGGTGGGAGAGTAGATATCTCAATTCCTTGGCACTACATGAAAACAAGAAAGAAAAACAAGTAAAATATTCTATGAGGACAAGTGAAATGTTCTATGAGAGGAAATAGCTCACTTGGATAGTGCACTGCTTTGCCATATGCACAAGTCCAGGTTCTAGCCTAGTCCCTACTTCACTAAAAGAAGCTAAGTGCTCTCTCTTTCTCTCCCTCCCTCCCTCTCTCTCTCTTTCTCGCCCCCTCTCTGACAAAAATAAAAATAAAAAAGAAAGAAAGGGTTCTTGGGAGACAGCATAATGGTTCTGCAAAAGACTGTCATTCCTGAGGCTCTAAGGTCCCAGGTTCAATCTCCAGCACCATTGTAAGCCAGAGTTGAGAAGTTCTCTGGTTTCTTTCATTAAATAAATAAAAATATAAGTCAGAAACAGAAGGATGAATATGGGATGATTTCATTCACAGGCAGAAGTTGAAAAACAAGATCAGAAGAGAAAACAAACAGAACTTGAACTGGAGTTGGCGTATTGCACCAAAGTAAAAGACTCTAGGGGTGGGTGGGTAGGAAGAATACAGGTCCAAAAAGGATGACAGAGGACCTAGTAGGGGTTGAATTGTTATATGGAAAAATGGGACATGTTATGCATGTACAAACTATTGTATTTACTGTCGAATGTAAAATATTAATTCCCCAATAAAGAAATTAAAATGAGTAAATAAATAAGATATTTTTTTTTAAAAAAAAGGAATGAAAGAGAAAGAAAGAAGAGAAAGGGAAAAAGTAGAAAAAGAAAAGTGAGCCGGGGAGATAGCATAATGGTCCTGAAAAGGATTTATGCCAGATGTTCTGAGGTCCCGGATTCAATCCCCAGAACCACCATAAGCCAGAGCTGAGCACTGCTCTGGCCTCTCTCTATATACACTACTTCCATCAAATAAATAAAATAAAATACATCTTTAAAAAGAAAAGAAAGGGAGCAGGTGGTGAAGCACCTGGTTAGGTGCACACATTACAATGTGCAAACCCTGGGTTCAAGCCCCAGGTCCCCACCTGCAGGGGGGAAGCTTTACAAGTGGTGAAGTAGAGCTGCAGGTATCTCTCCCTCCCTCTCTCCCCCTCCCTTCTCAATTTCTCTCGGTCTCTATCCAATAATAAGTAAATAAAGATTTACAGAAAAGGAAGAAAGAGAAATGTTCTGAGTGGACAAATGAGCCACTGGCATTTCATTTGCTTTCCATGTTCTGTATGCAGGGTCTGGAGACAGAGGTGGAAAGAGGGCCCTGGGGGCAGGCAGGGGGCAGGGAACGATTTGTACCTCCCAGAGACCCACTCTTTACTCACTGGCACACCATCACCCACTCTCTCCTGCTTCTCCTAGCTTTTGTGTAGGGCTAACTTCTCTCTCTTTTAATTAAGACTCACCCCCCACCATGTTCCCCCATCATCCTCAGCATGGGGCACCTGTCATGAGTGTAGTGGAAAAGGAAGGAGAAGAGAGCAGAGAGGCACATTTAACACACCACAGTCCTGCCGCCCTGCGCCATTCCCCTCACCCTCACCTGACACCTCCCCTGCATAACCCCACAACAATTCCCTCTATTACATAACCCAGAGTGCTGTTCTGGTCTTTCTCTCTTCTCCCTCTCCCTTTCTCTTTCTGAAGCTCATGAAATAAAGTATGTGTGCAAGGACCCAGGTTCAAGCCCCCAGTTACCAATTTGCAGGGGTGGGGGGGGGAGCTTTACAAGCAGTGAAGCAATGCTGAAGGTGTCTTTCTTTATCTATCTTCCCCCTCTTATACAATTTATTTCTGTTCTATCAAGTAAAAAGAAGAAGAAAAAAAGTGAATAAAATGGCTGCTGGGAGCAGTGGACCTGTAGAGCAGGCACAAAGCCCCAGCCATAAATAACCCTGGTGACACAATAAATACATATATAAAAACACTGAGGCTAGCAAAGGGACCAGTAGGAATTCTTTTGTATGTGGAAGTTCACCATCCCAGGCTATTTTTTTCAGAGAGAGAGATAGACAGATAGATAGAGAAATATCATAACACCTGAGCTTCCCCCAGTGCCATAGTACCTTCCACATGGTGCCAGGGTTTGAACTTGGGCCACATACATGCAAGGCTGGTGACTTATGTGATGGGTAGTCTCTCCAGCCCCTTGCCCAGCAGAAATGCTGAGAAGTTTGTAAAGAAGTCAAGAAGCACTTCAGTTGCCAGGGGACCTTTCCCTGAGGACTTTGCATGGCAACTATGGAGCACTGGAGTTCTCTCCAAGCTCCTCTGCCAACCCAAATGCTCCCTGCCTTGGACCCAAGGCTCCATTATCTGTCTGGCTTCTTTTTTTATTTTCCCCAGAAAACTGCTGAGCTCTGGCTTATGGTAGTGTTGGGGATTGAACCTGGGACCTCAGAGCCTCAGGCACAAGGGTCTCTTTGCAGAACCATTATGTTGTCTCCCCAGTCTGTGGTTCCTGCTCTTGGGCTCTGGGCATCTTGACCTCTCAGAAACCTGTTCTGCCCACTCCCCTTTCCTATGACATCCTCCTGTCCCAGAGTAACATTCTCCACACGTCCTCCTATCTGGGACACCCCATTAAACAGACACTATTTGAACACAATAGGGAGCAAGCCTCCTCTAGGATTGCTCATGTCAGCATGGTCTCTGGCAGGTCTTGAGTTTCAAATCTAAGCAGGAAAGACAGCATAGAGCAGTGAGCAGGGACCCAAGGTATGGTTACTGTCACACACACACAGCAGGTGCCAAAGGTCAATGGGGACTGGCATCTAGTGTGTTGTCTCATTTCTCTGTTTATTTTTACTGTTAATTTGTTTGATAGACAGAGAGAAATCAAGAGGGAGAGACACACCTTCAGCACTGCTTCACCACTTGCAAATCTCTCCCCCTGCAGGGGGGGGGGAGGTGTCTGTGGACTTGAACCCGAGTCCTTTACACATGGTAATGTGTACTCAACCGAGGGCATCACCACCCAGTCTCAAGGTGTGTGGTTTCTAAGCAAAAGCTTCAGTTCTGGGGCTTCACAGCTTTGCACTGACACACACATGCACACACACACGCACACACACACACGCACACGTGCACACACACACAGGGTTGGGGGGAGGATGTACCAAAGCTTCCTTCAGTGCAGTCTCAAATGTGGTCTGTACACATGGCAAAGCAGGGCACTAACCAAGTGAGCTATTTCTCTGGCTCAATACCACCTTTCTTCCTGTTTGTGTAGACAGAAGAATTCCAGGGCCCTCACCTGATAGCCAGATGAAGTCCATAGACAATGACAAGAGACTGTAGCTCCATCTGCCTGTCAACCACTTGAACACCCTTCCAGTAGGCACCCATCCTGGAGACCTTGACCTCCCTGAAGCCCTGCTCTCTCCCTGACCCCTACCAGATAACGCATAACCCATGACCTGGGACAAGAGTGCCCCCAAGTGGCCACCTCTGCTCCTGCATGGGCCACTGGGACACAGAGGCATCCGCCTGGGGCCGGGACAGGGATTGCAATCTCCCTGGCTCTGTCCTGGGCACTGAGAGTTATTTCCTGGAATAGAGGGGAGGGCAGGAGGAGGAAAATATTCACCCCCCCTTAATACCAAGAAGAGTTATTTTGGGCATAAGAGGTACAAAATATGAGAAAGATGCCCCTTTGGCCAACATGGACCCATTCCCCTCAGCCCTGTGTCCTCAGCTACTTAAAAAGGAAAGGACTGAAAAACATCTGCTGCTTCCCCCGGCCTTCTCCCAGGATCTCAATCAGAGCCCAAGGGTGGCATCTGGGAGCAAGCTGGCTATTTAAAAACCTCCTTCCTAGGGGCCACTATGCAAAGACCTGGGTTCAAGCCCTCAATCCCCACCTACATGGGGGAAGCTTCACAATTGGTGAAGCAGTGTTCCAGGCGTCTCTCCTTTTCTCTCCCTCTCTATCTCCCCCTTCTCATAGCTTCGCCTTCCTTTCTTAATTTCTCTCTGTCTCTACCAGGAAGGAAGGAAGGAAGGAAGGAAGGAAGGAAGGAAGGAAGGAAGGATAAAACCTCCTTCTTCTGACATTTGGCTCTGCAGACCACGCAGATGGGAAAGACAGTGAGAGCTTCTCTAACACAGTAAGGGACATGATAGGTGGTTATTTTTGTAAAGTAGAGTCACAGGGCCTGGGCAGTGGTGCACCTGGTTAAGTGCACATGTTATCATGTACAAGGACCCAGGTTCCTACCTGCATGGGGGAAGCTTCACAAGGAAACAGTGCTTCAGGTTTCTCTCTCTTTCTCTCTCCGTATTTCTTCCCCTTCCCTCTCAATTTTTCTCTGTGCTATCAAATTAAATAAAGTTAAAAATATTTTTTTAGAAATAGGGAAGTCACCCAGTTTGTGCTTTTGGGGCAGAGTCTTTAAGTCCCTGTCCTGCCTTCCTTGCTGCCCACGCTTCCTGCAAATACAAACATCCTCCTCCTTCTCTTTCTTCTTCTTCTCCTCCTCTTCCTCTGACTCCTCCTCCTTTTTCTTTTCTCTCCCCCTCTCAATTGCCAGTGAGGTTATCATTGGGCTCAGTGCCTGCAAGATGAATCCACCACTCCTGGTGGCCATTTTTTTCTTTTTTTCCTTTCTTTTTTTAAAAAAGATTTTCTTTAAAAATTTTTTTTTGGGGGGGAGTCGGGCAGTAGCACAGCGGGTTAGGCGCAGGTGGCACAAAGCCCAAGGACCAGCATAAGGAAACTGGGTTGAGCCCCCGGCTCCCCACCTGCAGGGGAATCACTTCACAGGTGGTGAAGCAGGTCTGCAGGTGTCTATCTTTCTCTCCCCCTCTCTGTCTTCCTCTTCTCTCTCCATTTCTCTCTGTCCTATCCAACAACCATGACATCAACAACAATAATAGCTATAACAAGGGCAACAAAAAGGGAATAAATAAATATTTTAAAAAATTATTTATTTATTGGATAGAGATAGCCAGAAATTGAGAGGGTAGGGGAGATAGAGAGGGGGAGAGAAAGAGAGACACCTGCAGCCCTGCTTCACCACTTGCAAAGCTTTTCCCCTGCAGGTGGGGACTGGGGACTTGAACCCGGGTCCTTGAGCGCTATAACATGTGCACTCAACCAGGTACGCCATCACCCGATCCCATTCTTTTCTTTTCTTTTCTTCATAGAGACAGAAAGAAATTGAGAGGAAGAGGGAGATAGAGAAAAAGAGAGATGCCTACAGTATTGCTTCATTGCTCTTGAAGCCTCCCCTTTGCAGGTGGGGACTGGAGGCTCCAACCTGGGACCTTAAGCATAGTATCCTATGCTCTACCAGATGTGTCACTGCTGGCCCCCAAGTTGCGCTTCTCAAGTTACAACCAGGTCACTTGTCTCAGTGGGTTCCAAGTGAGGGCGTCGTGTTTCTTGAATGTGGGAGGCTAGGGACCTACAATAGGAGGAGGCAGGTTGTGCAGGGGTGTTGGTGGTCTCCCTGAGGCCTACCTGCCCTAGTGGCTGATTGTCTGGGCTAGGAACCCAGGACTGTAACAGGTGCTTGCCATGACCTATGTCTGTTACCCAAGAGAACTCCTGTTTTATCTCTTCAGGAAAAGGTGCTCTACATGGCTATGAGATCAGATGTGATTGAGACTCGGCCTAAGTTCCAGCAGAGAATCTGACTTCTTTCTGACCATTTTTCTCCCCATCCCAACCCCATAGTCACCTACACACACACACACACACACACACACACACACACACACACACACACACACATCCCTCCCAATCTGGTGGCCTTCTCCACCCTCAGCACCCTAAGGGCAGACACCTTCACCGCTCTGGGAAAATGAATCCTGACTTCTGGTCCACAAAGCAAAATCTTAGCAAGATCTTCAGAAACGAGGTGCTTGGACCCATGTCCTGCACCCTAACTCCAAAAGGGAACAGCGTCCCCTGATCTTCGGGAGGGTTGTGTTTGCAGCGGTTTCTAAAGCCTGAGAGTAGTGTGGCTAGAGGCACTGACTTTGCCCTGGAACCCCAGCCGACTTAATTTTTTAGGGAGGGACAGAGTTTTCTCGTGGGCAGCCCCTAGCCCCCACATACAGCACAGTCCAGAAGTCTTCGCTCCCCCATGACAGCGCCTTACTCCTAGGTTAGTGCAAAGCTTCTGCCAGAGTCCAGAAGCCAGCCACTGAGCCCTGCCCTCTCCTGCCTCAGTTTCCCCCAAAGTCCCGGCTGGAGTAAGGTGCAGCGACTTGCCCAGAAAGATAAACCGAGAGGGAGAAAAAGGTAGGAGGCCTTCACCCTCCAGAGACCTTACCTTGCAGGGTCTGGCGCGGGGTTCGCTGCAGGGCTCCATGCCTGACGGCCTCCTCTTATAGCCGCCCGGCGCAACTTACGCAACCCCCCGCAGGCCAGGAGCACCCTGAGAGCCCGCCCCGCCTCGCCCAGCCCCGCCTCTCCCCTCCCACCTCGCCCCACCCCGCCTCACCCTGCCTGGTTTGGGGTTGCGGGCTGTATTGCCCGGGGCTGCGGGTTTCTGGAGCCTGCGCGCACCAGCGAGTCGTACTCGCATCTTCGGGTGGGACCCGAAAGTTTTGGGGGTGAACTCGAGGTCACCAGGATGTGTCTCTTGGACTGCAGGGCGCACAATCACAGGGGCACCTGTAAGCTGGCCTGGGGCTTAGATGCGTCCCTCCCATCTCCCCATCCGAGGAGACCCGACGGCCTTGGAACTGTCCTGCAGTGCGCCCTGCACTGCGCCCCTGCGTCCCCAGATCCGAATGGGCGCTCTCTCCTGCTCCACCCTGGCTCAGGCTCGGGTTCTGAGACTCAAAGAGTGGGGGTGGAGGAGGCTTGGGATTGGCACCCCCGGGGAGACACAGGTGTCCTAGTTACCAGAAGCGTGTGTGGTTGCGGGGCTGTGGGGTGGGTAAGAGGATTGCGCTCACCTGTCGCTGATGGCTTAGCAGGTGGCCGCCCTTGGAAACTTCCTCCTGATGAGAACTGGCTACCCAGAAGCTGTACGCCCCCCATTTCTATCTCCCAACACCTAAGGACTCTCAGTTCATGTCTCCGTACTGGTTGCAAAGGGCTTCACTTCACTTTTAATTTCCAACCTTTAATTTATTTTTTATTTGTTACACATGAAAGAGTTCTTTCTCTCAAGCAGAGGACAGAGAATCATTCTAGTAGATGCAGTGCCAGAAATCCAAGAGGAGCCTCTGGCATGAAAGTCCGATGCTTTACCAGTTGAGTCATTTCCCCAGAGGCAAAAAAAAAAATCTAAGTGATTTAATAATGATTGATAAGATTGTTGGATAAGAGGAGTACAATTCCATATAATTCCCACCACCAGAGTTCTGTATCCCATCCCCTCCATTGGTAGCTTCCCTGTTCTTTATCTGTCTGGAGTATGGAACAAAGATCTTTATGGGGTACAGAAGATGGGAGTTCTGACTTCTGTAATTGCTTCTCCGCTGGACATGGACATTGACAGGTCGAACCATATTCCCAGCTTGTTTTTAACTTTCCCTAGTAGGGCAGGGCTCTGGAGAGGTGAAGTTCCAGGACACTGTGGTGAGGTGGTTTACCCAAGGACGTCAGGTTGGCGTCATGGTAACATCTGCAGCTTGGTTGCTGAAAAGCATCAAGATATAAAGCAGAACAAATAGTTTACTAATCAGGAACCTAAAGGTAAGAACAGAGCAGATGAAATTTATGATCTTCACGTTGGAATAGCCAGGAAGTCTGTTTTAGATGTTTTCCAAGGGGCCCAGGACTTTCTCCAATCCAATCACGTAAGGTTTCAAATTAGTAAACTGAATTTTAAACACTGGGCTTAAATTTTTAATACATTTCTAATAATAACTTTTTTGAAGTATTAAATCACCTAAAATCTTTGATCAGGGAGACTGGAAGCAACTGATCTTATTAGTATATAAGATATAGTTATTTGTAAATAGTATTAAATGATATAAATCATGGTAAGGTCTTGTATGGTACTAACCATGGGATTTTCAAAGTAAACCAAATACCCAAATAACTTGGTTATAATAAGAATTTTAAAAAATATTTTCTTTTATTAAATTTTAATCTTTATTTGTTGGATAGAGACAGTCAGAAATTGAGATGGAAGTGGGTGATAGAGAGACACCTACAGCACTGCTTTACCACTTGTGAAGTTTTCCCCCTGCAGATGGGGACCAAGGACTCAAACCTGGGACCTTGTGCACTGTAACATGTGCGCTCAACCAGGTGCGCCACCACCTGGCCCCTAAGAATTTTTATTTTAAGAGAAAATTACTGGGCCAGTGAAGTCGCTCACTTGGATAATCCACTGCTTTGCCATGTGTGAGACATAGGTTTTAGACTGGCCCCTGCTGCACTGAGGGTAGCTTGTGTGCTGCGGTCTCTTTCACTCTCTCTTCTTCTATCAGTAATCGTGATGTGATGATAATGATGACGATGATGTTTCAAACATGCAGGAAAGGAGGCAATATACACATTGTTTAACTTTATCAGTGATTATTCTTCCAAACCTGCCTTTATTTATTTATTGCCACACACACACACACACACACACACACACACGAACACACATTTGCCAGTAGGATTATCATTGGAACTTTGTGTTTTCACAATTCCATAGCTCCTGGTGGGCATTATTTTTCTTTACATATAGAGTGAGAGTAAGAGTGGGGGGTTGTGGAGGGTGGAGAAGCATTCAAACATTGCTCTATCACTAGTGAGGTTTCCTCCTTTCATGTGGTGACTTGAGGTTCGAACCCAGGTTCTCCAGCATGGTAAGATGTACTTTCTACTAGGTGAACCATCTGTTGCCCTCCACCCTCCTCCTTGGCAAAATAATAATAATAATAATAATAATAATAATAATAATAATAATAAATAACATCGTGGCATTTCATCCTTAAATACCTCAGCATGTCTCCCTAAAAATAAGGAAGCATTCTCATATCTCTGCAAAATTATCACTTAGAAGTAATTTCTTGGGAGTCGGGTGGTGGCGCAGCAGGTTAAATGTACATGTCGCGAAGCGCAAGGACCAGCCTAAGGATCCCAGTTTGAGCCCCCAGCTCCCCACCTTCAGGGGTGTCGCTTCACAGGCAGTGAAGGAGGTCTTCAGGTGTCTATCTTTCTCTCCCCATCTCTGTCTTCCCTTCCTCTCTCCATTTCTCTCTGTCCTATGTAACAACGATGACATCAACAACAACAACAATAATAACTACAGCAAAAATAAAAAAACAAGGGTAACAAAAGGGAAAACAAATAAATATAAAAAATTTTTTTAAAAAAGAAGTAATTTCTTAATGTCGTGTTAAGGAAGCTCATCTCTATTTACATTTCCTTGAATATCTCAGCCTTGTCTTTTGCAGTTGGTTTGTTTGAACCTGGCTGTTTTGCTCTTAATTAACAAGTGTTTACTGAAGAGAGGAAATTGCACTGCATGAGAGTGGGAGTCAGGAATTGCTAGCTTTGACTATCGCCTTGGATTATACTCTAGGCCAGAAGGTGGGAAACCAACTAAGTATCCAGCCTAGGAAATTTATGAGATTATCAAAAAACCACATTAGAACAATGTGGCCACAATAAAAAGTATGCTCAGGGGGCCGAGCTGTAGCACAGTGGGTTAAGCGCACACAGCGCAAAGCGCAGGGATCAGCTCAAGGATCCTGGTTCAAGTCCCCGTTCTCCACCTGCGGGGGGGGGGGGAGTCGCCTCACAAGCAGTAAAGCAGGTCTGTAGGTGTCTAACTTTCTCTCCCCCTCTCTGTCTTCTCCTCCTCTCTCGATTTCTCTCTGTCCTAGCCAACAGCAATGACAGCAATGACAATAACAACAACAATAAACAACAAGGGCAACAAAAAGAAAAAAAATGAAATGACCTCTGGAGCAGTAGACTGGTAGTGCTGGCACTGAGCCCCATCAATAACCCTGGGGGCAAAAAAAGAAAAAAAAGTATATGGTCAGGAGGGGCTGAGCAGTGGCATGCTTGGCTAAGTTCACACATCACTGTGCAGAGATCTGGGTTCAAGTTTACAGTTCCTACCTGCAGAGGTGCCTCTCTTTCTTTGACCCTTTCTGTCTCCCCTTTCCTCCTCAGTTCCTGTCTCCCAAAAGATTTAAAATAAATAAATAACTACAATAAAAAAATGTGGTCAGGGCCAAAGAGATAATATAATGATTATGCAAAAAGGCTTTCATGCTTGAGCCACCAAAGGTTCCAGGTTCAATCCCAAGAATCATCTTAAGCCAGAACTGAGTAAAAATAAATAAATAAATCCAAAAGAAAAAAATATTATACATTCCAAGCATATTGAGTGATGTGGGGAAATTGTTCTATATTGTGAACTGTGCAGCATCAGATGACAAAATGGTGTTTTTCTAATTATACTAAAACATACATTGTCACCAGAAGGAGTAGGATTGGAAATGATTTCACTCTCTTGTGTTCTGCTTTTTAAAAAATTATCTTTATTTATTTATTGGATAGAGATAGCCATAAATTGAGAAGAAAAGGGAGGTAGAGAGGGCCAGAGACAGAGAGACACTGCAGACCTGCTTCACCACTTGTGAAGCTTTCCTCCTGCAGGTGGGGACTGGGGACTTGAACCTGGGTTCTTGCACATTGTAATATGTGTGCCCAACCAAGTGCAGCACCACCTGCCTCCCCCCTTTTAAGTGTTTAAGAGAGAATCACATGTTAAATAGAGGTCTTATATCTCCCAGGGAAATGATGTTTGCTGTTGTCTTTTTTTTTTCTTTCTTTCAAATGGGCTGTGCTATTGTACTCAGGTCCCCTTCCTCTCAATCTCCTTGCCCCTTGGCTCTTAGTGGAGACTTAGTTTTCCTTAGGAGGCTTGTCCCAGCCTCTCCATCAGGTGTCTGGGGGTAGAGTGGGACCAGTGAGTTAGTGAACATCAATGACCATTCTTGAAACCACTTTGCCAGACTTCAGTCTGTCCATCTATTTGTCTACCTGGCTATCAGCTGCCTGTTTTTTTAATTGGTTGATTCATTAGTATATATTTAGAAAAATAAGCAGATCATTACATAATGGAATTTTTATCTGGGTGGAGAAGATAGCTTAATGATTAAGCAAAATAACTTTCAAGCCTGGTACTCTGAAATCCCGGGCTCAATCCCTCACATCACCATCAACCAAAGCTTGACAGTGCACTGTTAATAAAAAGAAAAAGAAAGAATTTTTTATTTAAAAAATTCAAAAGGAGTAAAGAGGAATTTAAAAAATATATAGTCTTCCATGCTGGCAAAATAACTTCACCCAGATTGTGCATCTATGTTGCTACAAAGTGACCTGGCTTTGAGCCTGGTCTCTCTCTCTCTCTCTCCCTCTCTCTCTCCCCCCCTCTCTCTCCCTCTCTCTTTATCTCTCTTTCTCTCCCTCTATTCCCCCCACACACACACTTCCCAGAACTAGCACTGGAGCTCAGTGCCTACAATGCACGGTTCCACAATTCTGAGGATCAAGTTTTCCTCTTTTTCTTTCTTTTTGATAGAGGGTAAGAGACAGGAAGAGCTAAAGAGAAAGAGATAAATAAAGGGGTGGGGGGAGGAAGAGAGACAGAGACACACAAAGAGAGGCACAGAGAGGGAGCGATATCTACAGCACTGTTTCAACACTTGTGAAGCTTCCCCCTGTAGGGGGAGACCAGGAACTTGAACCCATGTCCTTGCACATAGCAACATGTGAGCTCTATTACATGAGCCATCATCTGGCCTCTGTCTTTCTATAGATGAAAAAGTCAACTGGAAAGAGTGAAGCTCTGGTGACAATAAAGGACAAACTAAGCCAAAACCAAAACAACCCCCCACCACACCACCCAAGTCAGTTGTTAGCAGTTTCTCATGGACTCCTCCATGGATATTCTTTTTCTGTCGGTCATATATCTATTTTCTGAACAAAGAAACAAACAAAAAATATTCCAATGATGTCCCACTATTCTACTATCCCTGCCCTTTGCCTTTAATTTTTAAAAAAATTTCATATCTCAAAACCTGGTCACAAGAAAAACAGTTTATATTTTTCATTTCCCTGTCCTTGCTGTTGAAATACTGAGGGTGAAAGTTGTAATAGAGGTGAAGCTGGGAGGGGCAGGGGTTAGGGCAGCTTTACCTTTGATGTTTAGTCACTCTGTGTCCTTATCACAGTGGATGCTGGTGCCTGGATGCTGGTACCTGCTTGCCTGATACTACAGCTTGTTTGAGATTCAGTAACAAGTCTCCACAAATCATCCAACTTTGACCATTATTGATCTCACTACTTGCACTTAATAGACCTAGAATGTAATTTCTTATCGATGTATACAGAGTTGCACACTGATAGATAATAAAGTCAGCATAGATTCCACCTTATGGAGACACTATCATCAATCCAATCATATTGTGACAGACACAATGTTGCAACCAGTTTGTGTAAAGATATTTACTTGAGCACTGAGTGAGTATGAGTATGTGTCTATGGCAGAAACTCTGCTAAGTAGAGTTGTTGAGTCAGAGTCTGTGCAGTGCAAACTGGTCATGCCAAGTCAAAGTCCTTAGAGAGTGCACCAATATGCAGATGCAATTGGCAAAGAGTAATAGAGGCTTAGGCACTATCAGACCTCACTCATCTCCTATAACCAGAAGGCTGAAGGTGGACAGCTTTGTGGCATTCTCAAGCATCCTACTTTTAGCTTCCATTCTTTTACTCTGTTCAGTGCTTTCTACTTCACTGTTGCAGGAAGGATCCCTTTGGACTTGTCCTCAGACCAATGCCCAACAGGAAGAGCAGACCTGAGGCAAAAATCTTCTCTTCTTGAAGTTCAGCATCAACTTGGGGAAAGGAAGTCACATTTCTCCAGGATCTATCATTGGCAGAGTGGATGACTATTGTAGACCAGTCATGTTCTTCTCTGTGGCTGGGTGGATCAAAGTAGAGGAAGGGAAGCTCTGTCCTAATCTGGAAAAAACAAACAAATAAACAAACAAAAAAAACCAAACAAACAACTTTAGGTTCCTCCCTCCTATATTGCTGGTGGGAATGTTAATTGGTCCAACCCCTGTAGAGAGCAGTGTGGAGAACTCTCAGAAGGCTAGAAGTGAACCTACCCTATGACCCTGTAATTCCTCTCCTGCAGATATATCCCAAGGAAACAAACATACCCATCCAAAAATATTTGTGTATACCCATTTTTATAGCTGCACAATTTGTAATAGCCAAAACCTGGAAGCAACCCAGGTGTCCAACCACAGATGAGTAACTGAGTAAAGTTGTGGTATATAAAACAATGGAATACTACTCAGCTATTGAATTAGTGAACTCATCTTCTTTACCTCATCTTGGACGGAGCTTGAAGGAATCATGTTAAGTGAGGTAAGCCAGAAAGAGAAGGATGAATATGGGATATCCCACTCATAGACAGAAGTTTAGAAATAGGGAGTCGGGCTGTAGTGCAGCGGGCTAAGCACAGGTGGCACAAAGCACAAAGACCGGCATAAGGATCCTGGTTCGAACCTCGGCTCCCCACCTGCAGGGGAGTCGTTTCACAGGCGGTGAAGCAGGTCTGCAGGTGTCTATCTTTCTCTCCTCCTCTCTGTCTTCCCCTCCCTCTCTCCATTTCTCTCTGTCCTATCCAACAATGACAACAACAATAATAACTACAATAATAAAACAACAAGGGCAACAAAAGGGAATAAATAAATAAAATAAATTTTAAAAAATTTTAAAAAAGAAGTTTAGAAATAAGAATAGAAGGGAAAACACAAAGCAGAACTTGGACTGGTGTATTGCACCAAAGTAAAAGACTCTGGGGTCATGTGGGAGTGCTACGGTCCTGGAACAAACATGATGGCAGAAGAGAATCTGAGCGGGGGGTAGATTGTTATGTGGAAAACCGAGGAATGTACAAACTACTGTATTTTACTGTCGACTACAAACCATTAATCTGCCTCCCCCCAAAAAACTTAGGTTCCAGAAATTTGGAAGGAGAGAACAAGTGAATCTTGATGGTCTTGATTAAGCAACCATAGAGAGTGGGGGAGATAGCATGATAGTTTTGCAAAAAAAGACTCAAGTTTGAGGCATTAAGGTCCCAGGTTCAAACTCCAGCACCACCATAAGCCAGAACTCAGCAGTGCTCTGGTTAAATAAATAAATAACATAAGATGTGTCTTTTTAAAAGGAGCAAATAGTTCTTGCTATTTTCACTGTGGTGTATTATCAAATTTCTGGTAAGCACTTTGGATGTGAATATTGCATTTTCTTCTTCAGTTGCTTTCATGTTCTCATTTAATCTTGAGAGTTATCCTCCATCCCAGAGGGATAGTGTGACTCTCAGTTCCATTTGCTGTGGGAGCCTGAGATCCAGAATGACCCAGGACTTGCCCAGCAAGTGTCACCACTCTATCTCATACTTCTCAGTAGAGGTGAACCCAGAAATTTTGTGCTGGTGTCAGCAGACATTAACCATGAACTGTAGGCTTATGTGGGTCTAGAAGTTGTATTACAGAGCCCTGTGCTTTGCAGAGCAACTGGTGGTGCCCTGTGGAGGGAGAAGAAAACAGACCTAGATTAAGTCTCTGCTCTGATCTATGTGAGGTATGCCTTTCAACCCACATGGAAGAGGGATGTAGATAGATTGGACTGAAAAAAAAAAAAAAGCACTGGATAATTTCAAACAATGGATCTGTCATCTCTTTAAGTCAAGTGTGTCTGTCTGTGTGTGTGTGTGTGTGTGTGTGTGTGCATGTGTGTAAGTTCATTTTATATATATGTATGACTGATAAGAGGTGAGCTCCTCCAGGGCAAAGACCATGCTTTATTCACCTATTCTCAGCAATGGCACAACAGCTGGTATACACTTGTCAGATGCATGAATGGTCTGAGCTATTTTTACCAATGAGTCATTTTCTCCTTGTTATCATCTGCTGGGGCACCCTGATTCTGTTAACGTGTTAACATGTGGGAGTTCACAAAATCCTTTCTTGGGTTTCCTAGCTCCTTTTCTATGCAATGAAAAGATTTACTAAACATGGGAATCATTGGTGTGTTGAAATAAAATTTATTGGGATTAAATTAAGAGACACTTTGGGGGGGCATTCCTAAAGAGGGGCAGCAAAAAGAAAGAGGTGGAGATCAAGTGTCTTTGGGTTTTTTGCCTCCAGCCCATCATTTGTGATGAGCCAATTCATGTTTGTACAGGCTGGCTCAGGTCCTGTGGTCACTGTGCTGAGTCACAGGTTGCAGGTCACAGGATGGCTGGTAGTAGATCAGGAAAGTCTCCTTGCTGATTTATGTGGGTGGTCTCCACCAAACTAGTTTCTGTTTTTGTTTTTGTTTTTGTTTTGTTTAATCCCTCCAAGATTATCACTGGGGTTTGGTGCCTGCACTACGAATCCACTGCTCCTGGTGACCATTCCCCCACCCCCTATTTTATTGGATATAACAAAGAGAAATTGAGAGAGGAGGAAAAGATAGAGAGGTGGAAAGAAAGATGACAGCATGGTGTATTGCACCAAAGTAAAAGACTCTGGGGTAGGGAGAGGCTTCAGATCGTGGAACAAGATGGCTGAGGAGGACCGTGTGGGGGCTGTATTGTCATGTGGAAAATTGGGAAATATTATGCATGTACAAACTATTGTATTTACTGTTCACTATAAAACACTAATCCCTCCCCAGCACCAACATAAGCCAGAGCTGAGCAGTGCTCTGGTAAAAGAATAAACAAACAAACAAAACACTAATCCCCCAATAAAGGATTTAAAAAAAAAAAAAAAGATAGACACCTACAGACCCATTTCACCACTTCTGAAGCTTTTCCCATGCAGGTGGGGAGTCAGAGGCTTGAACCTGGATCCTTGTGTGGATCTATGTGCTTCAAACTATATGTGCTTAACCAGGTACACCATAGCCCAGCACCCCTAAACTAGTTTCTGTCACATGGTTTCCAATACACTGTTCTCTGTCATATTATCTCTGCCATTTTGGTTTGTCTCCATGGATATCTGCTATCATGAATCAACTAGATTATTTTGAATTGTTGTGTTTTGAATTTTGAATTTGTCCCGGCCTAGGCCTTGATATATAGTAAGGTTTCTAGAGACTATTAAAGAGAGCTTTGAATAAGCCTTTGCACTCCTGGGGTTGGGGTGCTTAGAAAAGCCCACATTCATCTGGGTTCTTTTTGAACTGGAAGGATAACCCAAACAACATTGGATAGACCAGCAAAGGGAAAAAGTTCACATTTTCAATAATAAATGAAGGTTGTACAGTGATTTGTTAATAGCTAGTTTTATTACTTCAGAGCATTTTTAAAATTCCTTTCCTGTGAATTCCCTTGAGCACAAAGTCTTAAATGACTTTGGTAATAGTAAACTCAAAATGACCACATACAAAAGTTTCTTTTGTAGCACAATATTACAATATAGAATATTTCAGGAGTTAACCAGAACTAATCAGACCTTCAAAGGCTTTTACATACATCAGAATATACACATTTATCATTGTAATAGGTAACACTTTGGTACAGTAATCAAAATTAATCAGAACATATCAGACTTGCAAAGGCATTTACATAAATCAAGACATAAATATTTTCTACTGCAACATAGTATTTCAGAGTAATAACCAAAATCAATCAGGACACCTGAGCTTCCCATGATTCATAACACAGATAGTAGCCAAAATCTATTAAACACATCATACTATTAAAGGGGTTCGTGTGGGTTTTCCAGATATAAACTAAATTACAGGTATGTTTATTAAGGTTTTTTGAACCATATACAACTCTTATTATTGTAAATCCAATAGAAAAAGATAGACTCAGATTTTTTTCATGTTTAAAATCCTGGGAAAGACAAAGATGTAGAATTCAACAGGGTGGAAGGGACGTTGAAAATAAATTATCTGTCTGAAACCATTGACAAGAGTCCCTTAACATTCTTTGTGATAGGGAAAAATGGTCTGTTAGATTATTGCAAATTATTATACAGTGCAGAGAATGGAGATATTCACCTCTCAAATCATCCTCCCTGCAGGTTGTTCCATTCCTCCTTTTAAAAGTGGTTATCCTAGCTCTAAGATAGAGTTTGTGCAAAAGGTTTTCATGCCTGAGGCCCTGAGGTGCCAGGTTCAGTCCCTGAACCACCATAAGCCAGAGTTGGACAATTTTGTTGTTAAAAAAAAAAGAGTAAGTAAATAAAATAAGCCTTTCAGGCTGTGTGTGAGTTTAAGTGCTCTAAGACAGGGTTGCATTTATTACAGACGGTAGAACATGATGGTGCAAGGCACAGCCATGTCCAAATGTGGATTCACCCAACCTGACTCCTTGTGTAGAAGCTGCTCCTTACAGAGAAGGACTCTAGCTGTCTCAGCCTTCTACAGGCTCAGCTTTTGAAAACCTAAGGTCACCAAGCACATTAGTTTTGCTGCCCAGCCACTAGGCTGTGTCTGCTTATTTGGTGAGTAGAGCACTGGGCTAGCTAACTGGGTGAGGGGTTGTTGTTGTTTTTATAATGTGTGCTTTTTTTCCCTTTTTAAATAATTGACATTCTTTTAAGATTATTTATTATGTATTGGATAAAGGCACAGAAGAATTGAGAGGAAAGGGGAGATAGTAAGGTAAAGAGAGACACTTGCAGCACTGCTTCACCACTCATGAAGCTTCCACCCTGCAGGTAGGGACTCAGGGCATGAATCCTGATTCTTGTGCATTGTAACATGTATGATCAACCAGGTGTGCCACCACCTGTTGAGGGTTTTCTAGAAAAAACGGTATATTTACTTCATGTGAGATAGTTTCATGAGGTGGGGTGGGGGGGTGGAGAGGAGTCAGAGCACCACTGTGGTTCATACGATTCCAGGAATTAAACTGGGAGCTTCTAATAGGCAAGTCCTGTTCCCTACCAGTTGAATTACTCCCCCAGCTGCCTAATGGGATAAGGGTTTGGATTTGATCTATGGCTGAGTCAGTTAGCTCTGCTATGTTCCCAATGGCGCTGATTGGATGCTGGAGTTGGTGGGCATTATAAAAGTGGGAAAGCTGGGGCTGGGTGGTGGTGCTCCTGGAAGGTTATACACATCACCATGTACAAAAATCCATGTCCAAGCCCCCAGTGTCCCTCTGTATGTATGTGTGTGTGTGGCCGCATGTGCACATGCAATGGAGGAAGGTGGTGAAGTCACAAATTGGTCCCTTGGATAACTGTGTCTCCCAGGCAGACCTCTCTGCTGAAGCCTCAGGCTCAGCACTTTCCCATGCTGGTGTGCTGGTTAGGTAATACAGTCTTTTTGTTTTCTCCTGTTCTCCAACTCATTCTCCTTCCTTATTCCCTCTAAAGTGTAAGGAGGGTTGAGAGGGTTAATGGGTTATAGTGCATTCACTGACACATGAGTCAGTTTCATTATGCATCAAGACCCCAAAGTTCTCTTCCACCCCTGATTTTCCCTCCTTCCCCAGAGTTCTTTGCTCTGATGCAATACACTGTACCCAGTCCACATTTCACTTTGTGTTCTCCTTCCCTGGCCTTATTTATTAAGTCCTGCTAATAAGCGAAATCATTCTCTTTTTGGCTTATCTCACTTAACATGATGTTTTCAAGTTCCATCCAAGATGATGCAAGGGAAATGACTTTTTTGTTATTAACAGATGAATATTAACAGATGAGTAGTATTCCATTGTGTAAACACACCACAGTTCTTTTAGTCACTCACTTTCCACTGAATATCTTGGTTGTTTCCAAATACTAGTGATTACAAATTGTGCTGCTATGAATATAGACATACATAGATGCCATTGCATAGGTGTTTCTATTTCCTTTGGGTGTACACCCAGGAGAGAAATTGCTAGATCACAGGCTAGGTCATTTCTAGTGTTCTGAGCAATCTCCAGACTTTTCCCATAATGGTTGGACCACCAGTAGTACAGAAGTGTCCCCACCCCCTCACATCTCCAACATTTGTTGTTTGTCCTTTCTGATGTATGACATTCTCACAGATCTAAAGTAGTATCTCATTATTGCCTTTATTTGCATTTCTCTGATCACTGGTGACTTTGAGCACTTTCTCATGTTGGCTTTCAAGATCTCTTCTTCAGTGGAGTTTCTGTCTAGAGAGGATCACTTAAATTTCTCTTGATTCTACTCTCCTAAAGTCAGTAATGTTTGTTATTTTTATGCATTACTTTTCTCTCTTCTGTGTATCTTTTTATTTATGTATGTTTCTTTTTCTTTTATTTTTTCCATTTCCCCATTTTACTGGATAGGGCAGAGAGAAATTGAGAGGGGAGGAGGAGATATAGAGGGAGAGAGAAAGATAGACAACTGCAGACCTGTTTTGCCACTTATGAAGCTTCCCCCTGTAGGCGGAGAGCAGGGACTCGAACCCGGATCCTTGCATGGGTCTTTGTGCATACTAAATGCACTTAACCTAATGCACCATCACCTAGGCCTCTGTATAAGTGCTTCTATCATAAGTAGTATCCTCCAGTTCATGCAATTTTGCAATGTGATATTTTCATTTGCCTTCAACTTTCTTTCCCTGTATTCTATATTCATAGTTCAGAATATTCAACTATATTCTCCCCTGATGTAATTTACAAGGACAGCATTATGAAAATAGGCCATAAATTATTTAACCAGTCTCTTGTGGTTGAAAGTTTAGATCCTTTCCAATGATTTTTCAACAAACAATGCTTTCGTGCATAATCTTGTAGATAAATCTCCACAAATATGCATGCTGCCTTCCTGAGGATTATTTCTAAAAACTGAGCTAGCAGGTATACATAGTTTTAGGCTTTGGATTCTCCTTACAAGGGTTCCCTTGTAAGAGAAGAAGAGAACCTCCACCTCCACTGCTGGATTCCATACACCTCCCAGCCTCCCATTCCCAATATGGGAAGGCCTAAATGAAGCAGTTGAAGGATGAAGACACTAACTACCTCATAGATTTCCCTCCATGCTGAAGGAGTATGGCAGGGACAATGACTATGGCTGGGACAACAACGGTGGCTGAAAATGGTGACATACCATTAACCTCAAAGTGCAGAGATTAGAGTTGTGGTATTGTTTGTTCTATCAGTTGAACCAAATTCAGAGAACCAGGTAACCCAGGGAAGATAGTCCTCTTTAGACCCCAAGAATAAGAACAGGGGAAAAAAAGACTATTTCCTGCTATTTGTAGCTTTTAAGAAAGTCCCTAATTTGTGCTTCCCCACCTCCAAGGACAGGGATGTATCTTTTCACCCCGCACCTACTTCAGTGACTAGTAAATATTTGTTGAGGAGATAGGTCACCCAGTAGAGTGCACACTTTATCGTGCATGAGGACCTGGATTTGAGCCCCCTGCCACCCCATGAGAGTGCCAAGCAAAAGGGAAGAAGCTTCAAAAGGTGGAGCATTGATAAAGTGTCCTCCTTTTCTTTCTTTCTATTCCTCTCAGAAAAGAATTTGCTATGAGTTGTAGAAATGTGTAGGTTTGGTTGAGGAGGGGGTTTGGTGGCAAAACCCCCCCAATGCATTTATTCAAATGACATGACAAATTATACCACCACTCTAGTCTGTGCACTTCGAGGTCAAGGTTGATGGCTTGTCACCACCTACCAAGGTATATACATTCCAGTGTCTTTCTGGATGTCACTTGGGCAACATGCATCAAAGGCCTTAACGTACCATGTGTATGACTTTCAACCAGCGATACAGTCATCTTGAAATACCCTCAGATCCCAGAATCCACCCTATGACCATTTATTGTATGTTTGCATTTGACAGGACAGAGAGAAGCTGAGAAGGAAGGGCAGATAGAAAAAGGAGAGAGAGAGTTTGAGTCCCCACTCCCCACATGCAATGGAGATGCTTCACGAGTGGTGAAGCAGGTCTGCAGATGTCTTTCTCTCTTCCTATCTTCTCTCCTCCTTTCTATTTCTCTCTGTCCTATCAAATAAAATAGAAAAGAAAAAGAAAAAAAAGGAAAAAGTGGGCTGCTAGGAGAGGTGGATTTGTAGTGCTAGCACCAAGCTGCAGTGATAGCCTTGATGGCCACAGAAAGAAAGAAAAAAGGAAAAGGAGAAAGAGACACATACCTGCAGCCCTGCTTCACCACTCATGATGCTTTCCCCCTGCAGGTGGGAACTGGGAACTTGAACACAGGTCCTTGTGCATGGTAACACATGCAACTAGGTGTGCCACCCACCCAATTCCCCTTTTTAACATTTATTTTAATGACACACACACACACACACACACACACACACACACACACACACACACACACACACACACACACACACACACACCATAACTCTGCTCAGCTCTGGTTTCTATTGGTGCTGGGGATTGAAGCTGGGACTTGGACATGAAAGTCTTGCAGAACCATTATTCTGTCTCCCCACCCCCTGAAGGCTATTTCTATTCTATGACTCCCCATATTTCTCCTCCCTCAATGTTTCCACTCACCCTGAATATGTGACATCCTTAGCATGGAGGGAACACATTTTTTGCCCCATTACCTAAACACAGCTCCTTCCAGCACAGCTAAAGCATTGGCTCTGCCAGCAAGCCTGCCCTGACCCCCCAGTGGGACACTTCTCTTTTCCTTTCCTGCTGAAGCAGTTACATGCCCAACTTACCTAGATGTCCAACTGCAGCCTATTCAGGGGCAGGCAAGCGGAACTTACATCTCTTTCATCTTCATCTTTCCCTCCACCCAGCAGAGTGTGGCCCAAGAGCAGGCTCAGAAAGCTGGGTGGAATGGCTCTCCAGACAGCCATTCCAGCATCCCCACTGGCTCTTCTGGAAAACCCGGAAACCCTGTCCTTCTGTCCCTGGTCTGGGGTCAGTGACAAGCTAAGAGCTCCAGGTCCCCAGCAGTAGCTGCGGAAATACTTTCAACTCCCCCATTTCCCAGAATCTAGAGAAGCAAGCAGAACCTAGGAGAGGATATGGGGTGTGGACCAAAGGCACTCAAATGGTATAGAATTCATGAAATCTGATTTTATAAGTTTGAAGCCCATTTTCTTGGTCAAATTGCTTCATAATTATACACTGTGGTATCAATGTAGCTATCTCCTTTTTTTTCTCTTTTCCAGGTCACTTTTTATTTGTGATTAATAGAAGTTTTTTTTTAGAGGAAAATATTGGCAGAACTCTTTTCCACCTAAATTTTATTTTATTTTATTTTGTTTTAATTTTTTATTTATAAAAAGGAAACATTGACAAAACTGTAGGATAAGAGGGGTACAGCTTTGCACAATTCCCACCACCAGGCCTCCGTATACCAACCCCTCCACTGATAGCTTTCCTATTCTTTAACCCTCTGGGAGTATGGACCCAAGATCCTTATGGGATGCAGAAGGTGGAAGGTCTGGTTTCTGTAATTGCTTCCCCGCTGAACATGGGCGTTGACAGGTCGATCCATACTCCCAGCCTGTCTCTCTCTTTCCCTAGTAAGGAAGGGGATTAATAGAAGTTTATAAGATTGGAAAATTACAGAGTATAGGTTCCTGCACCACACCTGCCATCTATGCCCCAGCTCTCCCAACGATAACCACCATAGTTCTCACAAAGTCTTAGGAACAGCTTGTTTGTTTCTGGTTTTTTTGTTTTGTTTTGTTTTGCAAGTTCATGTGTCTCTGTTCTCTAGATTCTGCATATGAGTTGTCTTGCTTCTCTTTCCTTATTTCACTAGCATAATTACCTCCAGTTCCACCCATTTTTGTCCCAAAGGAGACAATATCATATTTTTTTTTATTGCAGAGTAGCATTCCAAGGATTATAGATAGGCCATAGCTTCTTTAGCCAGTCTTCTGTCCATAGGCATTCAGTCTGCTTCCACTCTTTGGCTATTGTGACTAATGCAGCTGTGAACATAGAGGTTCATGTCCCTCTGAATCAGCATTTGCATGTTCTTTAGATAAATGCTTCAGAGTGGTATTGTTGGATCATAAGGTATTTCCATTTCCAACAAATGTGGCTGTTTTCAACTGGAAAAAAACAACAAGTTACTTTTCTATATAAGATCTAGTACAATGGTTTTAAATATATGCAAAGAGTTTTCCTAGTGATTTTCAAGGAGGGTTTAATTGATTGAAATTTGATTCCAAAGTTAGCACCCGGAAATGGGATTTGATTTAAAAATATTATTTCATATTAATATTTTAAATATTTATTTGTCTATTATTGTCATTTCCAGAGTTTTAGTACTCCAGACTGACTTTAAAAAGACCTTTTTTATTTATAAAAAGGAAACATTAGGGAGTCGGGCTGTAGCGCAGTGGGTTAAGCGCACGTGGCGCAAAGCACAAGGACCGGCATAAGGATCCCGGTTCGAACCCCGGCTCCCCACCTGCAGGGAAGTCGCTTCACAGGCGGTGAAGCAGGTCTGCAGGTGTCTATCTTTCTCTCCTCCTCTCTGTCTTCCCCTCCTCTCTCCATTTCTCTCTGTCCTATCCAACAACGACAACAACAATAATAACTACAATAATAAAACAACAAGGGCAACAAAAGGGAATAAATAAATAAAAGGGAAAAAAAAGAAAAAAGAAAAAAAAAGGAAACATCAGTTAGTCGGGCGGTAGCGTAGCGGGTTAAACGTACTTGGCATGAAGCACAAGGACCGGTGTAAGCATCCCAGTTTGAGGCTCCGGCTTCCCAGCTGCAGGGGAGTCGCTTCACAGGCGGTGAAGCAGGTCTGCAGGTGTCTGTCTTTCTCTCCCCCTGTCTTCCCCTCCTCTCTCTACTTCTCTCTGTCCTATCCAGTGACAGCAACAACAACAATAATAACAATAACCACAACAATGATAAAAACAACAAAGGCAACAAAAGGGGAAAAACTGGTCTCTAGGAGCAGTGGATTCGTGGTGTAGGCACTGAGCCCCAGCAATAACCCTGGAGGCAGGAGTCCGGCGGTAGCACAGCGGGTTAAGTATAGATGGCTCAAAGCACAAGGACAGGCATAACGATCCCGGTTCCAGGCCCCGGCTCCCCACCTGCAGGGGAGTCCCTTCACAGGCGGTGCTGCAGGTCTGCAGGTGTCTATCTTTCTTTCCCCCTCTCTGTCTTCCCCTCCTCTCCCCATTTCTCTCTGTCCTAGCTAACAAATATGGCATCAATAGTAACAACAACAAATACAACAACAAGGGCAACAAAAGGGAAAATAAATACATAAATATTTTTAAAAAATAACCCTGGAGGCAAAAAAAAAAAAGGAAAAAGAAACATTGACAAAACCATAGGATAAGAGGGGTACAACTCCACACAATTCCCACCTTCAGATCTCCGCATCTTATCCCCTCCCCTGATAGCTTTCCTATTCTGTTAAAGAATACTCTGGTAGTATGGACCCAGGGGGTCATTATGGGATGCAGAAGGTGGAAGGTCTGGCTTCTGTAATTGCTTCCCTGCTGAACATGGGCATTGACAGGTCAGTCTATATTCCCAGCCTGTCTCTCTCTTTCCCCAGTGGGGCAGGGCTCTGGGGAAGCGGGGCTCCAGGATGCATTGGTGGGGTTGTCTGTCTGGGAAAGTCTGGTTGGCACCATGGTAGCATCTGGAACCTAGTGGTTGAAATAAGAGTTAACATATAAAGCCAAACAAGTTGTTCACTAATTATGAACCTAAAGGCTGGAATAGTGCAGAAGAAGAGTTGGGGGGGGTCTCCATTTTGTAGATAGCTAGTAGGCCCATTTTAGTTCTATTCCAAAGGACCTGTGGCTATACTAGTTTTGTTTTGTTTTTTTTCCACTGAACCTGAAATCTGATATGCAGGTGTATCTAAGTTATTGTCTGGGGAGATGGTGTCATGGCTGGAAAAAGGACCAGAAAACTAGATCAGGGAAGAGAGTAGCTCCCAAATATGGAAAAGGTGTATAAATATCGTTGACTGTAAATCGCATTGATCTGATATGATCTGGGGCCCATATGCAGTTTAAGAGCCTATGTGACCTCTGCATCCCTGTAGATCTGAGCTCACATTCTGTGGTCATGCGTAGGAACGTTCCAAGCTGTCCTGATTTCAGGACCCATCTTCCTCAGGTGGAGCATAGAGTATGTTGCTCATCCTCCTGGCAGAGGATGGAACATTCTCTATCGTCGTTGAACCAAGTTGAGGACAAGGTCCTATGGGGGTCCACAAAGGGGTCTATTCTGTTGTTTCTGATAGAGATGACTGGTAATATTAGGGAGAGGAATTTATTCGAGGTCTAGGCTTATCGTGTCTATTTAGGAATATCAGGATTCCCCAACTAGGGACCCAGCTGATGGGGTGGCCTGATAGTGACTAAAGAGCCATCATTAAAGTATGACAGTCTCTTGCCCTTATTTAGGTTTTGCAGTTTTGATAAGGTTAGCTTTGGAGTGAGTGAGGGAAGTGTAATAGGAAGTAGGTGAGGAGGGTATCTAAGTCTAAATAGACACTATTTCATTATGAACTTGATACTGACTCACTACAGACTATTGTGTACTTTTGCTTTCAGGTATATATTTTGTCCCAATTTATGGATACATGTGAACATATGCCCTATCTCGTGGGACCTGGTCTATATCTAGGTTTTGGGACTTTGTTAGGAAGTGAACCACCTGAAATGGAATTAGAGAATCCTATGAAAGGAAAGGTCTCACCCGAGTAATGAGGCTGAAGGGTTGATATTTCATGCCTGACTTCTCTGTACACATAGACTGACTTTTTTTTTTTCCAGAGCACCACTCAGCTCTGACTTATGGTGGTGCTGGGGTGTGAACTTGTGACCTTTAGTGCCTCAGGCATGAAAGGCTTTTCACATAACCATTGTGCTGTCTCCCCTGCCAGAGACTGACTTTTTCAGGTAAAGAGAAAGACACAGAGGCAGAGAGACAGAGAGAAAGAGAAAGACACCATAGCACTGAAGCTCCCTCCAAAGTGGTGGGGGATGGAGCTGGAACTCCAGTCAAGTGCATGACAAAGCAGCTGCTCTATCCAAGTGAGCTATTTTGACACCCCCTGAAATGAGACTGTGTAGGATAAAGAGCCCCTGTAGGGACATGTCCCAAAAACTGGAATGACAGGCAGGTCAAGGCAACTTCTCCTCTTTCTCAACAGTAGTGCCTCTTCAGTGATAGGAACTGAATTTCTATGAAAGGAAAGGTCTCACCTGAGTAATGAAGCTGAAGGGTTGTCATTCCACATGTCCAAGCTTTGGGTCCATGTTTGCTCAACAATTTGTTTGGCTTCGTATGCTAACTCTCTTTTCAGTCACCAGGTCCCAGATGCCATCAGGATGCTGGCCAGGCTTCCCTAGATTAAAGACCCCACCAATATGTCCTGGAGCTCAGCTTCCCCAGAGACACACCCTACTAGGGAAAGAGAGAGGCAGACTGGGAGTATGGACTGACCAGTCAAGGCCCATGCTCAGCGGGGAAGCAATTACAGAAGCCAGACCTTCTACCTTCTGCAACCCACAATGACCCTGGGTCCATGCTCCCAGAGGGATGGAGAATGGGAAAGCTATCAGGGGAGGGGGTGGGATATGGAGATTGGGTGGTGGGAATTGTGTGGAGTTGTACCCCTCCTACCCTATGGTTTTGTTAAGTAATCCTTTCTTAAATAAAAAAAAGAACTGAATTTCTGTTGGTAGACCATTACTTGGAGCGTCACTGAGACATTTAACCCATGTTGCACCAAGAGGGTAGAGGGAACCCCCTGTGTGTGTCAGCTGGGTAACACCATTCCCATGCTGGGAATGAGAACATTGAGACTCAGAGGGCTAGGAGGTGGCACACCCAGTTGATTACAGTGCTACCTTGCTCAAAGATGTCAGTTCAAGTCCCCACTTATAAAGGGAGAAGCTTCATGAGCAGTGAAGAAGTGTTGCAGGTGTCTTTCCTTCTCTCTCCCTCTCTGCCTCCCTCTCCCTTCTCAATTTATCTTTGTCTATGTACAAAATAAATAAAGTAAAAAATAAAATATTTTTTAAGGGAGTCAGGCTGTAGCGCAGCGGGTTAAGCGCAGGTGGTGCAAAGCACAGGGACCGGCATAAGGATCCCGGTTCGAACCCCGGCTCCCCACCTGCAGGGGAGTCGCTTCACAGGCGGTGAAGCAGGTCTACAGGTGTCTGTCTTTCTCTCCTCCTCTCTGTCTTCCCCTCCTCTCTCCATTTCTCTCTGTCCTATCCAACAACGACAACAACA
This sequence comes from Erinaceus europaeus, assembly GCF_950295315.1. Lineage (NCBI taxonomy): Eukaryota > Metazoa > Chordata > Mammalia > Eulipotyphla > Erinaceidae > Erinaceus > Erinaceus europaeus. The sequence continues at coordinate 98,948,334 of NC_080169.1, read as the reverse complement.
ATAATAACTGCAACAATAAAACAACAAGGGCAACAAAAGGGAATAAATAAATAAATATTTAAAAAAATCTAAAAAAAATTTTTTTTAAAAGAGAGAAAGAAATGCTGTTAAAAATAATAAAAGGCACCCCCCAGAGGGTCGGGCAGTAGCGCAGCGGGCTAAGCACACATGGTGCAAAGCTCAAGGACCAGCATAAGGATCCTGGCTCGAGCCCCCAGCTCCCACCTGCAGGGGGGTCGATTCACAAGCAGTGAAGTAGGTCTACAGGTGTCTATCTTTCCCCCTTTCTGTCTTCCCTTCCTCTCTCCATTTCTCTCTGTCCTATCCAACAGCAATGACATCAATAACAACAACAATAGTAACCACAACGATAAAATAACCAGGGCAACAAAAGAGAAAAAATAGCCTCCAGAAGCAGTGGATGCATGGTGCAGGGACTGAGCCCCAGCAATAATCCTGGAGGCAAAAAAAAAAAAAGTAGTCCCAACCACTGAGGATATGGCTCAACAGCAGAACACAGAATTTGGATGTGTGGAGTCCTATATTTGATCCCTGGTACCACACACGCCTGAGTGATGTTCTGGATTTCTTTCTCTCTTTCACTGAATGAGTGAATGAATGAATCTTAAAAAAAATGTTGAGGCTCAGAGACGTCAATGAATCTGCTAAAAGTTTTTCAGTCCCAAGTCTGGTCTCGATATGTTAAGTTGAGAAATCAGGGTGTGTTCAGGTCTCAGCTTGGCCTAACAAAATGAGAGTCACTCAACCTGGTTCCAGATGTCAGTATCTTTAAGGAAGTACCACCAAAACAGAGAGCCTGTTTATGGAATGAGAGAAGATCTCTACATGCCATATATCAGCCAAAAATTCAATAGTCAAAATATATAAAGAGCCCACCAAACTCAGCAAAACAAAAAAGACCCTGTCCAAAAAATGGGAGAGGAGATAAACAGAATATTCACCAAAGAAGAAATCCAAATGGCCAAGACGCATATGAAAAGATTCCCAAAGTCATTGGTTACCAGAGACATGCAAATAAAAATGAGAAACCGCTTTACTCCTATGAGAATGTTATACATTATATAGGATAGTAATAGGAGCTGGGTGGTGGTGCAGCCGGTTGAGAGCACATGTTACAATGCACAAGGACAGGGGCCCTGTTCAAACTCCCAGTCCCTGCCTGCAGGATGAAAGCTTTGTGAGCCGTGAAGTAATGTTACAGGTGTCTCTCTGACTCTCTCCTCCCCTCTTGATTTCTGACTATCTCTATCCAATAAATAATTTAAAATAATAAAAAACTTAAAAAAGAAAGGACAGTAACAACAAATATTGGAGAGGTTGTAGGGGCAAAGGAACCCTTTTACACTGCTGGTGGAAATGCAAATTGGTCCAAGCCCTGTGGAGAGCAGTCTGGAGACTACAACAGACCTATCCTGGCAATTCTTCTCCTTGAGATTTACCCAAAGGAAACAAACACACCCATCCAAAGAGATCTATGTATATCTATGTTCATAGCAGCTCATTTCTAATAGCCTAAACATGAAAGTAACTCAGGTGTCCAATGACAGATGAGTGGCTAAGAAAGCTGTCACATATATAGTTAAGGATGATGAAGTCATCAAGGAATCATGTTAAGTGAAATAAGCTAAAAAGAAAAAAATGTATATGGGATGCTCTCACTTGTGAGGGGAACTTAATTAGTTATTATTTTTAATTTTTATTTGTGATTAATAGTGGTTTACAGATTGTAAGATTACAGAGTATAGAGTTCTGCATACCACCAGAGTTCTGTGACCCCCACCCTCCCAACCATAGTTCTCACAAAGTCTTAGAGATTGTTTGTTTTTTTTCCTTGCAAGTCATTTTTTTCAGTTCTCTCGATTGTATGCATAAAACCATCCAGTAGTTGTCTTTCATCTCTTTACTTATTTCACTACTTGTAATTACCTCCAGTTCCATTCATTTTGTCCCAAAGGACACAATATCATCTTTTTTGATTGCAGAGTGGTGTGCCATGGAACATATATCCCATAAAGATGAAGCATTTAAGCTGCTTCCAATCTTGGGCTACTGTGAATAATGCAGCTATGAACATAGGGGTATGTATGTCCTTTCTAATTAATATTTGAGTATCCTTTGGATAAATGCCCAATAGTGGTATTATGAGATCATAAAATAATTCAATTTAAAAAATTTATTTATTTTTTAATAGGTTAATGGGAGTATAGATTAACATAATTCTCACCACTATAGATCTATATCCCTATGCCCACCACCCTACAAATAAGCTTAAAATATGACTCGCCCCCCAAAGTCTTTTACTTTTGTGCAATACTCCAAATCCAGTCCAAGTTCTGTTTTGTGTTTCCCTTTCTGTTCTTCTTTCTCAACTTCTTTTTCTGAGTGGGATCATCCCATACTCATCTTTCTCTTTCTGGTTTATCTCACTTAACATAATTTCTTCAAGCTCTGTCCAAGATGCGTTGAAGAAGGTGGATTTGTTATTCTTAATTGTTGAGTAATACTCAATTGTATGTACATACCACACTTTTCTCATCCACTCATTGTTGGTCCCCTGGGTTGCTTCCAGGTATTGGATAATACAAATTGTGCTGCTATGAACATATATATACATACCTTTTTGGATGAGTGTATTTGACTCCTTAGGATAGATCCCCAAGAGAGGAATTGCTGGGTCATAAGGAAGATGCATTTTAAGCTTTAATTATTTAAGGACTCTCCATATAGTCTTCTAAAGGGGCTGCACCAGGTTGCATTCCCACCAGCTATGTAACAGAGTTTCCCTTCACAACCTCTCCAACACCTGTCATTTCCTGGTTTGTTGATGTAAACCATTCTCACAGGTGTGAGATGGAATCTCAGTGTAGTTTTAGTTTACATTTCTCTAATTACAAGTGAAGTAGAACATTTCTTCATATGACTGTGAGCTATGTATTTATCTCTTCCTTAAAAAATTGTTTGTTTAGTTCTTTACCTCTTTTTATAAGTTTTTTATTTTGTAGAGCTGTACCAATTCTTTATAGATGTTTGATATTAGTGGCTTGTCAGATGCTTCCTGTGCAAACATCTTCCATTTACTGTGTTGCCTGGTTATCCTTGTGTAGTTTGCTTTCGATGTGTAGAAGCTTTTTAGTTTCATGTAGTCTCATTTATTTACCCTTGTTTTCATTTCCCCTGCCCGTGGGGTAGAGCCTCCAAATACATCTTTGACATGAAGATTCTCAAAAGCTTCACTAACATTTTCTTCTATAAATTTTAGAGCATAGGCAGATTTTAATAAACAAGGACAAAAAGGAAAAATACAGGTAAAACTTGTACTTTATTTTGGTATTGCACCAAAATAAAGGTCTTTGGGGGAAGGAGGGCAAGGAAGGGGCTGGGGACAGGGAGTTTTGGGGTACTGGTGCATGATCGTGGAAAAAGACCTAAGTTGGGGGTCAGAATGTTTTGGAGACACTTCTTTTAGTGAGATGAGAAATTGTGCTCATGTATCAACAACTGCATTGTAAACCATTATTCCCCCCCCCCCAATAAAATGATAGCATCCAGGGAAGAGTAGATCTGACCTATGCCAGCTGACTCTTAGCCCTCACCCCAAGTGAGGCTTAACTCCTAGGGAAGGACCTGAGGGAAGGGATAAGCTTCCCTCAATATTAGAATCACCAGGAGCATTTATCTTATGCTGGGCAGAAATTCTTAGCTGAAAACACTTACTAGTCCAAGTATTTACCAGACCTTCCTAGGTGACAAAGTGGACTGAATGTGGAGGCTTGATTCCCAGTAGTTTAAACACAGTGTCCTCTCCAGAACTACCCTTGAGTCACCAGCCTGCCCCAGTCTTCCCAGGGCCAAGACAGGAGCAAAGGGACTCACCCACCCTTTGCTGGGTGTTCACTAGCCAGTGAGGAGGGAACAAAAGAACCCACAGCCAGCCAGCAAGTGTGCAAAGGCATCACAAAAGGCTCCCTAGCAAATCTCCCCCTTGAGTCAACTAAATGCTCCTTTGCAAATTCACTGACAAATTTACTTGACATAATCTTGCTTCACAGAAAAACAGCAAAGTTTTTGTTTAGTCTTTGCCTGGAAAAGTAATAAAAAAATGTTATGAATGGGGCAGAGATGACTGAGGCTTACTGTGAAAACAAAGGGACTTGGCAGAAAGACAGTAGATATAGATAGATAGATAGATAGATAGATAGATAGATAGATAGATAGATAGATAGATAGGCAGAATATTTTCAGGCATGGGCTTTGTATGCAAAACAGAAAAGAACTATTGGATAAAATTATCATTACAAAGGGAGAAGCAGAGAAAGTTGAATTTAATTAAGTAGGAAAGAGCAAAACCATTGAACCTGGAGCAGAGAGCCCTGAGAAGTGGGCAGGCTAGAGATTTGGGGACTTGGACCCCAAGGCTGCTCCTAGCCCTGGGTGGAGTTAAGCCCCTTTCTTCCAGGTGACACTCAGGTGTCAAGAGTTGACTGTGGCAGGACATCCATGCCCTGCTCCTTCCATGTGGGGGCTTTCTCCCTCTGGGAAGTCCTGTCCAGGATATTGATTTGAACTACTTTAAGAGAACAGGGGAAATCATGTTAAGTGAAATAAGTCAGAAACAGAAGGATGACTATGGGATGATCTCACTCACAGGCCGAAATTGAAAAACAAGATCAGAAGAGAAAACACAAGTAGAACCTGAAGTTGGTGTACTGCACCAAAGTAAAAGTCTCTGGTTGGGTGTGGGAGGGGGGGAGAGTACAGGTCCAAAAAGGATGACAGAGGACCTAGTGGGGGTTGTATTGTTATGTGGAAAACCGAGAAATGTTATGCACGTACAAACTATTGTATTTACTGTCGACTGTAAAACATTAATCCCCCAATAAAGAAAAATTAAACTAAACTAAACTAAAATAAAAGACTCTGGGGTGGGTGGGCAGAGAGTACAGGCCCTGGAAATGGATATCAGAGGATCTAGTGGGGATTGTATTGTTATGTGGAAAACTGAGAAATGTTATGCATGCACAAACTATTATATTCACTGTCAAATGTAAAACATTAATTCCCCCAATAAAGGAAAAAAAAAAGGGGAGAGAACGTCAGAAGTGGCCTGAGATGTAGTGTAGTGGATAAGGTGTTGGACTCTCAAGCATGAGGTATTGAGTTGGCTTCCTGGTGTTACATGTGGCAGAGTAATACTCTGGTATTCTTCATCTCTGTCTCTCGTAAATATAAATAAGAACATGGGGGTTGCTAAGAAAATAGAATTTAAAAACTCTTCTTCCTAACCCAGTACCTTCCCACAAAGACAGAAGAGAAAGACAACTGGGGCTGGATGGTGGTACACCCAGTAGAGCACAGACATTACAGTGAACAAGACCTAGGTTCAAGCCCTCAACCCCCACCTGCAGCGGGGAAGCTTCAGGAGCAATGAAGCAATGCTGCAGGTATCTCTCTTTCTCCCTATGTCCCCCTTCCCTCACAATTTCTCTCTGCTTCTATCCAGAATAAATAAACGTTTTTTTTAAAAAAGAGAAATACTGTCTTCTTATTGATTAAGCATTAAATTAAAATGATTTTTATAGCATAGGCAGTCTGCTGAGAGACAGACAACTTTATTTTTATTTTTTTTAAGCAAAGGAGCAGTTGCAACCTGTCAGCTAAGGGAATATAGATCTTTGGTCACATACAGATTCTTCCAGATCAACTTGGTTTGAGGGTGTGTGATCATCTGGGTTTGCTAACTAACTGATTCAAAGGCAAAGTCAACTCTTATTTATAACAAGAATTAACACTTTTTCCTTTGTTTTTGAATTTTAAGTTTTTTATTGGATAGAGATGGACAGAGAGAAATTGAAAGGGAAGGAGGAGGTAGAGAGACTACCTCACTACCTCAAGAATTTTTCCTTCTTCAGGGAGCTGGGAGTTGGAACCTGAGTACTTGTATGTGGTAACCTGTGCGCTCTACCAAGTGTGCCACTGCCTGAACCTGATTTTTATTTTGTCTTGTTTTTTTTGACTTGGAGTCCAAGTTGAAATCCAACCTCACAGTAGCCAGGAGATCATCTTCCTGGGAGATTATATTTCAGGAGATGGTTTGAAGGGGACAAAATTGGACCAGCCAAAAAGCAGGAAAGAGAGTATTCCTCTTTTTACTGAAAAGATTTGCATTAGAGACACAGAGAAATCACTTTCAATGACAACTTTTCTGAAAGAAGTGCTCTTAGACTTAAGGGAGCTGAGTGAGGGTGGGGTCTATTCTGTGATGTTCTACAGGAGAATTTTTTTTCTTTATTGGGGAATTAATGTTTTACATTTGACAGTAAATATAATAGTTTGTACGTGCATAACATTTCCCAGTTTTCCATATAACAATACAACCCCCACTAGGTCCTCTGGCATCCTTTTTGGATCTGTGTTCTCTCCCCCACCCACCCCAGAGTCTTTTACTTTGGTGCAATACGCCAATTCCAGTTCAGGTTCTACTTGTTTTTTCTCTTCTGATCTTGTTTTTCAACTTCTGCCTGAGAGTGAAATCATCCCATATTCATTTTTCTGTTTCTGACTTATTTCACGTAACATGAATTTTTCAGGGTCCATCCAAGATCGGCTGAAAATGGTGAAGTCACTGTTTTTTATAGCTGGGTAGTATTCCATTGTGTATATATACCACAACTTGCTCAGCCACTCATCTTTTGTTGGACACCTGGGTTGCTTCCAGGTTTTGGCTATTACAAATTGTGCTGCCAAGAACATATGTGTACACAGATCTTTTTGGATGGGTGTGCTGGGTTACAGGAGAATAATTTTATGTTTCCTTGGTATCAGCTGTGACAGAATTCTCGCTGGCCCTCCTATAAGGACTGCTCGGGGAGAGGTGCAGCTGTGTGGCTCCAGGGCAAGCATCAATCCATCACATGGGGACACAGGGAAAGTTTGGGGGCCAAGTCAACTGAAGCTGGATTTAATCTTGCAACCTTAGGAGCCTCTAGTGCTTGGGAACTTTGGAGATTGGGCCAGGATGCCACCAAAAAATTGGTAATCACCTTGGAAACACCAGTCCCCTGATTCCTCTGCTTTCCGGGACTCTTCCTGTGTGCTCCCCTCCCCTACCCCCTTCATCCTGGGTGTCTCTCAGCTCTCAACTTGGGAAGATGTTAATCTAGGGATCCTGGCCTGGCATGGCCCCAGGGCTGTGTCTCCGTCCTTCCCTCCCTCCCCCTCCCCAGCCCAGCTCCTGGCTTCTGCTCTACTCCAATTTGACTCTAACACACTTCAGGCTGCAGCCAATTCGGCAGAAAGTTCATATCTTTAGGGACTTTCATAAATTAGCCTTGACTGCTGAGTGTCCTCAGGACAAAAAAGAATTGGGGGGTGGGCGGGGATTGCAGTATGGAGCACTATGCCTGCCTGTGCTTCCCATTTCTGAGAGTTCATGTTGCAAAGAATCAGGCAAAGTATTCAGGCAAAGTCTCCACAGGTGCTTTTGGGGTGGAAACAGGGAATGCTGACAATGGTACATTGGGTGTGTTTGGGAAGTTTGGGGTGCAAGTAGGGGGAGAGGGTTCTGAGGCAGGGGTTAATGATAGGTTATTATTATTATTATATAGGACAAGAGAAACTGAGGGGGGAGGGGAGAGAGAGAAAGAGAGACCTGCAGCTTTTCCCCTGTAAGTGGGGACTGGGGCTTGAACCCAGGTTCTTGGGCACTGTAGCATGTGCACTTAACCAGATGCATTACCACTCAGCCTCTAGACAGCATTTTTAAAATCTATTTTTTATATTCTATATTTTTATTTATTTATTTTGAATATATAGAGAGTATTGAGAGGAGAGCTAGATAGAGATAGAGATTGAGACATCTGAAGTATTGTTTAACCACTCCTGAAGCTTCTCCCTTTCAGGTGGGACTTGAACCCATGTCCTTGGGCACTGTAATATGTGAGCTCGACCAGCTGTGCCATCACCTGGCCTCTTATGACAGTGTTTATTTTGTGTTAGCAAATTCTATTCCTCCTTCTCCTCCTCCTCCTCCTCCTCCCGCCCCCTCCCTTTTACATTTTTGCTATGCTTATGGTGGTGCTGGGGATTGAATCTGGGATCTCAAAGCCTCAGGCATGAAAATCTTTTGCAAAATCAGTGTGCTGTCTCCCTTGCCCATATTGGCAATTTCTTTTTTTCTTTTACAATTGGATTTTATTTTTCATTTATTTATTTTTTAATTTTTTATTTATAAAATGAAAACACTGACAAAACCATAGGATAAGAGGGGTATAGCTTCGCACAGTTCCCACCACAAGAACTCCATATCCTATCCCCTACCCTGATAGCTTTCCAATTCTTTAACCCTCTGGGAGTATGGACCCAAGGTCACTGAGGGATGCAGAAGGTAGAAGGTCTGGCTTCTGCAATTGCTTCCCTGCTGAACATGGGCATTGACAAGTCGATCCATACTCCCAGCCTTTCTCTCTCTTTCCCTAGTGGGGAAGGGCTCTGGGGAAGTGGGGCTCCAGGACACATTGGTGGGGTTGTCTGTCTGGGGAAGTCTGGTTGGCATTCTGCTAGCATCTGGAACCTGGTGGTTGACAAGAGAGTTAACATACAAAGCCAAACAAATTGTTCAACAATCATGGACCTAAGGGCTGGAATAGTGCAGATGAAGAGTTGGGGGAGGGGGTCTCCATTTTGTGGATAGCTAGTAGGCATATTTTAGTTATATTCCAAAGGACCTGTGGCTATACTAGTTTTTTTTTCCTTTTTCTTTTTGCTCCTGAGCCTGAAATCTGATATGCAGGTGGATCCAAGTTATTGTCTGGGGAGATGATGTCATGGCTGGAAAAAGGACCAGAAAGCTGCATCAGGGAAGAGAATAGCTCCCTAATATGGGAAAGGGGTATAAATATTGTTGACTGTAAACCCCAACAATTTGATGTGATCTGGGGCATATTGGCAAATTCTAAGAAGGACTTAGTATTTCTGGTTTGTCTTTATGAGCATGTGTGCGTATGTGCATACGTGTGTGTGTGTGTGTGTGTGTGTGTGTGTGTAGTGGAGGCAAGCTTGTTTCCTGTTTACATTGGGCAGTTAACGGCAGGGCCCTCAGTTTCTGCTCCTGTGTGTGTGTCTGAATACATGTTGCTGTGTCTTCATGTCAACATATGGACTGTGTGTGCAAGCTCCTGTATGTGGCACAGAAGGGGAGGTTTCCATGGGATCCACTTTGCCAGCTGGGCCCAGGGACAAGCCCAGCCATTTCTGGGTCTGAGTTGATGGCAACAGCAAGGGAGGAACACTGGAAGCTGCGCTGATGTGCTGACCAGGCTGGGTGCTCATGGCACCAGAGAGCAGGGCCCAGCTGCCTGACCATGTCCTCTGGGCTGCACCTTTTCTGCTTGTCCTCATTCTCCTAGCACCAACCTTGGTTACTGGCAGCTAAAAGTCACAGCTCCTAGTGTGTGACCTTGCCTTTTCACCTGACCATCCTCTGCCTGGAACATCCCTTTTTCTTCCTCCTGTTATATATTCTGCTCCTTCTCCAGGAGCCCCTCACCTGGCTTGCCTCTGATTTCGACCATACCTCCATTACAGCACTTACCACACTACCCACCACCACCACCAGAATCCCTTGCTTCTCTGTCTCATCCACTGGACCCAGAGCTCCTGAGAACAGATTGCCTCTTTGCCCCCTAACTTTGTCCCCCTTCCCCCCAATCCGTCCTTGACAGAGACCACGCTTGTGAAACAAGGGACACTGGGTAAGAGCACCCCATATCTGCATAACTCATTTCCATTCGCCAAGCACGTGCTCCTGAGTTGTTCTCTGTTCATCCTTTCAGCCACCCAGTTGATACTGGGTCCTCCTCCCCCCACCCCATGCTATTTAGGTGAGACTAGTCAACTACTCAGTCCCTGTTTTCAACCCAGGAGCAAGACGCACTGAGTGGAGGTGGCTGATCTGGGTGTGAGGGGACTTACCCTAAGTTTCCTACAGTCTGTCTGTTAGAGGCTGTGTGTTCATGGTGGGCAATGTAGGGGGAGAGAGGTAGCACATACAGTACATGGACTGGGGTACCAGGTCCCACTGAGATGCCCTTGGCTTGTTTTCCATCTTCTCTGGTCACTTGAACCCATGGATTTTCCTGACTTTTCTCTGCACAATTGTCTAGTTTTCCAGAAAGACGGATCTAGTAGGATAGATATTATGTTTTTGTTTTTATTTATTTGTTTGTTTTTGTTTTTACCAGAGCACTGCTTATATCTGCTTGTGGTGGTGTTGGGGATTGAAGCTGGGACTTTTGATGCCTCAGACATCAGTCTCTCTCTCTCTCTCTCTCTCTCCCTCTCTCTCTCTCCTTCCTCTCTTTTCTTTTAAGTTTTCTTATTTATTTATTTTCCCTTTTGTTGCCCTTGTTGTCTTTTTATTGTTGTTATAGTTATTGTTGTTGTAGTTGACGTTGTTGTTGTTAGATAGGACAGAGAGAAATGGAGAGAGGAGGGAAAGACAGAGAGGGGGAGAGAAAGACAGACACCTGCAGACCTGCTTCACCGCCTGTGAAGCGACTCCCCTGCAGGTGGGGAGCTGGGGGCTCAAACCAGGATCCTTACGCTGGTCCTTTCATTTTGTGCCATGTACGCTTAACCCACTGTGTTACCACCCAATTCTCCCTCTTTTTCTTTTGTATAACCTTTATGCTTTCTCTCCCAGCTCTGCTTATGTCATTTATATGGCTAGTATCTTGGGTTTGAGACCCACATCATAAGATAACACCAAGGATAGCACAGGGGAAGCTTCATGGATGGTGGAACAGTGCTTTGGTGACTCTCTCCTGCTCTTTCTTCATATACATACATAGACATAGACAGAAACATAGACATAGACATAGACATAGACATAGACATAGACATAGACATAGACATAGACATAGACATAGACATAGACATAGACATAGACATATACTTTAAACCAGATCACTGTTCAACTGTGGCTTATGGTGGTGTTGAAGATTGAACCTAGCACCTTTGGTGCTTCAGGCATGAAAGGCTTTTTGTATAATCATTATGTTATTTCTTTGGCCTTCTCATTAAGTAAATATTCAAAAGAAAATCTTTTACTGGTGGGATGAAACCCACTTCACTATGACAGGCCATTTCTTTTCCCACCGATACACTGGTTTAAATTTTGGTCTTAATCCTAAACACCCAGATTACAGTGGACAAGGAAAACCAACTCCACAGAATTCCAACCACCAGAACTCTGTATCCCATCCCCTCCCCTGATAGCTTTCCTATTCTTTAACCCTCTGGGAGTATTGACCCAGGGTCATTATGGGGTGCAGAAGGTGGAAGGTCTGGCATCTGTAATTTCTTCCCCACTGAACATGGGCATTGACAGGTCAATCCATACTCTCAGCCTGTCTCTCTCTTTCCCTAGTGGGGAAGGGCTCTAAGGAATAAGAGCTTGGTGGTGTATAATTCTTCACAGAAGTTTCGCATGATTTTCTGGATTTCTATGGTGTCAGTTGCGATATTTCCTCTATCATTTACAATTCTATGAATTTGAGTCTTCTCCCTTTTTTGTTTAGTGAGTCTGGCTAGGGGTTTGTCAATCTTGTTTAATTTTTCAAAGAACTAACATTTGGCTTCATTGATCTTTTGTATGGTTCTCTTATTTTTGATGTTGTTTATGTATGCTCTAATTTTAGTGATTTCTGTCCTTCTGGTTGCTTTAGGGTTCCTTTGTTCCTCTTCCTCTAAGTCTTTAAGGTGTGCAGTAAGGTCATTTATTTGAGCTTTTTCTTGTTGTTTAATGTGATTGTATGGCTATGAGTTTCCCTCTCAATACTGCTTTAGCTGTGTCCCAAATATTTTGGTAGCTTTTGTCTTCATTTTCATTTGTTTCCAGGAACATTTGAATTTCTTGCTTGAGTGTCATTCTGACCCACTGGTTCTTAAGGAGCATGTTGTTTAGTTTCCAAATTCTGTGTCTTCTAATAATTTTCTGTTTGTTGTTAAATGTTAGCTTTACTCTACTGTGGTCTGAGAAGATACTTGGGATGATTTCAATGCTCTTGAATTTGTTGATGCTGTCTTTGTGGCCTAACACATGGTCTATCCTTGAGTATGTGTTGTGTGGATTTGAAAAGAATGTGTATTCCAGTTTTTTGGGGTGAAGAACTCTGAAAATGCCCAAGAGGTCTAGTCTGTCCATCTCTTCATTGAATTCTCTTGTTTCTTTGTTAATTCTCTGCTTTGTTGATCTGTCTAGGTGTGAGAGTGGGGCGTTAAAGTCTCCCACTATTATTGTATTACTATTGATGTATTTTTGAAGTTCTTTGAGTAGGTGCTTGATGTATTTAGATGGTCCCTCATTGGGTACATAGATGTTAATAATTGTTAAGTCTTCTTGGATGATTGATCCTCTATTCATTATTATACCTTGCCTATCTTGTATTACTTTATTTAATTTAAAATCTATTGTGTCAGAGATGAGAATGGCTGTTCCTGCCTTTTTTTGTGGTCCATTAGCTTGTAGGATAGTTTTCCATCCTTTCACTTTAAGTCTGTGTTTATCTTGTTGGGTCAAGTGGGATTCTTGCAAGCAGCATATGGTTGGGTTATGTTTTCTGATCCATCCTCCCACTCTATGTCTTTCACTTCTTTGGTCAGCTTTACTCCTAGGTATTTTATTATTTTGCTGCAACAGTGAATGGGAGTGATTTCTGGATGTCTTCTTCTTCAGTTTTAGTGTTTGCATAGAGAAATGCCACTGATTTTTGTACATGGATTTTGTAGCCTGGCACCTTGCTATATTGCTTAGTAACTTCCAGAAGTTTTTTGCTGGATTCTTTAGGTTTTTCTATGTATACTGTCATATCATCTGCAAACAGTGAGAGCTTGACTTCTTCCCTTCTAATCTGTATTCCTTTGATTTCTTTCTCTTGCCTGATTGCTATGGCAAGAACTTCCAATACTATGTTGAATGGTAATGGTGATAGTGGACAGCCCTGTCTAGTCCCCAATCTGAGGGGAAATACTTTCAGCTTCTGTCCATTGAGTATGATGTTGGCTGTAGGTTTGCTATATATGGATTCCACTATCTTGAGGAATTTCCCGTTTATTCCCATTTTTTGTAGAGTTTTGAGCATGAATGGGTGTTGGATTTTGTCAAAGGCTTTCTCTGCGTCTATTGAGATAATCATGTGGTTTTTGGCTTTGCTTTTATTGATGTGGTGAATGACATTGATTGACTTACGGATGTTGAACCAGCCTTGCATTCCTGGGATGAATCCCACTTGGTCGTGATGAACAATCTTTAAAATATACTGTTGTATCCAGTTGGCCAGGATCTTGTTTAATATTTTGGCGTCTATGTTCATCAGAGATATTGGTCTGTAGTTCTCCTTTTTATTGTGTCTCTATCTGCTTTTGGTATCAGGGTGATGTTGGCTTCATAGAAGGTGGAAGGGAGTATTCCTGTTTCTTCAATCTTATGGAAAAGCTTTAGAAGTATGGGTATTAACTGTTTGCTGAAGGTTTTGTAGAATTCGTTTGTGAAGCCATCTGGTCCAGGACTTTTGTTGTTGGGGAGATTCTTAATAACAGTTTCGATTTCTTTGTCTGTGATTGGTGCATTTAGGTTTTGTAGTTATTCTTGTTTCAGTTTTGGAAGGGCATATGTTTCTAAGAATTCTTCCGTTTCTTCCAGATTTTCTAGTTTGTGGCTATACTAATTTTTTTTCCCCTCAGGCTGATATCTGTTATGCAGGTGGATCCAAGTTATTGTCTGGGGTGATGATGTCATGGCTGTAAAAAGGACCAGAAAGCTGGATCAGGGAAGAGAGTAGCTCCCAAATATGGGAAAGGTGTATAGATATGGTTGACTGTAAACCCCATTGATTTGATGTGACCTGGGGCCCATATTCAGCTTAAGAGCCTATGTGACCTCTGCATCCCTCTAGATCTGAGCTCACATTCTGTGGTCATTCCAAGCTGCCCCAATATCTACCCATCTTCCTCAGGTGTAGCATAGAGCATGTTGTCCATCCTCCCTTCGGAGGATCTAACATTCTCTACCTCCAGGTTGAGGGCACCCTTTCTTTTATTTATTTATTTTAATTTGATGGAACAGAGAGAGGTTGAAGGGTGAGAGGAAAACAGAGAGAGAAGGAAACACCTGCAACACTGCTTCCACTCTCTAAGCTTCCTTGCTGCAGTTGGGGAGTGGGAACTTGAACCGGGTCCTTGTGCATAGTAGAATGTTTGCTTAACCACTGCCAAGGCCCTGATCTGACCCTTGAAGTCACCTGACCCTGTAAAATTTGCCCTCTCTCTTTTTAAATTTATTTATTTATTTTCCCTTTTTGTTCCCCTTGTTGTTATTTTATTGTTGTTGTAGTTATTATTGTTGTTATTGAGGTCATCATTGTTAGATAGGACAGAGAGAAATGGAGAGAGAAGGGGAAGACAGAGAGGGGTAGAGAAAGACAGACCTGCAGACTTGCTTCACTGCTTGTGAAGCAACTCCCCTGCAGGTAAGGAGCCAGGGGCTTGAACTGGGATCCTTCCGCCAGTCCTTATGCTCGAACCACATGTGCTTAACATGTGCACTACAGCCCAACTCCCAAATTTGTTCTTGTACAAAGTCAACCATCCCAGAACATACATATTTACATTTATTTATTTTTGTTTATTATTATTATTTTAAAGTATATTTTTATTATTGGCTAGAGACAGAGAGAAGTTGAGAGGGAGAGAGAAGGAGGGAAAGAGGCAGAGAGACACCTGCAGCCCTGCTTCACTACTCATGAAGCTTTCCCTTTGCAGGTGGGGACCAGGGTCTTGAACATGGGTGCTTGTGTACTGTAATGTGAGCACTTAACCAAGTGTGCCACTGCCCAGCCCCTTTATTTTTGTTAATAGATATAGATAGATAGATAGATGGATAGATAGATAGATAGATAGATAGATAGATAGATAGATAGATAGATAGATACAACAGCACTAAAGCTTCCTATAGTGGGGGTCAGGCTTGAACCTAGGTCACAGACATGGCAAAGCAGTGTACTATCCAAGTGAGCTATTTTGCCAGCTCACCAGAAAGTGACTTTTAAATTACTTTCTACTAGAGGGGACACAGACATATGTTGACTTATTATATACCAGAGCAGCCTGTGTGGCCAAAATGAAGGAAGCAAAAATAGGAAAGTGAAAGGCCAGTGAAATAGCTCACTTGGATAGTGCACTGCTTCGCCATGTGCACAACTCAGATTTGAGCATGGCCCCCACCAAATTAGAGGAAGCCTGCATGCTATGCCCTATCTATCTATCTATCTATCTATCTATCATTTATCTAAAAAAAAAAAACCAGCAAAGTGCTGAAGGAGCTCCCTGTCATTTAGGAGTAGGATATGAAGAGAT
The DNA here is from genome assembly GCF_950295315.1 of Erinaceus europaeus. Taxonomy (NCBI): domain Eukaryota; kingdom Metazoa; phylum Chordata; class Mammalia; order Eulipotyphla; family Erinaceidae; genus Erinaceus; species Erinaceus europaeus. The sequence goes on along the minus strand of NC_080169.1, from coordinate 98,932,902 downwards.
GAAGCTCCTTGGAGATATGATTAAGGAACTTGTGGAGTCCGGCTTGGGGATTCAGATCATGAAAATGGAGCCCCCTCTCCCACCATGTACAGATAAGGGAAGCTTCACGTGTAGTGGAGTGATGCCGTGATGTCTCTCTGTGAGGTCTGCAGGTATCTTATCTTTCTCTCCCCCTCTCTGTCTTTCCCTCCTCTCTCGATTTCTCACTGTTCTATCCAACAACAACGACAGCAGTAACAACAACAATAATAACCACAACAATGATAAAATAACCAGGAAAACAAAAGGGAAAAAAATAGCCTCCAGGAGCAATGGATACGTGGTGCAGGCACCACACCCCAGCGATAACCTTGGAGGCAAAAACAAAAGTGTACCCAGGGAGGGATGGAATCATGCGGGTCCACATTCCCCCAGTGAAGATACTGGTGGCAAAAACAAAAAACAGGACAAAAGAAAATAAGGAAGAAATGAAGAAAGAAAAGAAAGGAGAGGAGAGGAAAGGAGAGGGGTCAGGTAGTGGTGCACCTGGTTGATTTCACACAGTACCATGTACTAAGACCTAAGTTCATGCCCCCAGTCCCCATCTTAGGAGGGAGGGGGACAGAGCTTCACAAGTGCTGGAGGTGCCCCTCTGTCCCACTCCCTCTCTCTTTTCCACCCCTTTCTCAATTTCTCAGTGACTGTATAAAAAGGAAGAAAGAAAAGGAAAGAAAAGAAGATAAAAAAGAAAGAAAAGAGAAGAGATGACTATGTGTGACTAGAAACTTAATGTTCATTGAGTACTTGCCGAGAGCTAGCCTGTCTTTGCTTCACCGTGTTACTTATGGGAACAACTGGGAAAAAGAAGAATTTAGTTGGGGCAGGGGATGGGTGCATGAGTGTTGGTGCCAAGCTGAGCTGTCCTAGTCAAATCACTCCTTGACAGAGCTAGACCCCCCAACTTGGGGAGGAAAGACTCTTCCTGACCCCCACCCCTGGTGCCAGGGAAGGCCACCTGTCTCTTCCTGCTGTCCTCCAGGAGGGTTGCTTCCAGAACCTCGTGCTGTGTGCTCAGCCTTTACAGAATCTTGCCTCATCCTGGCAGCACGCCCAAGGCAGGAGGGCATTTCTGCTTCCCACTGTGCATATGGAACACTAAGGGGCAGGGTGGGAAAGGATTTGCCCACCGTCCCAGGCTCAGCTGGAGTCTCTCCACTATGGTGATCACCCAGAGTTCTGACCCAGCCTATGTGGTCCCACTCTTTGGCTTCCTACTTGGGTGACTGGGATCTTGAGCACCTTGGGCATGGTCTGAGAACTGAGAATGTGTTTTTTTTTTTCTTTTTTCTTTTTTTTTTTTTTTTTCTGTTTATAGAGACAAAGGGAAATTGAGAAGGAAGTGGGGAGAGGTAGGAGGAGAGAGAAAGAGAGACATCTGCAGCACTACTTCATTGCTTGTGATGTTTCCCACTTGCTGGTGGGGAGTGGAGGTTTGAACCTTGATTCTTGCAAAAAGTAATGTATGCACTCTACTGGGTGTGCCACCACCTGGTTCCCAGTTTGAGAATGTGCTTTATTCCACAAAGCTGATTAATGAACTAATGGGCAGAACCAGGAAACAGTCTGGTATTGGTCTGCTGGGTCTGTCATAGCAGAACAGTACAAGTAGGGTGGTTTCACTTGCAGAAATTGACGTCCTTACAGTGGGGAAGGGGGAAGAGAACCCTAAGATCAAGTTTGGTGGATGTCTGGTGAGGCTTGCTGGTATGGGGTGGGGTATCACTTTGCTGATTCCTGCTTTTTTTTTTTTTTGCAACCAAGTTTATCCATGGGGCTTGGTGCTTGCATGAGGTATCTATTACTCTCATTTTTTTTTATTAGGTAGAGACAGAGGAAAAAATTGCAAAGGAAGGGAGGAATATAGAAAGGGAAAGAGCAAGACATCTGCGTCACTGCTTCACCACTCTTGAAGCTTCCCACCTCCCACCACCCTGCAGGTGGAGATCAGGAGCTTAAATCCCGGTGTTTGCACATGGCAATGCACATATTCTACTGGTTGTGCCACTGCCCAGCCCCTTTCCTGGCTTTTTCAGATAGAGAGAGACAGAGAGACAGGAAGGAAAAGAGAGACGGGGGAGAGAAGGAAAGACAACACAGCACTGACACTTTCCCCAGTGTTATGTGGGTGGGCTTGGACCTGGCTCAAGTGTATGACGAGGCAGGTGCACTCTCCAGGTGAGCTATTTGCCATTCCTGTCTCTCCCTCTTCTGACAAGTACACAAGTTCTGTTGGATTAGGCCATGTAATCTTCTGTTAACTTTGTTGTTTTATTGTTGTGGTTATTGTTGTTGTTATTGATGTCATCATTGGATAGGACAGAGAGAAATGGAGAGAAGAGGGGAAGACAGAGAGGGGGAGAGAAAGATAGACACCTGCAGACCTGCTTCACCGCTTGTGAAGCGACTCCCCTCGAGGTGGGGAGTCGGAGTCTCGAACCCGGATCCTTAAGACGGTCCTTGTGCTTTGCTCCACGTGCGCTTAACCTGCTGCACTACCACCTGATCGTCCAGGCCTTGTAATCTTTTCATGTCCTGGTCCCTTCTTAAAAGCCAACTTTCAAATACTCTCATTGGAAGTGAGGGTCTCAGTGAATGAATGAGGAAGGAGAAACACTGGGCAGCCTATAACCTAAGATTATTCAAGTCTGTTCTTCCCCTGGCAGCCCCCCTCCCCCACACCTCCCCCAGAATAGGGTACAGTCAATTGAATCACAGAGGTCAGCTCCTCCCTGAAAGGCTTGAGAGCTAGAGACACCTCCTTAGAAATCCCACAGATGAGAGAGTACCACTTCACCAAGAATCCAGTGAAGGCTCTTCACCCCTCCCAGCTGACTCTTTTCTTTTTATTTATTTACTTATTGGATAGACAGAGAAAAATGGAAAGGGATGAGGGAGAGAGAGAGGGAGAGAGAGAAAGGCAGAGAAAGAGACAGGCCTGTAGCACTGCTTTTCCCCTTCAGGTGGGGACTGGGGGCTTGAACCCAGATCCTTGAACATGGTAACATACAGTGCTCAATCAAGTGTGCCATTACCTGGCCCCGGACTCCTTTTTGTAAACAGTAAGTGAGAGACAGCAGAGAGACATAGAGAGACACCACAGCAATGCCCCATTGTTTATGAAACTTGCCCTGTGCAGGTGCTTTAGTGTAGTGAGTGGGGGCTTGAGCCTGAGTCCTCACACATGGAAAGGTATGCACTCCACCTGGTGAGCCATCTCCTAAACCTCCCAAGAAAGTCTTTTTATTGAGCATTAACACAGACTCCTGAAGGTCTATAAAACCCACCATTTACATGCCCTTCACGTCAGCAAAACTTTCACTTTCATCATCTTAGCACAAGCATGAAGCCACAGTCCTCTAACTTGTCAAAGTTTCTATCAATATCAACATTTTAAAACACTCCTCAGAACTGTCTAGAATCCCAGAGGACTATGTTCTTCCCACATACAAACTAATGCCTTAGATCCTGTGCTTGAGATCATTCTGCCAAGAAAGGAACGACTTTGCAAGAAGTCAGGCATACTTGGGTAAAGCGATTCTGAACAGACAAAAGCTCCCCTGTGTCTCGTGTGCCTGTTTGCATTTTGTAAATAATTCCACCATAACTAGTTCCAAGCTTCCAATGAGGTGAAAATAAACTCACAAAATTCTAGATTAAAAAAAAGGTATTAATATGTTGAGAACCAGTTAAGAAAGATCAGACATAAGTTGAACATGAGTAAAAAAATATCTTATTTCTGTTAAAAGCCAAGTCAGCACTGAAGGAAGCTTCAGTACTGTGTCCTCTCTCTCTCTCTCTCTCTGTCTCAATCTAAAATAAAGAACTAGGGGCAGTGTAACTGATTGAGCATTCACATTACAGGACCCAGATTCAATCCTTGTGCTTCAATCCAGATTCAGTCCTTGTGCTTCACACCATGTGCGGTTAAGCTACTGCGCTACTGCCCATCCCCCACCTCTCTTTTTTTAATGAGTAATTTTCTTTTTTTCTTTCTTTTTTGATAAGACACAAAGAAATTGAGAGAGGAAGAGGAGACATAGAGGGAAAGAAAGAGGGAGACACCTGCAGTACTTGCTTCACTGTTTGTGCAACCTTCCCCCGTAGGTGGGAAGCCGGGGCTTGAACCCAAGTCCTTGCTTAACTCAGCGCATCATCACTTGGCTCCCTTTCTTTCTCCCTTTCTATCTCCCTCTTCCCTCTCAATTTCTGTCTTTATCCAATAAATAAATATATATGAATAAATAACTAAATACAACAAAAGCCAAATAGGTGCAGAAAAATACACATACTTTACCAATAAATTTCTTTTTATTTTTTTCCAGTTTTGTTGGTATGTAATTGACATGAGCCAGTGTATAAGCTGAGGTACATAACATGGATGGATTTTTCTCAGAAGCGAATTTCTGGATTATATGGTTGTTCTCTTCTTAATTGTTTGAAAAAGTCCCATACTGTTTTCCACAGTGGTTGCACCAGTTCTTGGATATTTGACATTTGGCTCTCATGAGCCAGTTATAAGCCCAACCCAACACACCACTGCCAGTCCCTCTTGTGATCACAGAAGCAACTGTGTAGATTTTTCACCTGGGTCAGGGGTTTAATTTGAGAGCTTGATTAAATGAGACTGGGAGTTCTGGAGATGGAGCTACGAGCAACAGCAGATCTGTTCCTCTCCTCTCCTCTCCTGGATCAACTAGGAATACCAAAGGAGACCACCTGGGACAGAAACAAGACAGGACTAGAACGACTTCAGGAACCCACCAAGAAAAAAACAAAGAGTCACCTACAGAGGAAAACCCATACGATTAGCAGCAGACTTCTCCACACAAACACTACAGGCCAGAGGAGAATGGCAAGATATCTATCAAGTGCTCAATGAGAAAGGCTTTCAACCAAGAATACTGTATCCTGCTAAACTGTCATTCAGACTAGATGGAGGCATCAAAACCTTCTCAGACAAGCAACAATAGAAGGAATCAACTATCACTAAGTCTGCCCTGAAAGAAGTTCTGAAAGGTCTCCTATAAACAGTCAGACCACCATAAATAGGCCATATATCACAACACTCTAAAACTCTACAAGAATGGTGTTAAAATATCTTCAATCTTTGATATCAATAAATGTCAATGGCCTGAATCCACCTACTGAAAGGCACAGAGTAGGAAGATGGATCAGAAAACACAACCCAACAATATGCTGTCTACAGGAAACCCACCTAACTCAACAAGACAAACACAGACTTAAAGCAAAAGGATGGAAAACTATCAAACAAGCAATAGCCCACAAAAAAGGGCAGGAACAGCTATTCTCATATCTGACATGATAGACTTTAAAATAGATAAGATTAAAAAAGATAGGAATGGAAACTACTTAATGCTCAGAGGATCAGTCAATCAAGAGGACTTAATTACTAACATCTATGCAACCAATAAGAAGCCATCTAAATACATCAAATGTCTACTGAAAGAGCTATAGCAATATATTAACAGCAACACAGTCATAGTAGGGAACTTCAACACCCCACTCTCTCAACTTGACAGATCATCCAGGCAGAAAATCAATAAAGACATAAGAGAACTAAATGAAGAGATAGATAAACTAGAACTATTGGACATATTCAGAGTCATTCATCCCAAGAAATTGGAATACACATTTTACTCAAGTCCACATGGGTCATTCTCAAGGATAGACCATATATTAGGCCACAAAGACAGCATCAGCCAATTCAAGAGCATTGAAATCATCCCAAGCATCTTCTCAGACCACAGTGGAATTAAACTAACACTTAACAATCAACAAAAGATTAGTAATAGTCCCAAAATGTGAAGCTCAACAGTACACTTCTTAACAACTTCTGGGTCAAAGAGGAAATCAAGGAAGAAATCAAAATGTTTCGAGACTTCAACAAAAATGAAGACACAGCTATCAAAATATCTGGGACATAGCTAAGTAGTAATGAGAGGGAAGTTCATAGCTATACAAGCACACATTAGGAAACAAGAAAAAGCACAAATAAACAGCCTGATTGCACATCTTAAAGAAGAAGAACAAAGGAACCCTAAAGCAACTGGAAGGACAGAAATCATTAAAGTTAGGGCAGAAATCAATAACATTGAAAATAAGAAAACCACACAAAAGATCAATGAAAGTAAATGTTGCTTCTTCGAAAGAGTGAACAAAATTGACAAAACTTTAGCCAGACTCACAAAACAAAAAAGGGAGAAGACCCAAATAAATCGGATAGTAAATGAAAGAGGAGATATCACAACAGACACCGCAGAAATTCAACATATCATGCGAGGCTTCTATGAACAACTATATGCCACCAAGCTAGAGAACCTGAAAGAAATGGACGATTTCCTAGATACCCATGAACTTCCAAAACTAAGTAAAGAGGAAGTGGATAACATGAACAGGCCCATCACAGCTAATGAAATTGAAACAGTTATCAAAAATCTTCCCAAAAATAAAAGTCCTGGACCAGATGGTTTTACAAATGAATTCTACAAAACCTTCAAAGAAGAACTAATACCTCTACTTTTAAAAGTCTTCCAGAAGATTGAAGACACTGGAATACTCCCTGCCAGCTTCTATGAAGCCAACATCACTCTGATACCAAAAGCAGACAGGGACACAACCAAAAAAGAAAACTACAGAACAATATCTCTGATGAACATAGATGCTAAAATATTGAATAAAATTCTAGCCAACCGGATACAGCAGTATATTAAAAAGATTGTTAATCATGAACAAGTGGGGTTTATCCCAGGCATGCAAGGTTGGTTTAATATACGTAAATCAATCAATGTGATCCACCACATCAACAAAAGCAAGACCGAAAACCACATGGTCATATCAATAGATGCAGAGAAAGCCTTTGACAAAATACAACATCCCTTTATGATAAAAAAAACTACAAAAAATGGGAATAGATGGGAAATTCCTGAAGATAGTGGAGTCTGTATATAGCAAACCTACAGCCAACATCATACTCAATGGTGAAAAACTGGAAGCATTTCCACTCAGATCAGGTACTAGACAGGGCTGCCCATTATCACCATTACTATTCAACATAGTGTTGGAAGTTCTTGCCATAGGAATCAGGCAGGAGCAAGGAATTAAAGGGATACAGATTGGATAAGAAGAAGTCAAACTCTCCCTATTTGCAGATGACATGATAGAATACATAGAAAAACCTAAGGAATCCAGCAAGAAGCTTTTGGATATCATCAGGCAATACAGTAAGGTGTCAGGCTACAAAATTGACATTCAAAAGTCAGTGGCATTTCTCTATGCAAACACTAAGTTAGAAGAAATTGAAATCCAGAAATCAATTCCTTTTACTATAGCAACAAAAACAATAAAATATCTAGGAGTAAACCTAACCAAAGAAGTGGAAGACTTGTATACTGAAAATTATGAGTCATTACTCAAGGAAATTGGAAAAGACACAAAGTGGAAAGATATTCCATGTTCATGGGTTCGAAGAATTAACATCATCAAAATGAATAGACTACCCAGAGCCATCTATGAATTTAATGCTATCCCCATCAAGATCCCAAGCACATTTTTTAGGAGAATAGAACAAATGCTACAAATGATTTCTGGCACCAGAAAAGACCTAGAATTGCCAAAAGAATCTTGAGAAGAAAGAACAGAACCAGAGGCATCACACTCCCAGATCTCAAATTGTATTATAGAGCCATTGTCATCAAAACTGCTTGGTACTGGAACATGAATAGACACACTCACTGGTGGAATAGAATTGAGAGCCCAGAAGTGAGCCCCCACACCTTCTGCTAAACCTTCCTAACTTAGAAGAAATATCCATTTGCTGGAGATCAGTCACCTATCTGATAGTATGTTTTCTTATGGATCTCTACTCTGTTGGGAAAAGTCAAAAGTGGATCAAGAGGAAGTCAGGGTCAATTTAATGGCAAAATATAAAAGATCCCCAAATATGGCCTGAGAATTAGTGTCTTTCTATTTGTAACTCAACAGAGGTAAATAACCTTTCCTGCCAGATTTGCTGATGATGACAGAAAAATGGTCAAAGCAGGGGTCAGGTTCTGCTTGGGCCTGAATGTTTACACTGCTTCTTTGTGCATATGTCCTGGGGTTTTTCCCAGAGACAGAACTTGTGTGTGGGGGGTACTCTGTGATGGAAACCATTGAGTGTTCACAATTTCAAGTTCATGTCCCAAAGGTGGCATTTCAGAGGGAAAGAGGAGATCTGGGAGCCAGTATGGAGAAAACTGGACTTGACATAATATATTTCACCAAATTAAATATGTGTGTATGCGTATGTGGGAGGGGGGCTCAGTTGGCACTGGTGCACCCAGTTGGGTGAACACGTTACCATGTACAAGAACATGGGTTCAGCTTTCTGGTCCCCACCACAATGGAGGAGGTAAGCTTCACAAGTGGTGAAGTAGTGTTGTGAGTCTCTCTCTCTCTCTGCCCCTCTATGTCTCCCCTCTCAATTTCTCTCTCTCTTATCAAATGAAAAAAAAGTGTGGGGGAAGGAAAAATGGCCACTGAGGATGGTGGAGTCATTGGGTATATTCTGAGATTCCCAGCAACTATATATATGAGTTACAGCAAGATCTGGCCTAAAATGAGATAGTTTCCAGAGGGACTGTTGAGGTGAAGGAAGAAATAACATCCCTACTTTCCTTTCCAGGCTGTGACCCAAATGCTCTATAAGGTCAGGTTTGATGGAGAGAGGAGAAGGAGAGTGGAAAGCCCCCCCTATGCCCTGACCCCTCCCCTATGCATCTTGTCCCCTTCCTTCCTCTGTGCTCTGCTGTACTGATTACTCTTGGGTTCTCAGTTAGCCAGCTGAAGTGAGGATGATAATACTAATCAGGTGATTTTAAGAGAAGAGTTTATCTCAGTGGGCCTTTGGGAAAGATGCTGTTGGCACTTTGCTTGGTAAGATAACAAGCTTCAGTGAAATGGAGAGGAATACTAACCCACTGGCTTCCATATTCACATTTCAGATGCTGAAGTATTGATATTCACTCCTATAAGAGCAGCCTTCCTTTCCTTTGGCACTAGGAAGATGAAGTAGTATGTGATATTCACAGGGCCTCTTCTCTTTTCTAGGAAATCTCTCAACTCAAAGGAGCATGGGCAGGATGACTCCCCACATTCATGTTCTCTGAGGGGAGAGGGGAGTCCCTGATCAATGTCTAACTGTACACATCAACAATGATCATCCTTCCTCTCACACTCCGATATTCTCTAGTTACTCCTAGGCTTCTCGTGAGGAATAAATCAGTCACAATTGAGCATCAACTATATGCCAACCCCATGTGAGCCATTTTCATCTATGTATGTATTTAACAATTTTTATGGGGGGGTGAATGGTTTACAGTGCAGTTGTTGACACATAGTTGAATTTTCTCATCTTCCTGTGCAAGTTCTTTGCATAACACTCTCACAACTTAGGTCCATCATCATACATCAAAACCCCAAGGTTCTCTTTACTCCCTTCTCTCTCCCCCCACTTCTATCTCCTTCTCCAGGCTCCCTCACTTTGGTGCAATACATCACACCCAGTCCCTCTTTGTCTTTATTTCTCTAGTCCCACATAAAAGCGAGATCATTTGATATCTGTCTTTCTCTTTTTGGTTTATGTCACTTAACATGATGTCTTCAAGTTCCACCCAAGATGAGGCCAAGGAAATGACTTCATCATTTTTTACAGCTGATTAGTATTCCTTTGTGTGTATATACCACAACTTTCTTAGCTACTTATCAGTCATTGAACATCTAGGTTGTTTCCAAGTTTTGGCTATTATGAATTGTGCTACTATGAACATAGGTATATATAGATCTCTTTGGATAGGTGTCTTTGTTTCCTTTGGGTAAATGTCCCCACGATAGAAATTGCTGGGTCATAGGGTAGGTCCATTTCTAGTGTTCTGCGAAACTTCCAGACTCTTTTCTATAGGGGCGGGAGCCATTTTATAAATACTGTTTCCAAACCTAACAATGATACTGTGAGAGAGGAAGCAATTTAAAGAGCATTCCAGCTGTTTCATAAATGAATCAGCAACCCAGAAAGGTCTGGGCTGTGCTCAAGGTTAGCAAATGTTAGGATGCCAGCTGAGGTCATCTTGACCCTAAAGATCACACTTTCTCATGGTGCTCCTTGTTACATAAAATGTTGAGTCAGCCAGCACACAGTGAGGCTATGCTGCAGTAATGATGTGTGGTTTACAAAGGCCAGTCTGACTCTATTCTTACCCAGGTGTGTTACCTTCTGGGAGCAGAGCACAGTCCTTGGAGACTCAGGCTGATGAGGGAGCAGTCCTTAGACAACTACTTGTCCCCGTAGTAAAGAAACAGGGAGACTCTGGTGGGGTGGGATCTAAACCAGTGGTGAGATGCCTTTGTATTGACTGACACATACTCTCAACTCACTAGCTAGGATGTCATGCAGATAACCCAAAGCATGGGGGAGAGGAGGGGAGAACATGTCATTCCATCGGACAGCTGAGGACAGAAAGTACATGATAGGGGGTGGGGTGGGGAAGGGTGTCACATCTAGTTGAGTACACACGTTACCATGCACAAGGACCTGGGTTTGAGCCCAAGCTCTCCACCTGCAGGGCACAGTTTCATGAGCAGTGAAGAGGGGTTATAGCTGTCTCTCTTCTCTATCTCCCACTTCTCTCAATTTCTCTCTATCCTACCAGTGCAGGCACTGAGCCCCAGTGATAACCCTGGTGACAAAAAAAAAAAAAAGTACATGTTGGGTCATACCCAAACCTGCCATGTCTAGTTCAGAACCTTATACAGTGTGTGTGTGTGTGTGTGTGTGTGTGTGTGTGTCTTTTTTTCCTTTTCTCCATTTTATTGTGGAGGAGGTTGATGGTTTACAACACGGTTGTTGACAGATAGGTACAGTGTTTCCTCTCCCCATGATAAGTGTCTGCAAAACATTATCTCCCCCAACCTGTTTCTTTCCTTCGCCATACACCTTCATCATAGAGCCTATGCTACCCCTCACTTTCCTTCCCCAGAGTCCTTTGCTTTGGTGCAATACACCACATCCAGTCCAAGCATCACCTTATGTTTTTCCTTACTGTCCTTGCTTCTTAAGTTCCATTTATGAGTGAGATGATTTGGTACTCATCCTTCTCTTTCTGGCTTATCTCATTCAACATGACACCTTCAAGTTCCGTCTAAGATGTGGCAAAGAAGATGGCACTATCATTTTTAACAGCTGTGTAGTATTTCATTGTGTATATATACTATAACTTTCTTAGCTACTCATTTGCCATTGGGCATCTGGGTTGCTTCCAAGTTTGAGCTATTACAAATTGTGCTGCTAGGAACATAGGTGTGCCCAGGTCTTGTTGGATAGAAGTCTTTGTTTCCTTTGGATACATCAAGGGGGCTCTTTCAAACCTTGTCCTCTTCCCCAACTTCAGATAGATTACAGTGAAATCATGTTTTTGGGACCAAGAATGCAAGGCCCAAAGAACAGACCCTTTATTTTCTACACTGTCCCCCACTTTCTTTACTGGCTTGTGACTGTTTGCACATCTGGGTAAACTGTCCTAGGCCTTGGCTCACCAGACTCTTGCTGTTCTTCCCATGGATCAGGGGTCTCCATCAGCTACCCCCAAATGCTGCATTGCAGTGGTGGGCCTCATTCACACATACAACATATGACATCTTCCCACAAGTGTCCCCCCAAAGACTGGGGAATATAAGTGATCCTTGGTTGGTGGCTGTTCCTCATTCTTCTGATCTCTCGAAATGCTGGATCGATCTGTTCTAACTGATAGAACATCCCTGAATCACCTGAAAAAATACCTCAGTAGTTTCTCATCAGTAGGAACTTGCCTATGACACACCTTCTAGGCACTTCAGATATGCAGCATGTCCAGACAGCTCGTGGGGGGAGGTGGTGACTGCTGGTCAAGATGAAGCCAGGATTCCCAGTTGTGAAATGAAAACCCAGGCCAGCTGACTGCTAAAGAATGGATCTCAGGGAACATTGTGTTCACACTGGCTAAACTGGTCAGTGGTCGTGGCTTCTGTAAACCCAACCTAAGCATTACAAAGGTGGGCATAGGGCTGGGGAGATGGCACAGTGATTATGTATGCCACCTTCTTTTTTTAAAACAAATTTTGATTTATTTGATAGAGAAAGAAATCAAGAGGGGAGGGGAAGAAGGGAGGGAGGGAGAGAGAGAAAGAGAGAGAGAGAGCGCTGCAGCACTGCTTCATCACTTGTGAAGCTTCCCCCCTGCAGGTGAGAACCAGGGATTTGAACCTAGGTCCTTGAATATTGTCACATGTATACTCTATCAAATGTGTCAGTGCTGGCCTCTCACTAGACTTTCATGTCTGAGATTCCAGGTCTCAAGTTCAATCCCCAACATCATCATCAGCCAGTATTAACAGTGTTCTGACCTCTCTCAGTGTCTCCCTTCCTCTCTCTCACTAACAATAACATTTTTATAAATAGAAAATTTTGAGGCTGAGTGGTGTACCCCATTGAGTACACACAACACTGTGCCTAAGGGCTCAGGTTCAACCTCCTGGCCTTTACCTGCAGGGAGGAGAGATGTTTCAGGATTAGTCAAATAGTGCTGCAGGTGTCTTTCTATCTCCTCCTTCCCTCCCAGTTTCTCTCTGTCTCTATTCAAAATAAGTAATCGAATGAAATATTTTTTATAAAACTTTATTATTATTTTTTTTAAAAAAGAAGCTGAACATAATGTCCAATCATAGAATGCTAGTCTGAAAGGTATTTTACCGATAAACCACAGAGCAGCCAGGGACCCCAGGGCACAATCGCTAACCATTGTTTTAGACTCGAGGTAAGTGTGGACATCCCTCCTACAGCATTTTTCACATTTTCTGTAGCGATTTCAGAATCAAGATGCCCAACTGAGTGGCCATTGCATACTTTCTAAAATTAGACAAGAATTTTGAGAAACACCCCCATGGTGCAATGGTGCATTGCTTAAACCTGCTGCTGACTCATGTGCTTTCCACCACTTCTTTACCATCCTCAGTCGTGCCATCCATCGCTGAGACTGGCTTTTTGCCCAGTTTGTCCCCAAAGTCCCTGGTGGGGGCCGGAAATGGGATGTGATGACGTCGCCACTGAGCCTTCTGATTGGCTGGTAGGTGGGGCTCAGATGCCAGGTCTGGGTGACTCACTGGGCACGTAGGTAGACCTTCTGCCTGCCAGTGTGAAGAAAGCTACTTGTTGCCCCTGAGGACTTGTTGTTTAGGGCCAGAAATAAGTCAGTGGAACGGGGAAGTCAAGAGTTGCAGGCTTGAATTTGTGGAGAGAAGATAAACATCCCCTTTCAAATAACTCCTCCTGATCACATTTCCAGCAGGGATTGGGAGAAAGCTCCTTCCAAAAATTGTTCTTGCACAGAGATACAGGATCACCTGGTAGAGCATACATGTTACCATGCATAAGGACCCAGGGTCAAGCCCTCGGTTCCCACCTGCAGGGGGCAAGCTTCATGAGCGGTGGAAAAGTGCTGCAGGTGTGTCTATGCCTCTGCCTCTTAATTTCTCTCGGTCTCTATAAGAAAAGAAAGTAAAAAAGGAAAATAAATGATTACTGGGGCATTTCACTTGCATGCAGGCATTGAACTCCTATGATAGTGTTGGTAGAGATAAGAAAGGAAGGAAGGAAGGAAGGAAGGAAGGAAGGAAGGAAGGAAGGAAGGAAGGAAGAGAAAGAAAGAGGATCAGAGATACCATATTCCTATGGAGTGGAGTTATTTTTGTTGTTTATTTATTTATTTATTTTTGATAGAAATAGACAGAAATTGAGAGGGAATGGGGATATAGAGGAGAGAGACACCTGCAACCCTGCTTCACTGCTTATGAAGCTTCCCCTCCATGTGGAGTCTAGGGGATTCAGTCTTGTACTTTGTTCGTTATAATTTATGTGTTCAACCAGGTGCACCACTGCCTGGCCCCCTGAATGGAATGTTTCCATTTCTTTGGGTTCCTGCTGCTTGCAGTGTCTTGCAGGTGACTTTGTAATGGTACCTCACCCCCTTGAGTCCCCATTCTGAGACTGCCTGTTTCAGAATCTGCGAGGGAAGGAACTCCCGGCCAAGTCTGAGTGACCCAGGGGTTGGGGGGTTCAGGGCCAGTGAGCAGGGTCAGTCAGTGTGCATGGCTGCTGCCCAGTTTAGAATCTTGGCAGCTCCCTCAGCCCCATAGGCCCAGATGCAGGAGGCAGCCCTTGGCATGGGCTGAGAACTCTTAGGCTCAGAACCAAAAAGTCAGCCCTTTCCTCCAGATGGGGCACACAGGCCTGCCCCTCCCTCCCTTGCTCCCAGGACACTTCTTTCCCTTCCCAGTGGTCTTATGACTCAGAGAAGAGTTCAGAATTTGAGGCTAGGGAGGGCAGTAAAAGGGGTGGGGAAATTCTGGGACAACTGTCTTTTCTAATCCACACCAAATATGAGGGGTAGGAAATGACAAGTAGTGTGAGTGTGGATTTAGGGGTCACACTGGACCACCCCCTCTGTTTTGGTTTTGGTTTTGATGCATTGCTGAAAGCATGTTGGGGAAAGTATCTTTCTAATCCTCTGTTGCTGTTGGTACAAAGTTACAAAGGCAGATTCTTTCTATCTATCTATCTATCTATCTATCTATCTATCTATCTATCTATCTAACTGTCTATGTATCTATCTTCTAACTCACATACTAGTTATGTCTTTTTGATCCCTAGGCTCAGGTTCCAGAAAAATTCATGCTAAAGAATCTCGCCTGTTAGGGAAAGTAGCATTAAGAAAAGAAAGAGGCTGGACAGTGGTGCACCCAGTTGAGCACACAGATTACAACATGAAGGGCCCAGGTTCAAGCCACTGGTCCCCCCTACAGGAGGGAAGCTTCATGAATGGTGAAACAGGGCTGTAGGTGTCTCTTTTGTCCATTTCTATCCTGCCTTCCACACTCAATTTCTGGCTGTCTAATCAAAATAGAAGGAAAACAAAAGAGGAGCTGGGCAATGGCCAACCTGGTTGAGTGCATATATTACAATGTACAAGGACCCTGGTTCAAGCCCCCACTCCCCACCTGCAGGGAAGTAGGGCTACAGGTATCTCTCTCTTTCCCTCTCTATCTCTAATTCCCTCTTGGTTTCTCTCTGTCCTATCAAATAAATAAAAAATATTAAGAAAGTAAAAAAAATGTTTTTCACAATTCCTTGGCTTATTTATTTTTTCCAAAGTGCTGGTCAGCTCTTGCTTATGGTGGTTCTGAGACTTGAACGTGGGACCTCAGAACCTCAGGCTTGCAAGTCTTTCACAGAACCATTATGCCATCTCCCCAGCTTTCTGATGAATTCTTTCACCACTTTGGGCAGCATCACTGCTCATCAACACTCCAGCTTTTAGGGTGTATTAATCCCACAGGGAAACAAAATGGTCCAGCCAAGCTAGTAAGCAGTTTGGCAATGTGTGTAACTGGAGATGCATTTTCCAAAGGGTGAGGAACATCACTTGTAGAGAGAAGCATGTTCAAGGACTCTTTCACTGCAGAATCATCTGTGACAGTGAAAAATCAGAAATAACTGCCAGTGAGGAGGCAAATGAGTAAGTCATGGTACACTTTAATAGTATTTATCAGTTAGAATGAATTGGTGGACCTGGGAGACAGCCATAATGGTTCTACAAAAAAATTTTCATGCCTGAGGCTCCTAGGTCTCAGATTCAGTCCCCAGCACCACCATGAGTCAGAACTGAGTGCTCTGAACTCTCTCTCTCTCTCCCTCCCTCAATAGATTCAATTAAATACTTAAAAAAGAATGACTTGCCCACTAATATAAGTAGATCTCAGAAACATGCTCAGAGGAGAGAAAAATAAAACACATTACAGAATGATACTACTTATGTAAATTAAGAAACCGTGGTAGTATGGCTAGCTGTAATTTATAAGTAACTCATAGGTGAGAATACACATCAGTTTCAGGATCTTTGCAGCATCTCCTGTGGGCAAGGACCCAATGGCTACATAGGGGCCTTCTCTGTCCCCACAAGCTTTCACTTTTTGCCATATTTATGCCACACAATTATAAAAATTAATTTTTATAACACCCTGACATTAATGTGGCAAAATATTACATTTACTATTTCTGGTGGTGGGTTCAGAGTTGTTTGGTTGTTACATGACTCCTTGAAGGTTTTTTTTCCCATGCTTTTGAGAGATATTTCAAAATTGAAAAAGGACCAAAAAGTCCCATAGCATCTTGCACACACATTTAGTTGAGCAGGAATGAGCACGGGGCCGTGATCTCCCATTTTCATAGCTTCCCTGCAAGAAGTGTCTCATGCTTTCCCCTCCTTGTCTTGCCAAGAAAATGCTTATAAATGTGTTTTTCTTTGTTTCAGAAATATCAACCAAAGCGGCATTTTCCCAGCCAATTATTCCATGCCCTCCTGCTTTCATGACTCGAGAGTAATTGACTTCGTTTCCCTCATCCAGATGTCTTCAAACAGCAGAGCACTTAAAGTAAGCTGCACCCAGCTTCCCTGGCACCTCTGCTGGGTCCTCGGCCCCGAGGCCTCACCTCTGTTTGGGGAGAAGGACCCTCTGCAAAGTGCTGTTTGCCCCTCTACCTGGAAGGGAGGCCCAGGCTCTGATTTTGCTTCTCCCTCAACCCCCTCTGCAACACCCCCATTCCTTTTATTTAATAGGACAGAGAAAAATTGAAAGGAAGAGACAACTGAAGCTGTGCTTCACAGCTCAGGAAGCTTCCTCCCTGCAGATAGATATAGAAAAAAATCACGTAGGACTTCTTTGGATGCTGGAAAGTAGAGTTTCATTTGCTTCT
Organism: Erinaceus europaeus; assembly: GCF_950295315.1. Classification (NCBI taxonomy): domain Eukaryota; kingdom Metazoa; phylum Chordata; class Mammalia; order Eulipotyphla; family Erinaceidae; genus Erinaceus; species Erinaceus europaeus. Next base: position 98,916,023 of record NC_080169.1, on the reverse strand, counting down.
CAAGGTTGAGAAATAAACTTCATTACACCATTAGTAGTGAGAGAAAAGATGGGATAAGGGTGGAAGACTCACTGTACATCTCACAATGAGGTTCTGCCGAATTTCTCAGGGATCTCTCTCCTGGGCTACTCTGCATCTATTTATGGAGTATGTGTGCATACAGTTATACCAAGTATAAGCATCTTGATGATATACATAAATGTAAATAGAAAACATATATGGCTATGCATAAACATGCCAAGTGCTGCATAGTAAATTGAATGATCTCTCTTTCAGTATGTAGACCACTCTATATCAGACTTGTCATTTCTAATTCTAGTGATTATATCAGATTCTGTGTTTACTCTGTAATTCCTGATGTTTCCCTAAAGATAGGTATAATTCAAGGGTATCAGACAGATAAAGCCTCTGTTAGCCTGAAAGGCCTTTTAACCCATTTAACTGCATTTACACTGATATTAGCCAACATCCTCTGGAGGCTGCAGATGGAACTACAGAGAAAGCAAAGGATTTCTGACATGTCTGGTAGAAATCATAAGCTTTATAATTCAGGGGTCTATCAAGAAATCAGAGGTTCTCCAACAGGAGGGGACTAGAGCCTTGAACCTGGGTCCTTGTGCATGGTAATGTGTGAACTCTACCTGGTGCACCACTGCCAGTCCCTTATTTCTTATTTGTTTATTTATTTATGACAGAGAAACTGAGGTGTAAGGGGCAGACAGAGAAAGAGAGGGCAGGAAAGACACCTGCAGCACCACTTCTATGCGCATGAAACTCTCCTGCAGGTAGGGACCAAGGGCTTGAACCTGGGTCCTTGTGTATGGTAATTGTACATTTAACCAAGTGTGCTACCAACTGGCCTCTTCTCTGTCCTTTCTATACACTCCCCCCAACTATCGCTGCAAACTACAATTTCTTAACCACTTCAGCATATCCCCCTTTCCATGCCCAGCCCTTAGATTCCTTTCTTTCTCCTGATTCCATCAACACTGGCCCACAAGAACAGAGGATCTCCACTTTTAACTAGCATCAGAATTATTTGGAAAGATGATTAAAACAGATGTCTGGGATGTGCCTCTGGGGTTCTGAATCAGTAAGTCTGAATGAGATTGTGAGAATGCACTGGAAGATGTTCTCCAAAAGAAAGATTGAGCACCAATAAGGTGGAGACAACACAAAGGTTCTGCAATAACTCTTAAGCCTGAGGTCCCAGATTCAATCACCAGCACCACCATAAGCCAGAGTTCAGTAGTGCTCCTCTCTCTCTCTCTCTCTCTCTCTCTCTCTCTCTCTCTCTCTATATATATATATATATATATATATCTGTTTCATGAATAAAAAATAAAATATAAGAATTTAAAAGGTCAAGCACCAGTCTGTAGTCCATGTATTTCTATGGTTGTAAATGTTCTCATTCTGGCTGGCTGATTTTTTTTTTTACTTTTTATTTATTTATTTATTTATTTAGCAACCAATGTAAATTGTCCTTAACTGTGGAGCCAGGGAGGGCATGGGCATGACTGGTTTCTGTTATTTATGTAAACCATTTCCATCATGCCCTTAGGGCTGGGACCTGAGAAATATGTATTCCTTTCTTTTTTTCTTTTTCTTTTTTTGCCTCCAGGGTTATTGCTGGGGCTCAGTGCCTGCATCACGAATCCATTGCTCCTGGAGACCAGTTTTTCCCCTTTTGTTGCCCTTGTTGTTTTATCGTTGTTGTGGTTATTATTACTGCTGTTGTTGCTGCTGTCGTTCGTTGGATAGGACAGAGAGAAATCGAGAGGAGGGGAAGACAGAGAGGGGGACAGAAAGATAGATATCTGCAGACCTGCTTCACGGCCTGTGAAGCGACTCCCCTGCAGGTGGAGAGCGGAGGGCTCGAACCAGATCGTATGCTGGTCCTTGCGCTTTGCGCCACGTGCACTTAACCTGCTGCTACCGCCCGACTTCCATATATTCCTTTCTTTTATTCCTTCTTACTCACTTACTTCTCCCTGTCTCCTTTTCTCTTCCTCCCTCTCTTCCTTCCTCCTTCCCTCCCTCCCTCCCTTCCTTCCTTCCTTTCTCTTTCTTTCTTTCTTTCTTTCTTTTTCTTCCTTTATTTCCTTCCCTACCAGAACTATTTCTGGGGCTCAGTGCCTGCATGATGTATTCACTACTTCTGGTGGACTCTTTCAAAAGCCTAGACCAAGTAGATCAGAAGCATCCAATAGCACAGCTATATACAAGATACTGGATACTGTACAGCAAACCATAACAAAAGGACTTTTCAAAGTTAACCCAATTACCAAACAATGTGATGATAACATTAACTATCGATTGTCTTTTTGAACCCTAAGACAGCAGGAACCTCACATCTCCCCTATAGAGCTCCTACCTCCCCCAGTCCTGGAACCCTTGGATAGGGCCCACTTTCCCGTATGCCTCTCCCAATCCATATCAAATAATATTGCATCCGCCGATCACAACCTAACCAACACAACGATTGCCACCTCAACATGCTTCACTTCAGACTGTGTCCAGAGACTTCACGTGTGGAATGACAACCCTTCAGCTTCATTACTCGGGTTAGACCTTTCCTTTCATAGTTTACTCTAATTCCATCTCAGGTGGTTCACTTTCTAACAAAGTCCCAAAACCTAGATATACACCAGTTTCTGTGAGAGAGAGCTTATGTGCACACGTATCCATAAACTACTGCAAAATATATACCTGAAAGCAGAAGTACACTAGAGTTTGCAGTGAGTACCCCCCTAACACTTCCTCTCCACTATTCCAAGCTTTGGGTCCATGGTTGCTCAACAATTTGTTTGGCTTTGTATGTTAACTCTCTTTCCAGTCACCAGGTTCCAGATGCCATCAGGATGCCGGCCAGGCTTCCCTGGACTGAAGACCCCACCAATGTGTCCTGGAGCTCTGCTTCCCCAGAGACCCACCCTACTAGGGAAAGAGAGAGGCAGACTGGGAGTATGGACCGACCAGTCCACGCCCATGTTCAGCGGGGAAGCAATTACAGAAGCCAGACCTTCCACCTTCTGCAACCCACAATGACCCTGGGTCCATGCTCCCAGAGGGATAGAAACTGGGAAAACTATCGGGGGAGGGGGTGGGATATGGAGATTGGGTGGTGGGAATTGTGTGGAGTTGTACCCCTCCTACCCTATGGTTTTGTTAATTAATCCTTTCTTAAATAAAAAAGAAAAATAATTAATTAGTTTATTTTAATGAGAGAGTTACAGAGAGAAAGACACACAGAGAAAAACCAGGGCACTACTCAGCTCTGGCTTTTGGTAGTTCTGTGGATTGAACTTGGGATCTCAGGGCCTCAGGCAAGAAAGTCTTTTGCATAACCATTATTCTGTCTCTCCAGTCCTTTTTTTATTTAATTTTTTTTTTTATTGCTACCAGGTTTTTCCCTAGGGCTTGTGCTTCTGCTAAGAATTCACCTTCCTCTTCTAGTGGCCATTTTTTTTTCTTCTATTGTTTTCTATTTTATTTGATAAGATAGAGATAAATTGAGAGAGAACCAAGAAGTAGAAAGCAAAATAGAGAGACACCTGAGGACCTGCTTCACTGCTCATGAAGCGCCCCCCCCCCGCAGGGATTTGAACCCAGATCCTTGCACTTGGTAATGTGTGCACTCAACTAAGTGTGTTACTGTCTGGCCCCCAAATGCAAGTTTCTAATAAGACCTCAGCCGAGACTGAAGCTAATGATCCAGGGACCACACTTCTGGAACCACCATTCTAGAAGACTGAGCACAGACACTGGAGATGAAATGAAGGAAATGAGGAAGGAGGAATGGGAGGAGACAAAGGGAAGGAGGGAAGAGAACAGACATATTGATGGTGGAGTTTGGGTTTCATCAGGCAGAAATAAAAGCACATGTGGGGGGCAAGCAGTGATGCCCATGTTAGTATGCTTAAGGACCAGGGTTCAAACCCCCCTCCCCACCTGCAGGGGGGAAGCTTTGTGAGTGCTGAAGCAGGGCTGCAGGTATCTCACAAAGTGAAGCAGTGATGCATTGCCTCCTTCTCTCTCTCTCTCTCCCTCTCCCTCTTTAGCTCCCCTCTCCTCCCAGTTTCTCTCTATTCTATCAAATAAAATGAAAAAGAAAAAAAGGAAGGAGAGGAGGAAGAAACAAAGAATGAAAAGTTAAAAACGGTGGCCACTCATAGCAGGGGATTCCTAGCCACAGCATTAACCTGATGGAGATAAGAAAAGAAAAGCAAGAAAGTGCTGTATGACAGCAGGCCACTCCCCTACTAGTGATGGGAACAATTCCTTCTTGTGGGGACACTTTAACTTTTCCATTGCCACTTGGGGGGTGGGGCAAGGAGGTGATGAAGTAGACCACCTCCAGGAAGAATAAGGAGGAATTTAAGACTCTCCTCCTGGGAGAAATGGGAGATCACACCAAGGCTGCATTGCTCTGCAGAAGATAATGATCAAATGGTTGTGTAGGATTATATGTCATTAGGATTACAGGCTTTAATAACCTCAGGGGTGTTTGACATTTCTATTCAAATCATATTTTTGATGAAATCCTGCCAAGCGTTAGCATGGCTGATAATTCCTCCTTCTTCCCCAAACTTGCCTCTTCGCTCTGGTTGACAAGCTCCTTCAAGCTCTTTCATTCTCACCCTCAAAGAACATAGTTGGGATCCCAATTTTGTTTTTTTGAGAGGTGGTCCTGGTGGGGGGTGGGATGGGCAGGAGTGGTGGTAGTTGAGAGGCTATTAGAACTAGGCCAGGGCCATCAGGGGTTCTCAGGGGCACCTGGCTTTGGGGGATGCTGAGAACCCCAGGTGCAGTCAGAGGGGGGTGCTTCAGCCACCTGGGGAGACTTCCCACTTTGCCTTGCCTTCCCCCTCTCTTTCTTTTTCTTTTAAAACATCTTTGTTTATTTATTTTAGTTTACTAGAGAGAGCCAGAGCACCACTCAGCTCTGGCAGATGGTGGTGCTGGGGATCAAACCACGGCCCTCTGGGGCGTTGGATATGCAAATCCTATGTTCACACACTGAGCTATCTCCCTGGCTCCTCCAGGTCTATTTTGACTTCCTTTGTCTTCCATTCTCCCTCCTATTTCTCTCTCTCCCCCTCCTTCCTTTTGCCCCCCCTTCCTTCCTTCCTTCCTTTCTTTTTTTCTTTCTTTCTTTCCCCCATGGTTATTACTGGGGCTCAGTGCCTGCACGATCAATCCACTGCTAGTATTAGCCATTGTTTCTTTATTTTCTTTTTTCATTTTCTTAGTTGCCACAAAGGTTATCACTGGGGCTTGATAACTGCAAAATGGATTCACTGCTCTTGGCTATTTTTCCCCCTTTTATTCCCCACTTTTCTTACATAGGATAGAGAGATATTGAGAATGTGGAGAGAAAGAAAGACATCTGCAGCACTGCTTCACCACTTGTGAAGCTTCTCCTCTGCAGGTGGGAATGGGGCCTTGAACCAGAATACTTACACATGGTAATGTGTGTGCTCAACCAGATACTCCACCACGCAACTCCATGGATTGATTCTGAAGTCCACACTCTTTCCACTGACCTTAGACACAGAAGCCTTTCAGAGAGTGTCAGGGGCTAGCTGCAGTTTGAAGGCTCAAGCAACAGACCCCTGGGAGTTGAGCCCCAAAACTCCCTTTAATAGGTAGTCTCCAACCCAGTAATCTCACCATAGTCCTCCTTCCAGCAACCTTGCCCACCCATCTCCTTGTCCTCTTACCTTCTTGATCTCTCCCTTTGTTTTGTATGCATCACTGTCCTCTCAGATTCTGTACCCTCCCAGAACCTCCTTTTCCATGGCAACATCTGCCTGCCTCTCCAAGCCAACTCTAGTCAACATGTGACTAGAGCACTCCCGAAGCAGAGGGGTGCGCTACCCTATGATGACCACACGATGTCACCCTTGAACTGCAGACACACGGCCCACCACCAACTGCCTGACTGACGTGTGTGTGTGTGTGTGTGTGTGTGTGTGTGTGTGTGTGTGTGTGTGCCTGTGTGCGTGTGTGTGTGTGTGTGTGTGTGTCAGAGAGAGAGAGAGAGAGAGATACAGAGAGAGCAGAGAGAGAGAGACAGAGAAATCTTTGTTTGGGGCTACCTGCAGGCTCAGTTGAGCTCATATAGAGCTAGAGTAATTTTCCTGGGAGCCACAAGTTCAAACGTTCCTCCTGAGCCCTCCCAACTCCCCCCTCCACCACCCAGCTGCACAGTGAACCCTCTCCCTACCCCAATCCTCCAAGCTCACTTGGAATCCTTCAGCAACTTAGAACTTAGTGTGGGTCACCCCAGGTCATGTGCTGGTGTGGACTTGCACCAGCGGCTTCAGCTGTGTAGAAGGTAAGATTGTAGGGGTACAAAAGGAACCTCCCTCCACTCCTCCCTCTGCTTGTGGGCTGGTGGGATAAATGAGTTAACACCAGATACATGAGTGGGATACAAAGGCCAAATTTCTCACACATAGATGGAAAATGTACCTGAGTATAAAACTCCAGAGGAAACGGGGACAGACTGAATATCTCCGTCCTCAGTTAAGGGGTGGGGTAGGGGTGTGGAACAGCAGGAGAGAGGAGGGGACCTCATCTGACAAGGAGGGGTTGATTTTATAGGACAAACTCAGATCCCCAGATTGGTTTCTTAAGTTAGATTTCTCTGAGTCCTGCCCTCACTGCACTAGGGCAAGTTTCAGTGCTATGGTGTCTTCCTCTCTCCTTTTGTCTCTCTGTCTCTGAGAAAATGTTAGCTCAGTGTAGTAAAGTCTTGGTGATGACAAAAGACACATTTCTCTGATTTAAAAAGTTATTTCTGGGGATGACCCTAAATCTGAGTGATCTGCATTCTTTAAGGCAATGGGGACAGTTTTTCCTGAAGCCCACAGGACTTTGACGGAGCTTAGTGCTACATGCCAGCATGACAGGTGTTGGCAAAAGCCTGATCTGGACAGCTTGGAAAAAGCCTATCTGAACAACAATTTCTCCTTCTCCATTTTCTTCCTCTTCCTCCCCTCCTCCTCTCCCTTTAAAGATATGACAGAGAGAAACTGGGAGGTGTGGGGGGATAGGTAGAGAGATAAAGAGACACCTACAGACCTACATCACCTCTTGTGAAGCTTCTCTCCTTGCAGGTGGGAACTGGGGGCTTGAGCCTGCGCTCTAGTGTTCCATAACATGCACACACAACTGAGTGAACTACCACCCAGCCCCTTTCTGAATCTTTTGGGAGATGCTTATACCTCATGATGGAGCCCTATGTGTGACTTTCCCTTACCTGCTCTAGTCTCAATGCTCTGACAATTCCAGACACCCAGTGACTGACATTCCACAGCCCTCCTGCATTCCAGAATCCATCCTTCCTCCTTAAGAGAATGAGAGTCCTCTCTACCTTCATGTTGAATTTCTCCATGTCTTCTTGGACCCTAACCCAGGCCTTGTATGAAATCCTGACTTCTTATTCTGTCCCCTGAGGCTGACTTCTTAGAGGCTTCTTTGATGATGATAATTCCAATGCTCCCCCAAGCCAGCTTTTCTCTTCTCTTCTTCCTAGTGGGCTCTGTACCAGAAGGACTTTGGGGGGGGGGGTCACAAGATGGTGGGGGTAGTTGAAGTTCCAGGCTAGAGAAAGGCAGATACTTGCCAGTCAGGGGACACAAGTGGCAGAAGTACACATTTCTTGCTGGCAGGGCTGGTGGAACCAATTAGCAGCCACCATGCTGTTCCCAGTCTTGTACCTTCTGCACAAGATTCCAGTTCTCAGACCTGTCTTGGCTCTTCTAAATCTAGATACCAGCAGTGCCCATGAATAAGAGAAGTAGTTCCCCAAAAGGAGTCCAGAGGGAGCTCGCATGCAGATACAGAATTGAAGCCAAGGGCTGGAGAGAGTGTTCACTAAATAGGGCACCTGCATTGCCAAGTTCAAACCTAGCACCACATGGCAGGTGCTATGGCACCAGAGGAAGCTCCAGTTCTATGGTGTTTATCTGTATCTCTATTTGAATGAAGATAAGAGAAAGAACAGAAAAAGAAAAGAGGAAAGAAAGAAAGAAAAGGAAAGAAGCCAAGTCACCAAGGCCACTACATGTGTAGTTGAACTTTCCTTACTTACCTGTAGACTCTCCCACCAAATGACGATCAATGATTAAAAGGCCCAAAGAAGCCACAACCTGCCCTAAAATCCCCCAGCTACTCTTAGAGTAGGCCAAGAAGTTCTTGCAGTTGGGTGTGGAGTGTGACCCACCTGAAGCCTTTGGGACCTCTCCCCAGAAGATAAGACCTCCTGCAGATACTTTTTGGGGTAAGGGCTTCCTGACTACTGTTGAGAGGAACAGCAAGCCCAGACCGCAAAAAGATCCAAAGGAGACAGCAGCCCTGCTTTGATGAGAGGGCAGGAGGGGAAGGTGTCCTTCCAGGACCCCACTGCAGGAGAAATTCCAGCTATGGAGATGGAGCCAGGACCTGGGGAGAGAAGAGGGGAGGGGAACAGGAAGTGGAAAGCCCCCAGAAGCAGGTAGGCAACAGGAATCCCAGTAGAAAACTTCCCTTAGCCAACCCAATAGCAGGACCTACTTCATACCTGGTCTATTTGCAGGGAAAACTGTTCTCTTCTCTCAGGCAGGGGGCTTCTTGAACTTGAACATCTGTCCTTTCCATTCCCGCCTCCCTGCATGTTCTTTGACCTTGAAGTATTATACAGTCTTCTGTTGAGACTGGGGTCCAGGTGGTCTGGACTGGACCGGAGAGTTCTTCATGAGACGTTATGAGATGCTTGCTGTGGGGAGGACACACACAGACCTAACCTGTCCTTGGTGCTACAATGGCAGTGCATCCTCCCATCCCAATGGGGACTCCTCCAATATCACAAGACACCCAGAGATTCCAGAAGACACTATCTGTGTTGGGTGAGAACTCTGAGGATAGACACCCTTGAATTTCACACATGGGCCTTTATTCTGTTCTGACAATGCCCTGCATTGCAGCAGACAAAACTGTGATGGTGAAGACAGGGGTGAAGTGTAAGAGGGTTCATCAGTGAGGGACCCTCTCTTCAGTCTGATGAACCCTCTCTTGCCTGGGTCATATGAGCAGTTTCACAATGGGGGCAGCTTAGTTCCACAGGTCTCATGGAGGCCCCATGCTTCCACAAAGACTCGTTGGGATCTCTGAGAGGAGTTGGCCTGAGCCTCGCCTGCCTTAGCTGGTTCTTACCTGGCTCAGATAATGAAGTCCCAGGGGAATGGAAGAACTAGTACATTCAGCATCATCGCAGGTGTTTCTGTGGGAGACTTCTGTGCTGAGCTGCTGCAATGTTTGGAATGAGGTAGGGAGGCAGCTAGGACCTGTGAAGAGAGGGTCCTTCATTCCACACACACACACACTATGGACTTGTTAATTGGAGCCCCCTGGAATCAACACTCTGCTCTGAAGTCTTATCCATGGAAGAGACCAGAAGATAGGGTTTGGTAGCCACAGGGGAGTGCATATGGACAGGCTGAGTGGGAGAGTGTGGAGCCAGAGAGGCTCTAAGCTGCCAGTCCCTGGAGAAATCCTTGCACTGCCTCTTGAAATCGAAAACTTGCTCTTTCTAGAGGAAGAGGAGGAAATCCTTTCTTCTCAGGGAGCCTCTTTTAGTTCCTGAATTCTCAGAGCCCTGCCTTCCACTGCTTTAGAGGAATTCATACCTGCTGGTGACTTCCTTGCAAGGCTACAACTACAGTTGAGCTCTGGTGACTCATGGGAACTTTCTTTATGGCACTATCTCCAGTGGCATAGATCCCTTGGGGGCTCCTTGGCACCCACAGGTTCTTTTCTCCACCTTACCTACCTCCACAGCTGCAAATGATGCCTGAATCACAGATGGGAATGTGGGAGGCTCACTTCGTGGGTTTGAGCTGAGCTACATAGACCCTGGGGTCTGAACTCAGAGACAGGGCTGGTGAGGACGATAGGCAGCAAGGGTCTACCTCCCCCTGCACAGGGTTTCTTGTCTTCCTGCTGAATCCCATCCTAGTCCATTCAGAGCTCATTCCTCAATTAGCACAATGCTGTGGACTTTCCCACACGGTGCTAGAGGCTTTCCCACAGCTCACCTAATCTCCCAATGGATGTCAGGAGTAATTGCTATTAACATCTCCCTTGTGGAGTTGAAGCTGAGACTTATTACCTACCCCACTGCAGAAACAAATAGCTGAGATTCCTTTTAGATCTGGGACCATCTGATGCTAAAGACCACATGCACTAGACCCTCCAAACAGTAACATTGTCCTTGACCTCCAGAGGCTATCTAACCCAGACTGTTGCTGAGGGCTCTTTTTGTCTGGTTCTGCATGCCAGGCCATTCTCCCCTTGCAGGTCTAGGGGTCTTTCTGCTGCTTTGGAGTCTCAGGTCAAGTTCTAGCTGCACCGCTGAATGCCTACCTGAATGCTCCATAGCATAGTTCTCTATTCTATAAAGTGGGTATATTATTCTCATAATCGCCCCAATATCCATCAGACATAAACACCCCTGCCTGCCTATCTGCAGCTACCTGTATTCCGTGACCTTCTCCTCCTCCCAATCTATGGTGACATTCCTGTCCATCCAGTATCCTTTAGGATGTCTAGTAACCTCAGCCTAGCAATTGCCTGCTCCTTCCCAAATTGTCATTTACCTGTTGGCCCTAAAAGAAGTCCAACACTGACTTGTGGTCTTATCTACCACCTCACTGGAAAACTCCATATATATATAATTGCCACCAGGGTTATGGCTGGGACACAGTGCCAGCACTATGAATCCATTGCTCCCAGCGGCCATTTTTTCCTTTTCCCCCTAATTTTATTGCATTTGATAGTACAGAGAGAAATTGAGAGGTAAGGGGGAGGGAGAGAGGGAGAGAAAAATATATACCTGCAGGTGGAGAGCAGAGTCTCAAACCTGGGTCTCTGCACATGATATGTGTGCTCAACCAGGCAGGGGCTGGGGCTGGGGCTGGAGGGACACCAGGCTCAGTCTCTGGGTTGAGTTCATATGGGGAATGGGGAGGCCGCAAGTGCAGATCTTGGCGATCTGTATCAAGAGCCACCCTAGCATTGAATACCTGACCCTGGTAGAGGTCCTGGGTTCAAGTTCCAGCTCTGCCAATTGCTCAAGTGGGCTTTAACCCCGCAAACCTCCTTTAAAAGCCCATGCTGAGCTGGGAGACAGCCCTTCTGGCAAGGGGATCACCATTCTAGTTGCTGGCCACTATATGAGAGTACCATGCAGAGGAAGCTTCACCAGTGGTGGAGAGGTGTTGTGGTGTCTCTCCTCTCTCTGGCCCCCCTCTGTCTTCCATCCTCTATATGGAAAAACAAGAGGGAAGAGTGTCTCCATGTCAGTGAAAGGAGCCTCCTTCCTCTTAATTTTTTCCTGTCCCAAATCTCGAGGTCACTGTGGCCACCTCTACTTCCTCACCCTTCTTTATTTTTAGTTTTGATTAGCTGAGATTTTGCATCTCCGTTATTCCACAGATTTTGTGGGCCCTTTCTCCCTCCGTTCTTTCTTCTTTTCCTCCCTCCCTTTCTCTCTTCCTTCTTTCCTTTTTAAAATAGACAGATGGCAGAGAGATAGAAAAAACAGAGAGAGATACCACAGCATCTGCCAAGCATGGCACTCCCGTTATGGTAACAGTGGTTCTAACTTGGGTCCTCAGACATAGCAAAGTGTGTGTTCTATTAGGGGAGCTGTCTTCTGCTCTCTCAACCCTCATTTATTTCCCTCCCTCCTTTTATTTCCTTTCATTTCTTTCTGTCTTTCTGTCTTTCTTTTCTAGAGCACTATTCAACTTTGACCTGTGGTGGTGCTGGGAATTGAACCTGGGACCTCAGAGCCTCTGGCATAAGAGTCTTTTTGCATCACCATTATACTCTCTTTCCTGCCCGACCCCTCATTTCTGATGTAGCCCAAGTTCAAAGGCCTGAATGTATTTAAATCCATGCACTCCTTTCCCATCTCATTGCCTGTGCCCTATAGAAGACACCCCTCCTCTTCCCCCAGTCCCCTCTTTGCTCCCCCTGCCCTGAGGATCTAGGTGACCACAGTAACCTGGCCACTCCACATCCACTTGCTCCTCTACAACCACAGTTTTCAATGAAAATTTGCTTATGCCATGCCCCTGTCTAAAAAAAAAGAACCTTAAATGGTTTCTTACCACTGTTAAAATTAGCCTCCCCTCAACATCCCCCCCTCCTCTCTAGCTCCCCAGGGCTCCTCCTGCAGTGTCAGTCAATCTTCTCCCTCTTGCTGCTACAGCCATAGTGGCATTTGTCCAGTACCTTGAACATTCCAGACTTGCCTGGGGCCTTTGCTCTTGCTGTTCCCTCTGCCAGGAACACTGTCCCTCCAGCCTGGCCTCACCTGCCACTTGGGGCTTAATTATCACTCCTGCTAAGAGACTTTCCCCAATACTCAAATAGAATCCACTCTGTTAGGCCGTTGCATAGCACCTTTGCTTCTTCCCAGCACTTAATCTCTTTTCACAGATATAGATTTTTCCTGTTTGCTTGTTTTAAGGTCTGGCTTTCCTCCTGGACTGAAAATCCATGAGGACCGGAATTTAGTCTGTCTTGTAAGCTGGTGTAGCATCAGCAGCCTGGTTATTAATGGAATGAAGGAAGGAAAGAAGTGAAAGAAAGAGGGAGGATTGAAGAAGAGGGTGGGGGGAAGGAAAGAAGAGACTGGGGGAGGGATGCTTGGGAGACAGTATAATGATTCTGCAAAAAGATTTCCATGCCTGAGGTTCTGAGGTCTCAGGTTCAGTCCTCAGCACCATAGTATGCCAAAGCTGAGCAGTTCTCTGACCTCTCTCTCTGTGTGTGTCTTTCTCTCTGTATCTCTATCCCTCTTCTCTCATTAAAAGAAAGTGAAATAAACAAGGAAATGTCCAGGAGAAAAGGGAGAAAGGAGTGAAAATGGTAGGAAAGAAAGGAGAAATCAAAAAAGAAAGGAAAAGAGTGGAGAATAGAAAAAAAGAGATTGGAATGACTGGAGAGTCTTATTTGCATATTAGAAGGATCCCTGAAGGACACCCCCATTTTGGAAAGTTCCAAGAGATGGTCTCTTCAAACATACATACAGTCCACCCCTGTTTGATGGACTTTTTCTTATGTAACTTCACCGTGTACAGAACTGCCTTATATGTTATTCTTCATTTTAGTACCATCATTCCTTGATTGGCTGCCTGCTTGGCAACATGTTATCCCTTGTAATTTTCTCTCTTTGGTATTTACATCTTCCTTGGCTTGTGCTAAAACAGAAATATTTCTTGCTCAACTTTTCCTCATTAATTTACAAACCCTTCTTTCTATCAGCACAGAAATAATATTTGCCAGATCTATTATAGGTTCTTATTGTCCTCACAGTTTCATTAACCATCAAACGAAATTAAATAGAGTAACAGTTGTTTAATTTAACATCTGAGTCGAATTCTTATTCAGGAAATAATTTAGATTAAAAATATCTATTATAGACCTTGAGTGGAGTATGAATTTGAGGTGCTGCCATTTTTAGACTTTTGTTCTATTAATAGCCACAGAGTTCCCAATATGGTTCTTTCTGATGTGAATAGAAACCCAACCTCCCGCTCCCACTCCCACCCCACCCATCCAAACACTCTCTGGGCATTTGGACTCATAGGCGATAGCCTTAAAAATCTACAAACTGCCAATCTTCTCTGTTTTCCCAGAATTTGACCCCAAAACAGAAGAACCCTTGCTCAAAGATGAGCTTTTTGCATGCACAGAGCAAGCTTTCCACCCCCACCCCACTTTAAGAGGCCTGGACATGACTCCCCACCCCCCACCCCACTGGCCAATGTGAGTGGAACAAGAAGCAAGATCAAATGCCACTTGTGGGTGCTGGTATGGGAATGTAGGGGCAGGGTGATGGAGTAGCATCTTGTTTTTTTTTTAAGTTTCTAAATTATTTTTCAAAAGATTTAAAGATATACTTTATTAACTTATTAGTTATTGGACTAAGACAGAGAAATCATGAGGGAAAGGGGAGAGATACCTGTAGCATTGTTTCACTACTTATGAAGTAGTGTGCCACCAGCCAGCCCTCTCTCTCTCCTGCTCAATCTCTGTCTAACAAAATAAAGATTTTTTTATAAAGACAAATTGAAATAGTTAATAAGAAACTTTAGGGTTTGGGATATGGTGCACCTGATTGAGCATCCACATTACCATGTACAAAGACCCAGGTTCAAGCCCCTGGTCCTCACCCTGCAGGGGGAAACTTTTACAAGTGGTGAAGCAGGGCTGCAGGTGTCTCTCTGCTGCTCTTCCTTTCTAGGTGCCAGTCCCCTCTCAATTTCTGACTGTGTCTATTCAATAAAGATAATACAAATAAAAAAGAGAAGGGGAGAGGGAGAGAGGGAGAGAGGGAGGGAGAGGAACCTACAGCACTGCTTCACTGCTTGTAAAGCTTCACTACTGCAAGTGGGGACTGGGAACTTGAATGAGAGCCCTTGTTTAAAATAACACATGCACTTAACAAGGTGTGTCACTGCTTACTTTTATTTTATTTTATTTTATTTGACCAGAGCACTCATCAGCTCTGGCTTATGCTGGTGTTAGGGACTGAACCTAGGACCTTTGGTGCCTCAGGTATGAGAGTCTTTTTTGCATAACCACGATGCTATCTCCACAGCTATGCTATCTCCCCCTTGTTTTTCTCCCTCCCCTTTTTTATCACCAGTTTTATCCCTGGGCTCACTGCCTGCATGAGGAATCCACTACTTCTTGTGAGTTTTTTTTTTTTTTCCTTTTACTATTTTTTCTTTCTTTCAATTTGCCAAGACAGAGAAGAATTGAGATGGAGGGGGGAGCTAGAGAAGAGAGACACCTGCAATACGGCTTCACTACTCGTAAAGCTCCTCCCTGCAGGTGAGGATTGAGGGCTTGAACCCAGGTCCTTATGCATGGTAGCATGAGTGCTCAAATGAGTGCAGCACTGCCTGCGCCCTAGAGTGGTCAAGAACTTCAATTGAACCTGCTAAAAGAAACCCTCTGAGATGGACTGGGCTTGGAGCTATGGATAAGGACTCACTCAAGCAGCTGGGAGCTGGTTCCCTAATATGTGAGCAGAGAAGCAGGTGTGGGTCCATGGATCCTGGCACGATGTAACCTTGCAAAGGTCATGTCCTCACTCAAGCCTCAAAGCATAGGCCACAGAAGCTCCCCCCAACCCCCAGCCAAAGCTGGCCCCTCTGTCCCCCTCTCTTTCATCTTCCCATGACTTGTCTCCCCTTGGTCCCACCCACACAACCCTCTCTTTCTTCTTCACTGGGCCTTCACCATGATAGGCTGACTTTTTTCAGATAGAAAAGGAGAGGCAGAGAGAAGGAGAGACACCACAGTTTCAAAACTTTCCCAGTGCCATAGAACTTCCATGTGAGATACTGGGGGCTTGAATATGACGCACATGGCAAAGCAGTGCCCTTCCAGGCAGGTGAGCTATCTTATCTTCCCTGTCACATAGATACAAATGTAGATATAGATATGCAGGTATAGATACACTGACACACACACTTACGTCTCTGTGTGCAGTCTTATTAGTAATTTAGCATGGGTTTAGAAGATAATAAGATTTCAAGGGTTTGGTTTCACATCCATGCTTATGTGTGCATAACTCACCATACCCACCAACAAAGTACCCTTGTGCCCCCCCCAGTAGCCATTATAGTTTTCACAAAGTCTAAGAGATAGTTTAGCTATTAATTTGTTTGTTTGTTTGTTTTTCAAGTTTTGTTGCTCTGGTTATCTATAGCCACATATGAGTGAAACCATCAGGTAGTTGTCCTTAACCTCTTTACTTATTTCCCTTTGCATAGCCACCTTCAGCTCTGCCCATTTTGTTCCAGATGACACAAGCTCTCCTTTTAAATCACACAGTAGTACTTCGCTGATTACTTTGGTACCCTTCTCTAGTTTCTTTCTCCTCTGCCCCCACCTCTCTCTCTGTCTCTTTGCCTGCCTCCCATCAAGCCATCTCAAGCAGAAATTTAGATTTTTTTCCCCCTCAGGGCAATAGCTAACAGCTATTATTGGGGAATGGTGAAATAGTTTGTTACTCAACCCCCTGCCAATGTCAGCATACTCAGAGACTAGGGCAACTCCAGAAGGAACAGGGAAAGCAGGGCCAGCTTAGTCATTCATGACAGTGATGACATGACAGTGGTGCTCACAGGAAAAGAAAAGTGACCTCACAAGAGTGGGCAAAGAATCCCTATTTAGCAATGTGAATGAGTTTGACTTTGAGCTGGAAGAAGAAAGTAAATGATGGTGTTTCATTTACACTGACTGTGATAGCAAAAAAAAAAAAGGGGGGGTAAGGTGGAAATAACTAAAATGTGTACTGACAGATGAGTAGTTAAGCATGTTTTGTTATACCTGCACAATGGAATACTAGTCAGTTGCAAGAGATGATGACATTTTTAGAAAGGACAGATACCAGTGTTGTCAAGGATGTGGGGGGAAGGAACCCGTTTACACTTTTTGTGGGAATGTAAATTGGTTTGACACCTGTGTAAAATAGTCTAGAGATTTCTCAGAACACCAAAAAATGAAGCTTATGACCCAGTAATTTCTTTCCTGGGGATTAATCCAAAGGAAACAAAAAAACACCCATCCAAAGAGATCTATGCACATCTATGTTCATAGCAGCACCATTTGCAGTAGCCCAAACCTAGAAGCAACTCAGGTGCCCAGATCTAGACGAATGGCTAAGAAAGTTGTGGACTAATCATGCAGGTGGTTAATCTTTGAGATAACCATTGTGACAATAGAGGAAAGGAAGGAAGGAAGGAAGGAAGGAAGGAAGGAAGGAAGGAAGGAAGGAAGGATTAGCTGAGTATTATATCAAAGGAGTTAGACCCCTACATCCAGGATGCTGAAAGGGTTCCAAGAAAAATGAGTTCCAGTCTTAGTTCACCAAGACATACAATTAAAATGGCAAAGAGCAAAGACATAGTGTTGTGAAGGCTGCTAGAGAAAAGCAAAGAGGCACCTATAAGATAAATCCCCTAAAACTATCAGTTGATACATTCAAAGTTTCGTATGAAAAGACCTCCACTCAAGCATTTTTTTATCCTACTAGACTATCAGTCAAGTTTAAAGGAGGAATGAATAAAACAACAACTAGAGGAATCTATTCTCACTAAAACAGACATACCACAAATATTAAAAGGACTTAGGTAAAGTGAAAACAGAAGGAACTTTGGTGTGTTGCACTCAAGTAAGACTCTGGGGTAGGGAGGAGGGTTCAGGTTCTGGAACATGATGGCAGAGGACTTGGGGTTGTATTGTTATGTGGAAAACTGGGAAATGTTATGCATGTACAATTGTATTTACTGTCGACTGTAAAACATTAATCCCCAGGAGTCGAGCAGTGGCGCAGCAGGTTAAGTGCACATGGCACAAAGCACAAGGACCAGTGTAAGGATCCTGGTTCAAGCCCCCGGCTCCCCACCTGCAGGGGAGTCGCTTCACAGGTGGTGAAGCAGATCTGCAGGTGTCTATCTTTCTCTCCCCCTCTCTGTCTTCCCCTCCTCTCTCCATTTCTCTCTGTCCAATCCAACAACAATGACATCAATAACCACAACAAGGGCAGCAAAAGGGAAAATAAATAAATATTTATAAAACACATTAATCCCCTAATAAATAAAATAAAAAAGAAAATAGAATGAACTTACTCATAGATGATAAAGAAACAAATCTAGAAAAACAAGCAAAGCCCAACAAATACTTTGAACTCAGTCTTCCCCTCCTCTCTCCATTTCTCTCTGTCCTATCCAACAACAATGACATCAATAATAACTACAACAATAAAACAACAAGGGCAACAAAAGGGAATAAATAAATAAAATAAAATAAAATATATTTTGGATTGGAGAGATAGAGTATCCTCTTAGAGCACAGAATTCACATGCTAGATGTCCCAGGGGCCACAGACTTCAATCTAAAGTATCACTTTATATCAGAGTATCAGAGTTGAGAAGTGACTTAGTCTCTCTCTCTCTCTCCTCTCTCCTCTCTCCTCTCTCCTCTTTCATTCTCTCATAAAAATAAAATAAATCTCAAATAAAGAAAAAAACGTTTTGGGGGCTGGGATATGGCACACCCAGTTAAGTGCACAAAATATTAAGCACAAGGACCAGTGCAAGGATCTGGGTTTGAGCCCCAGCTCTCCATGCAGGGGGGATGCTTCAGAAGTGGTGAAACAAGTCTGCAGGTGCCTATTTTTCTCTCTCCCTCTCTAATTCCCCTTCCTCTCTTAATTTCTCTCTTTCCTATCAATAAAAAAGGGGTGGGGGAAGGGCCGCCAGGAGCAGAGGATTCATAGTGCAGGAACCAAGCTCCAGTAACTACCCTGAAGGAAAAAAAAAAATATATATATATATATATATATATATATATATATATATATATATATATATCAGTCACCTCAAAAGCAAATAAAAGCTGTTATAAACATGGAAATTCTGGTATTCAAAACTACTATATTAAAAATAGAACATTCACTGAATGAGCATTAGACTGGAGTCTGCTGAAGAGGCTGTGAACTTGAAAATGAATCAATAGAAATGATTCAGTCTAAAGACCACAAAAAATGATTTTAAGCAATGAACAAAGACACATTGGCCCTTGGGACACTATCAAATAACTTAGCATACATAATCAGAGAATCATAAAAAGAGGAACATAATTCAGCAGAAAAATCATTTTTTAAGCAATAATGACTGAAAATCCCCCAAATTTGGTGCAAAACCTCAATCCACAAGTACAAGGAATGCTGGTAAATCCACACAAGGTAAATGCAAATAAAAGTACACTAAAATAAATTAAAAATGATTTTAAACTGTCAGCCCAGAATTCTATATCCAGGGAAAATAACTTTCAGAAATAATGAGATAAAGACGTTTTCAGAAAAATGACAGTTAAGAGCATTCACTCGCAAGCAGATAATACAAAAAAATGATAAAGCACTTCCTTCATCTGAATAAAGATGGTAGCAGTTGGGAAATGTGAATCTACAGAAAGGAAAAAGAACACCAGAAAGTAAGCATGTGACCCAATTAAAATAAAAGACCATGGTCTGGGAGGTGGCACATTGGATAAAGCATTGGACTCTGAAACATGAGGTTTTGAGTTCAGTCCCTGGCAGCACATGTACCAAAGTGATGTCTGGTTCTCTCTCTCTCCCTCTCCCTCTCCCTCTCCCTCTCCCTCTCCCTCTCCCTCTCCCTCTCCCTCTCCCTCTCCCTCTCCCTCTCCCTCTCCCTCTCCCTCTCCCTCTCCCTCTCCTTCTCCCCTCCCCCCTCCCCCTCTCCCTCTCCCTCTCCCTCTCCCTCTCCTTCTCCCCTCCCCCCTCCCCCTCCCCTCCCCTCCCCTCCCCCTCCCCTCTCCTCCCCTCCCCCTCCCCTCCCCCTCCCCCTCTCCCTCTCCCTCTACCCTCTCTCTCTGCCTGTTTTTTTTATGAATAAATAAACTGTTTAGAAATAAAATAAGATAAAAGACTGTCTTTTTTTCTTAATTATTTTCAAAGGCAGCTGTTAAGAATAACATTGTAAAGTTGGATATACAGCACCTAGAAAAATGAAAGATATGATCAGGAAAATACAAAGGATAAGGGAGGTAGAAGAATACCATTGTAAGTTCTATTATTTTACACAAAGTGGGGCAATATTCATTCAAGTCAACTCTTGACAAATTAAAGAGGGAAGTTCAGATTTCCAAAGCATCTGGTGACAGATACCTCAGTAAGGATGAGTCTTAAAACACATTACACTTAGTAAAAGAAACCAGACATAAAAATAATAAGTGCTGTACCCATAAGTGCTGTACCCCTTTCTATGAAAATTCTTTTTAATTAAGGAATATATATATATTATATTTATTTTCCCTTTTGTTGCTCTTGTTTTTTATTGTTGTTGTAGTTATTATTGTTGTTGTTATTGGTATCATCTTTGTTAGATAGGACAGAGAGAAATGGAGAGAGATGGAGAAGACAGAGAGGTGGAGAGAAAGATAGACACCTGCAGACCCGCTTCACTGCCTGTGAAGTGACCCCCCTGCAAGTGGAAGCAGGGGGCTCCAACTGGGATCCTTATGCCAGTCCTTGCACTTTGTGCCATGTGCACAAGGAATATATTTTTATTAGTGATTTAATAATGATTAACAAGACTGTAGTATAAGAGTATAATTATTCTGTGTATAATTCCTACCACCAGAGTTCTGTATCCCATCCCTTCCATTGGAAGTTTCCCTGTTCCCTATCCCTCTGGAAGTATGGACAAACATTCTTTATGGGGTGCAGAAGGTGAAAGGTCTGGCTTCTGTAAGTTCTTTTTTAAAAATATGTTTCATTTCATTTATTTATTTATGTGCCCTTTTGTTGCCCTTGTTGTTTTATTGTTGTAGTTATTGATGTCATCATTGTTAGAAATGACCGAGAGAAATAGAGAGAGGAGGGGAAAACAGAGAGGTGGAGAGAAAGATAAACATCTGCGGACCTGCTTCACCACCTGTGAAGCAATCCCCCTGCAGGTGGGGAGCCGGGGCTCGAACAGGGATCTTTAGGCCCATCCTTGCACTTTGCGCCACCTGCGCTTAACCCACTGTGCTACCGCCCAACTCCCTCTGTAAATTCTTAAGAAGATAAAATCATGATTTGACAGAAATCAAATCAGTGGTGACCTGAAGCCAGGGACCAATAAGCCTATGGACTGAAAAGAGGTAAGGAAGATAGAGTACTTCTTTATCATGACTGAGTGCATTTTACAGACCATCGATCATTATGTGATTTTACTGTATTTAAAGAATACGTTGGGGCTGGGAGGTAGGGCATGAGCACTCATGTCACAATGTCTAAGGACTTGGGTTTGTGCTCCTTGTCTCCACCTGCAGGGGAGAAGCTTCACAAGTGGTGAAACAGAGCTGCAGGTATCTATTTCTCTTCCTCCTTACCTTCCCCTTCTCTCTCAATCTCTGTCCTATCAAATACTAAATAAAAACAATTAAAAAATGTCCCAGGGGCTAGGAAGATAGCAGAATGATTATGCAAAGAGTCTTTCATTGCTGAGGCACCGAAGGTCCCAGGTTCAATCCCCAGCACCATCATAAGCCAGAGCTGAGGAATACTTTGGTAATAATAATAATAATAATAATTATAAAAATAATATACCAGTAAAGCAAAACTATATACTTTATATGTAAGGTATACAGGAATGCAAAGAACCTAGATTATCCAAATAATTTTATTCTTGTCCTTCTCCTTCTATATATTATCATCATTATTAATTAGCATGCATAATATCTCTGATCCTGGGCCACTTTTTTCAAATATATATATGCTGTCACCTGCAGTGCGGGCATGTATGGCCTCTCCACACCTGTTCTCTCCCGCCTCCTTTCCTGCATGCTTCCTGCCAGACATCCTGCTTTGCCATACCGAACTCTCTGCTCTCCTTCAAGCTTGCCAGCAGGTTTCTGTCTTTAGACACTGCTCAGACTGCTCCTTCTCATGGAATGCTGTTCCCCCATGTCCTTCAAGCTATGGATTGTGTCTCACTTTCTCAACCACAGCTAAGCAGGTCACTTTACCCACTACCACACTCTGCCCCCCCCTCCGAAAAATGTCCTAACCATGTGTCTCTGTTTGCTGGCTTTAATATTTTCTTTCTTTATTCACTTATTGGATAGAGACAGAGAAAAACTAGGATGGTGACAGGATAACCTGAGGGTGCTTCTTCCTGAGCAAGTGCTCTCTGCATTGGAGAGAACTCAACTGGAGCCAATCTAGGCTGCTGCATGGGAGAGGGATCAGGAAATTGTGCCAAGCTAAAGTTGCAGGAGATACACTCTGGAACTTTCAGAGCCAGAAAGCAATTCCAAGTGTTTTTACTTAGAAAAGCAGCTGTATATATACTCATCACATAGGGTGGAAACAGGATGTGACGTAGAGAGGGTGGAGCAAAAAAAGATTGGTGGAAATTAGGGTGTACTAGGAGAGAGGGTGGAGCAAAAAGACATCATGAACCAGTGGGGATTAAACCAATGCCCTGGAGGCAGGGTGGTGCTTAGTTAACAGTGGTTTATGTAAATAGACCGCAGCTTTAAGTGGGATTAAACCAATGCCCTGCAGGCATGCCAGTGCTTAGTTAAGCAGGATTAGAGACAGAAACTTTAAACTGGGGGAGCTGGCATACTACCCAACAGGATGGAAGGGGGAGATAAAGAGGGAGAGAGAGAGAGAGAGATACTTGAAGCCCTGCTTCACCATCATGAATCTTTCCCCTTTTAAGTGAGGACTGTGGGCTTAAACCTGGGTCCTTGAGCATGGTAACATGCACTCAACCCAGTATATCACCACCTGTCCCCTATTTGCTGACTTTATACAAGTTTTCTACAATTAGTCTTAGCACCATATCAGAGCAGCAAAGGGAATTCCACAGATGGAGGGGTGCTGAGCATTCTCATACTCTTTCTCTCAATCAAAAAACAGAAAGAAAAAAAATTGGACCAAGGAAGGGACTTAGTAGAAAATGCACATGGCTGAGACCCTGGACTTTATCTGTAGCACCACATTACAAACATCATTTGGTGTTCCAGGAAATGGTTCTATTGGTAAAACATTGGACTCTCAAGCATGAGGTTCTGAGATCAGTGCCCGGTACTGCATATGTCAGAGTGATGTTTTGGTTCTTGTGGGGCTATGTGTAAGCTTGATAGAGTTTAGGGAAAACTCCCCCCATCCTTGGATGGAGTTCTGAGAAGACACCCCCTTGTTAGTCTCTCTCACTGAAATGAGCAAAGGGGAAAAACAGTCTCTCAGACTTAGTTCTTCCCTTTCAGACTCTCAAGGCCACAGGGACCTCACTGCCTCTCCCCACTAACTGCAGGCCACATGGATGCCTGCCTTAAGGTTCATTCAAAGTTCACATAGTCACCCAGAGTTCACACAGTCACCTCACTTTTGATCACTAGAGAAAGCATACTCCATTAAACACCTCTCTGACGTCAGTCAGTGAAACTCCAAACTTTATTTCCTTATAGCTTTGATAACTACCATGCTCTGTTTATCATCTCTCTATCTCACCCTGCTGGTTTAACCCCTATGTTTCTTTCAAATACCTTTGGATAATTAAGTTACTTGCATCATGGAGAATAATTGTCTTGACCTTTATGTATCGCATCAATTCCTGTCATACCAGCCCCCTACCATAGGGGCAAGCCGACCTTTAAGAAACCTGTAATTTCTGACATATTTGAAAAATGTTCTTTGTCTGAATCTCTATTTAAACCCATGTCCATCTGCCATTAAATGAGAATGAATGCCTCTGGTGTCTCTTGCCTATATCACGTTGTCTCTTGAACGAGTGAGGGAGAACCGGTCGTTTGCCTTCCTTGCTGGAAATCACCTCACGTAAGTGCCAGCAGGTTCTGTCTTTCCTTCATAAATAAATAAATAAATAAACAAATAAATAAATAAAGTTTTAAACAATTATCTGGGCATGGGTGGAGGAATAGATAACCAGGTATGCTACATCTATCTCATCCTTTGTAGCACTATTATCATTTTATAATGTTTTAAGACACTTTACTTTTTTTAAATATAGATTTTTTTAAAAAATTTAAATTCATTTCTTTATAAGAGAGAATCAGCATCACTCTGGTACATATGCTGCCAGGGGTTGGGCTTGGGGCCTCATGGAGTCCTCTTTGCTGAATGAACTCAGAGCCTTTCCCACTGAGCCTACTGCCTGCTCTAGTTTCTTTGATCTATGGTTCATGGTCTGTGTTCTGCTGGAATGTAAGCTCCATGAATGACAGAGACCTGCCTCCACTTAGCTCCTCCGGCATGCTCCAGTGTGGACAACAGAGTGCCGCACACAGTAGGCTTCTGTGAAAGCATGAGGAGTGGTGAGTAGAGTGGCTTTCACTGATGGCGGGCTTTTTATCTTATTTTATTGATTTGTTGGTGATCTTTATAGATTAACCACACTTGGCCTTTGCTATTTGCTAGTTTAATTTGATATAAATGTATCTTTTCTTCTCATTTGTGGCTTTTAGCTTGCCTACTCTTCTTGAGTCAATGAGCATAAGTCTTTAATAAATATGTAGTTTGATTTACCAATCCTCTCGCTTACTGTTTGTGCTTTTGTGGGTGTATCCTTAGAAATGTGTCCTGAAGTCTCATCTCTCCAGAGCCCTACCCCACTAGAGAAAGATAGAAACAGGCTGGGGGTATGAATTGACCTTCTAATGCCTGTGTCCAGCAGAGAAGCAGTTATAGAAGACAGACCTTCTACCTTCTGCACTCCAGAAAGAGTTCTGGTCCATACTCCTAGAGGGATAAAAAATAGGAAAGTTTCTTTTTAAAATTTTTATTAGTGATTTAATATTGATTTAAAAATTAGAAGATAATAGGGGTACAACTCTGCACCACTCCCACCACCAGGGTTCTGGATCCCCAGTCCCTCCATTGTAAGCTACATAAGTGCTCCCAAAGTTTCAGATATGGGTTTACTATTATTTCTACAACTACCAGTCTGTATTTGTTTATATTTGACCTTTTGTTTTTTAGGTCCCATTTTCTTTTCCTTTCCAAGTCACACATATACATATTACATCCAAATGTCCCTCCCTTTTTCCTCCTCTCTCTGGGTCCTGATGGAGTTGGATTTCAGATCCCTTTGGTCACCTTCCCCCTATCATTTCTCCCCTCACTGGGTGTATGGAATTAAATTATTTTTGGGGTGCCTAAGGTGAGGATTCTGGCTTCTGTAATTGCTTCTCTGCTGAACATTAGCACTGGCAGTTCAATTCATACCCCCAGCCTGCTTCAAGAATAGGAAAGTTTCCAATGGAGCAGATGGGATATGGAACTCTGGTGGTGAGAAATGTATGCAATTGTACCCCTGTTATCTTACAATCTTGTTGATTATTTAATATATATTAAACACTAATATATAATTTAATAATAATAATATTTCTAAGAGAGAAATATTGTGATCCCAAGATCACAATGATAGTTGATAGTCTCATCTTTCTTTTTAAATTTTTATTTATTTCATAGAGACAGAGAGAGAGAAGTTGAGAGGGAACTAGTGACAGAGAGAGAAGGGAGATGAAAACCCTTAGTTTCTTGTCTCAGAAAGAACATCCAATTTAAAGGTAGGAAGGAAGAGAGGGAGGGTGGAAAGAAAACTCAGCTGGAAAAATAGCTCAACATGGAGGAGTACTGGGTTTGCATGCCTGAGGCTCCAGAGGTCCCAGGTTCAATCCTTACCACCATCATAAGCCAAAACTGAGCAGTGCTCTCCTCTCCCTTTCTGTCTTTCATAAAAATAAATAAATCTGCAAAAAAAAAATGACATAGTCACTTAGCGAACCAGAACATCAGTTTGGCATACACCAAGCTGGGGCTTGAACTCATGACCTCAGACAAAAAAGTCCTGTGGTATATCACTATGACATCTCTCTGGTTATGGTGTGTGTGTGTGTGTGTGTGTGTGTGTGTGTGTGTGTGTGTGTGTGTGTGTAGAGAGAGAGAGAGATAAAGAGAGATTGGGGATTCACAGCTCCCCTAAATGAACCAGCCTATGTAGAAGTCTTGTGGGGTTATCCTGAGCCAAGTAGCTAATCCTATGCTTGAAGTTGTGGTGGTGACAGAATCTGGTACAAATACTGGTCTATGAGCAGATCAGATTCTCCCCTTCCCACCCATACTGAAGGAATTGCTGGGAGTGCTGTCACCTGATTATCTCTGTCACTCCTCAAGATCTGTCCTTGACTACACAGGGTCACCTTGTTTATACCTCTCTCAGTCTCAAGGCTCACAGCCTCAGTGGATGGCCAGAGACAGCTCTGAGAGACTTGTTCCCTCCCATGTGTTGATCAGAGAACACTCCCCATTAAAGTGCCTATATGCTGTCTCCTCTACAGTCTGAACCAGAATGGTGACATTCGGATTTTCTCCTTTCATAATAGCAGCTAGCAGGGGCTGCATTTCTCTTCTTTCTTTCATTTCTCTCTCTCTCTCTCTCTGTCTCTGTCTCTGTCTCTCTCTCTCTCTCTCTCTCTCTCTCTCTCTCTCTCCAGGTGTAACTCTCAGATATAGAGATAGGACCATTTGCCCAAGGCCAGAGGGAATGATAGGCAATCAGGATTATTACCTGTTCCCTTAGAAGGCAAGAGGAATTGCCAGGTCATGGGGTAGGTCCATTTTTGAGTGTCTTGAGAAGTCTCCAGACTGTTTTCCATGGGGGTTTCACCAATGTCCATCCCCACCAGCGGTATAGAAGGGTTCCTTTTTTCTCCACATCCTCACTAACATTTGTTGTTACTGTCCTTTCTGATGAATGACATATTCACAGGTCTCATTAATGTCTTAATTTGTACTTCTCTGACAATCAATGGCTTTGAGCATTTCTTCATATCAGATAAATATTTTTAAAGCCACCTGCCATCCTCTCATTGGAGAGGAACTCTGGTTGTAGAATGTGGGTAATTGTCAATTTTTTAGTATCTTGAATTTAACAGATTTCAAATGTTGTAGGGTATATACTATTCCTCCCCCTGTATCTGATTAGTCTACTTTGGGACAAATATTATTTGTTATAATCATGAATAAAGGGAAAAGGAACAAAAAGAGAAGGGGAGGAGGAGGAAAGGAGAATAAAGAGAAAGAAAAGAAAAAGAGGGAGAAGGAAGAGGTGGAGGAGGAGGAGGAGGAGGAGGAGGAGGAGGAGGAGGAGGAGGAGGAGGAGGAGGAGGAGGAGGCAAGTTCCCATAAACAACTAGGTGGGACTACAGAGCCAGCCCCTGTTCCCTTCTCCTTGGGGAGAATCTCAGATTTATAGGGCTCAGGCTGATCCAATATTCTTTGCACTCACCCACTCCCTTCCCCTTGTGAAAACTTCCCAATACATTCCTATTTCTCTACACCCCAAGATCCTTCCGGAGCTGTAGCAATTGCCTTCTGGCCAATCTCTTCTCACTCTGCTCAGAGTTACTGTGCCCTGCCCCCCCATCCCTGGACACTTCCCACATACTCTCAGAGACTTCCACCCAGCATAATTTATGGGGACCTCAAGATTTAGGCAGGAAACTTGTTTAACAGGCCAGTCTCCTTGGTCTTGGACCTCCTCTCTCATGCCCTTCACCTTCAGCTGGTCACTTCCATATCTTTGTCCCTACCAGTCCCCTTTCTCTTAGGCCATCAGGCCAGCAGCTCCCTGTCCATCCACATACATATACTGCATGTCAGACCCCTGAAGCCACTTGGAGAGTAAGGCCTTGGGGCTCTCCTCTATGGCAGCACCACCACACAGTAGGACACACTTCCTCTGGTCCCCACATTTCACTCCAACTTTCTGTAGTGATCAAAACCATGGCTGAACATGATATCAATCAGTTGCACGAGTTACCTGGCATCTTGCTTGTTTCGTGGCAAGGCCACAAAAACGAAAAATTTTTGCCTCAAGGTGGAAATTTAAAAGACACAAAGGCATAGGCCATCTTTGGCCAGGGCTGCCTGGTGCCATGTCTTCCTGGCTCCTCCCATTGCGATAGCCACCATATAGGACACACTCAATAGTGTGGTCCCACCATCTACCTTCCACACTTGGCCATCAGAATACCAACCCTGGGCTGGGGAAACAACATACTAGTTTTTCAAAAAGACTTTCATGCCTGAAGCTCTCAGCCTCTCATGAAAATCCTTTGTCCTGCCCTCCCCCACCCATACCTTGCTTCTTTTTCCTTCTAAACTTTTCCCCTTTATCACTGGTTTACAATGCTCTATAAATTTCAGGAGCACAGCTTCATACCTCTCTGAGTGTATACACTTCATCATACCCACCACTAAAGTTCTAGTGCCATCAGACCATAAAAACAGCCCTGTTGAGCTAGAAAGACAATGTATTGTAATGGTTGTATAAAAGATCTTCATGCCTGAGGCTCTGAGGTCCCAGGTTCAATTCTCAGCACCACCATAAGCCAGAGCTGAGAGGTGCTCTGGTCTTGGTCTCTCTCCTTCTCTTTTTGTGTGTATCTTTTTCTATCTCTCTCTCAGTACAAAACAAATAAAATATATATTTTTTAAATGGTCCCCTTTTCCTTTGGTTACCACCAAATAAATATCTCACACAGTCTTAGAGTTATTTGTGTTGTGTTTTCCCAGTGGATGTATTTTGGTTATTTATTGATATAGTCTGCATATGAGTGAAGTCATCTGGCAATTAATTCTCACTTGATGACTTATTTCACTTCGTATGATGAACATGGAGTTCCCTCCATGTTACTCCTAAGGGCATAGTCTTGTAATTTAAATTGCTGAGTAGCATTCCACTGAGTGTGACAGCTTTTTTAGCTAGTCATCTATCAAAGGGTATTAGGATTGGTCCCATGATTTAATATTGTGGATAATGTTGCTGTGAGCAGAAGGGTGCAGACTTCTCCCTCCCCACATATATACACACTTCTCTCAGCAAACATTTCCATGCCTTGCCTCAAGCCCTCATTTACCAATCCTAGAAGACAGTCTTCTATCCTTAATTCCCATAGCAACTGAAGCCTCCAATCATACACCACCCACAGCTAGTTTGACCCTGTCTTGACTGTCCTGTCCCCTCCTCTCTGGATTCAGTGGGCTGACCTACCTCCTGCTCAAAGCCACCTGGTCACTACTCTGTGGGTCTTACTACCTGGCCCCTTGTCCTGTGTTTTCTTTCTTTGTCCTCCAGTGCTTCCTCTCTCCTACATCTGCCCTGGAGGTTACTAATAATCTTGAAATATGCACTGATAGGATCTGGGTGGTGGTGTACTTGGTTAAGTGCACACATTATAGTGCACAAGGACCCAGGTTCAAGCCCTCCTCCTCACACGAAGGGGGAAAGCAGTTAAAAGCAGCGAAGCAGTAATACAAATCTCTCTCTTCTTCTCTATTTCCCCCTTCCCTCTCAAGTTCTATCTATCTCTATAATAAATAATAAATAAAGCACTGCTTTAGTTATGCATTTCTTGGCAACTCTGCTCTCTCTCTCTCTCTCTCTCCTCTCTACTTCTCAGTTAAATTTTATTTATTTTTAAGAGTAAAGGTGTTGGGTAGGGAAGATAACATGATGATTATACAAAGGGATTCTCATGCCCAAAGCTCCAAGGTCTCAGGTTCAGTCCCCCATGCTGGTAACACTAAAAGAAAATAAATAATAATAGAGATTTTTTTTTAAAAAAAGAGATAAGGTGTTTTTGAAGGCTTACTTTTTCTCTTTTTAAAAAATATTTATTTATTTATTCCCTTTTGTTGCCCTTGTTGTTTTATTGTTGTAGTTATTACTGTTGTTATCGATCTTGTCATTGTTGGACAGGACAGAGCGAAATGGAGAGAGGAGGGGAAGACAGAGAGGGGGAGAGAAAGAGAGACACCTGCAGACCTGCTTCACTGCTTATGAAACGACTCCCCTGCAGGTGGAGAGCCAGAGGCTCGAACCAGAATCCTTACACCGGTCCAGGCTTACTTTTTCATTTGTTTGCTATTGTTTGTCACCAGGATTTTCCCTGGGACTCAGTTCTCTGGGATTATTTGTTATTTATCTCAGTATATTAATGAGAGGGCTCAATCCAAAGTGCCACGCTAGCGTATGCAATATTAGGGACGAACTCAGGACCTCATGCCTGCAAATCCTACAGTGTTTAACACTGAACCACCTCCCGACTGCCCAGCTAGACTTTTGAAAGTGTAATCTGTAGTCTCAGATAGCAACCTTAACGGGGCAGTGATGGTGGTAGGCAAGCACCTACAAATATCATCTAGTGGAACAAAAATAATAGTATAAAATGCATTAAGAAAGTCTGTATTAAGCAGGTAGTTACAAAAGAAACACAGCAAATATTATTAGCATGTTTCTATATTGGCAACAGCCAGTTCAAAAACATAATAAGAATGGATACATTCACAATAGCAACCAACATATAAATCTATCAGGAAGGGATCTTAATAAGAAGAGTTCAAGACCTCATAAAGAGAAGTTGTGATGCTTTACTCAATTATTTAAATAAACAGAGGCATGGGCTTGGTTTCAAGATAAGTAGCAGCTAGATATTATAAATATGTCAATCTTCCCAAATTCATGTACACATTTCTCATAATTACAGTCAAAACCTCAGTTGGGTTTTTGAGTAGCAGCAGATCTGACAAATCTAACATTAATCAGAATGAATACATACATCTGAGGAAATCCATAAGAGAATTTGGAGAATCCGAGACTGAACTAGAGCATCCCTGGATGCTTGTCATGGTGAATAGGAACAAATAGATTTTACATCTATAGTGACTGCAGCAAGGAGGTATTGCTGCCAGACTGAGCAGAAAGATCAAAAGGATAGAATAGAAAATCCAATTGTTATTTTAAGTCAGTGGGAGAAAGGACGTGCTATTTAAGAAGTGGTGCTGGGATTGCATGAGAACTGTCTTCTTCTTATTTAATTTGATTTGTTGAAATGTTAAAAAGTTCCATATGCCAAAGATACTTTCATTATGGAAACATTTGCAGATAAAATGATATGATGTTTGCAATTTGCTTCAAAATAATAGCCGGAAAGTGGGATGGAGATAGATGAAACAATATTGGGTATATGTAAATGATAACTAACTCTAGTTAATGAATGTACACAAAGTCATTATCCTATTCTGTCTTCTTTTATGTCTTTTGAAAATTTCCATAATAAAACTTTTTAATATTTATTTTTACTTATTGGATAAAGACAGAAAGAAATTGAGAGGGAAACAGAGAGACCTCCTGCAGCACCACTTCACTGCTAGTGAAGCTTCCCCCCTGCAAGTGGGGACCAAGGGCTGGAACCCAGGTCCTTACACATTATAACATGTGTGCTCTAATGGGTGAACCACCACATGGCCCCTCATAATAAAAAGTTTTAAATATCATGTTAATTAAAATCCAGGCTAGAAAAGTATTTGCAATGTGGTGCACAGAACATGATTAATGGCTCTTCAAAAGCAATATAAATTTGATCATTCCAATCAGAAAATAAGCAAGGTTTACCTACAGGAAATGAGTGTATACTAGGATATTTTGTGTTATCAGTAATGAAAAAAAATCAGTTTTCTCTTTAGAAATGAGACTTACTTTTCAACCTAAAAGATTAGAAAGAGGGGAGTAGATAGAACAATTGTTGTGCAAAGAGACTGTAATGCCTGAGGCTCCAAAGTTCCAGGTGCAAGCCCTACCCCCAACTCTTATCCCTGCCCCCCCCATATCATAAGCCAGAGCTGAGCAGCACTCTGGTAAAAAGAAAATAAAAGATTGGAAAGACTGATAATATTAGAGCAGCAGTAACACACATGTCTTGAGTTTATTCCCTGGAAATTGGTATGACAGAACTGAATGGTGTTCTGGTAAAGAAAAAAAAAAGAATAATAATAATAATAAATTGGCTGGGGAGATGGCTCAGTGTGTAGAGTGCAGGACTTGCATGCCTGGGTGAACTGTTTTAATTATGTAAGGAGCAGGGTAGCTATGTACATCCGAGGTCTTTGAAATACACTTATACTTTGATTCAGCAACTTAGTCAAAGCACTTCCTTCTTATAGATATGCACACTCAAGCTCACAAAGGTGTATTTATAAGGTACTGGTCCATAGATAGCTTCAATAAAGTAGGATGCTTTTGAAGATTTTATCTATGTTAATGAGACAGACAGACAGAGAGACCTGAACCCCCATCAGCTCTGACAGCTTATAGTGGTACCATGAATTGAACCTGGGATCTCAGACAAGCAAGTTCTATGCTCTAAAACTGAGCTGTTTCCCCTGTTTTAAACATTAAAAATGATATAGATATGCATTAAAAAACATGGAGACAGATGCTAATAAGTTAGAAAAAATGGGAAAACTGATATGCAAAGCAGGACTTACATGCTTGTGGCTCTTAGTTCAATTCCTAGCTCTGCAAATCCTGGAACAATGTTCTGGTTTCTTTCTTTATCTCTGCTCTCTCATGTGAAAGTATCTCATGAAATAGATCTTCAAAAGTTGAAACAATAGTGTGTGGGCCAGAAGGTGCCTCACCTGGTACTAGAATGTACTAGAACCTGGGTCCAAGCCCCCAGTCCTCACCTGCAAGGAGGAACTTCACAAACAGTAAAGGAGCAATGTGAGAGGAGGCGCAAAGCGCAAGGACCAGAGGAAAGATCCTGGTTCCAGCCACCAGCTCCTCACCTGCAGAGGAGTTGATTCACAGGTGGTGAAGCAAGTCTGCAGGTGTCTATCTCTCCCCCTCTCCGTCTTCCCCTCCTTTCGATTTCTCTCTGTCTTATCCAACAACGACACCAATAATAATTGCAACAATAAAAAAAACAACAAGGGCAAAAAAATAGAATAAATAAATATTAAAAAAAGAAGCAATAATAGGTGTAGGAATGACTTAGAAAGGAAGAGAAGGGGAGTCAGGCGGTAGCGCAGCGGATTAAGCACACATGGCGTAAAGCTCAAGGAGCTGAGTAAGGATCCCGGTTAGAGGCCCAGCTCCCCACCTGCAGGGGAGTTGCTTCACAGGCGGTGTAGCAGGTCTGCAGGTGTCTATTTCTTTCTCTCCCTCTCTGTCTTCCCCTCCTCTCTCCATTTCTCTCTGTCCTATCCAACAACGATGACATCAATAACAACAACAATAATAACTATAACAATACAACAAGGGCAACAAAAGGGAAAATAAATAAATATTTTTTAAAAAAAGGAAGAGAAGGCAGGACAATAGGAAAAATAGGGGGGGAAACCTACATACATAAAAAATAAACCACATAGATAAAGATAGATATAGTCAATCCCACATCAGTGACCCTGGGAGAACTTCAGTTTCCAATGGAGATGATGGGGACACAGAATGGAATTATACCCCTATTATATTATAATCTTGTAAATCAATATTAAATCACTAATTGAAAGAAAACCAGTGGAGCTGTATGCAGGTGTCTCTTCTTTTCTCTGTCTATCTCTCTCTGTCTCTTGCCCTGTCAAAAGTTAGGAAAGAAAAAGGAAGGAAGAAAGACCATATGGAACAGCGGAGCTGTGCAGGCACAGAGCTCCAGTGATAACTTGGGTGATTAAAAAAAAAAAAAGTAGTAGTGTTTCCTTTTCATAAATAAAAAAATGTAGTGTTCAAGGAAGGATGTCATTAAAAATTGTATCAGGGTCAGGGCAGTGGCACACCCCACAGTGCACAGAACCCAGGTTCAAGCTCCTTGCAGTGGGGAAGCTGCACAAGCAGTGAAGCAGTGTTACAGGTGTCTCACTTTCTCTTCTTTATCTCCCCCTATGCTTTAAATTCCTCTCTGTCTCTACAAAAAGTAAAAAAAAAAAATGGTCCTGGGAGAAGTGGATTCATTATGCAGGCACTGAGCCCCAGTGAGAACCCTCCTTGTGGCAATTAAAAAATAAAACAACTAATAGCACAGCTATATACAAGATACTGGATACTGTACAGCAAACCCTAACAAAAGGACTTTTCAAAGTTAACCCAATTACCAAACAATGTGATGATAACATTAACTATCGATTGTCTTTTTGAACCCTAAGACAGCAGGAACCTCACATCTCCACTATAGAGCCTCTACTTCCCCCAGTCCTGGAACCCTTGGATAGGGTCCACTTTCCCGTGTGCCTCTCCCAATCCATATCAAATAATCTGCCAATCACAACCTAACCAACACAACGATTGCCACCTCAACATGCTTCACTTCAGACTATGTCCAGACACTTCACGTGTGGAATGACAACCCTTCAACTTCATTACTCAGGTGAGACCTTTCCTTTCGTAGTATACTCTAATTTCATCTCAGGTGGTTCGCTTTCTAACAAAGTCCCAAAACCTAGATATACACCAGTTTCTGTGAGAGAGAGCATATGTTCACACGTATCCATAAACTACTGCAAAATATATACCTGAAAGCAGAAGTACACTAGAGTTTGCAGTGAGTACCCCCCTAACACTTCCTCTCCACTATTCCAAGCTTTGGGTCCATGATTGTTCAACAATTTGTTTGGCTTCGTATGTTAACTCTCTTTTCAGTCACCAGGTTCCAGATGTCATCAGGATGCCGGCCAGGCTTCCCTAGACTGAAGACCCCACCAATGTGTCCTGGAGCTTTGCTTCCCCAGAGACCCACCCTACTAGGGAAAGAGAGAGGCAGACTGGGAGTATGGACCGACCAGTCAAGGCCCATGTTCAGCGGGGAAACAATTACAGAAGCCAGACCTTCTACCTTCTGCAACCCACAATGACCCTGGGTCCATGCTCCCAGAGGGATAGAGAGTGGGAAAGCTATCAGGAGAGGGGGTGGGAAATGGAGATTAGGTGGTGGGAATTGTATGGAATTGTACCCCTCCTACCCTATGGTTTTGTTAATTAACCCTTTCTTAAATAAAAAATAAATAAATAAAACAAGTATATATATATATGTGTATGTATATATCTGGCAAAATGGGTAATTTGTCTATACCTGCTTTGCTATGAGCATGACTCGAGGTTTGAGCCCCACACTCACTGGAGGAAGATTTAGTGTTGTGGTGGCTCTCCTTCTCTCTGTCTCTGCCTATCTCCTTCTCTCTGAAAAAAATCAGTGTGGAGCAAGGAAGCCCTGGTGATCACAAAAATACTGTATCAGGAATAATATCTGAGAGACTGACAGCTAAAATGTTAATAGCAATTTACCTGAATAATAAGACCAAGAGTGCTTTTTTTTTTTTCTTTTTAAATCTCTTCTATTTTCACCTCTTTCAGGTGCTTTTTCTGTGAGAAGCAGTAACTCCTTTAAAAAAAGATTTATTTATTAATGAAAAGGAAGGAGAGGGAAAGAGAGGTACAGCATTACTCTGGCACATGCAGTGCTGGGGATTGAACCAGAGGCCTCATGTTTGTGAATCTAATGCTTTCTCCACTAAACCACTGCAATATTGAGGGGAAAATCACAATAATTATTTCTGTAAATTAAAACAATGAAATGATTTTTACTTTTTCACAAGGAAAGGTAGGGAAGAAGCTATATGTGACTATATATTTACAGCCACACACATCATAATATATTATATTATATTATATTATTATATATAATTTTTTGCCTCCAGGGTTATTGCTGGGGGTTAGTACCTGCACTATGAATCCACTGCTCCTGAAGTCCATTTTTTTCCATTTTGTTGCCCTTATTGTTATTATTGTTGCCATTGCTGCTGTGTTGGACAGGACAGAGAGAAATCAAGAGAGGAAGGGAAGAGAGGGGAATAGAAAGGTAGAAACCTACAGACCTGCTTCACCTATGTGAAGGGACCCCCCCCCCCCCCGCCTGCAGGTAGGGAGCCGGGGCCTGGAACTGAGATTCTTATGCTGGTCCTTACACTTCACATCATGTGCACTTAACCCCATGCACTACTCCCCACCCCCTTATTTTGTTTATATGGTATCTAGGTTGAATGCAGAGACTCAGCTATGCAAAGCATGGATTCTACCACTGAGTATACCCATAGCCTTTCATGCTAATTTTTAAACATAAAAGGTAGTTTGATCTACATATTTTATTCTTCTTGCCTTTTTTGACCTCCTCCTCCTTCATCTTCAATGCCTTCTTCTCCTTCTTCATCTTTTACTTTTGATGTGGTAATTATTTCATTGCTACTTTTAAGGTGCATTGATTTATGAGAGTGAGAAGAGCAAACCTCCATCCTATGTGGTACCAAGGATCAAAACAGGGTATTACACATGCAAGGAATGTACTCAGCCTGTTACTTACCTCCCTGATCACCCGTCCTAGCCTTTCCCACTTGTCAGTAGATCTTGGTTTTAGCAGGTTAGTCTCCCACTGATAATGCATAGATTATTAATTCAGTAATGAATGGATTATCCCTCCCTAGATCCTTGCTGATACACCATGCTGGTTTCTATCTTTGCTAAATTTCAGTAGGTGAAAATGATATTTCCTTATCATTTTCATTTATTTATTTTTATTAGTTATTTAATAGTGATATAAAATTATAAGATAACAGTTTGGCACCATTTCTACCACCAGAATTATAGATTCCCCAGTCCCTCCATTGGAAGCTACAACAGTTCTCCTAAGGTTGCCGATAAAGACTATTATTTCTACAACTATTGTCTATATTTGTATATATTTGCCCCCCCCCTTTTTATAGGTCCCATCTTCTCTTCCTTTTCAATTCACATATACACTTATTATTACACCCAAATGTCCCTCCCTTTTTCCTCCTATCCTGTTCCTGATGGAAGTATAGTTTTGAGCTGTCTGGCAAAAAATATATTTTTCCAAATTAGATCACACCACTATGTGCCAGGAGTTATTTCCTTGTCATTTTAATTTTCCTTTCTCTGATGATGAGGCAGGTAGACCATCTTTCCATACATGTCAAAGCAGTGAATTTTTCTTTATCCATGAACTTTATTCACATCTTCTGTCCATTTTTCAATATTGATATGTAGTGGATTTTTGTGGAGGAAAAACAAGTAGGCATTTGTTTGCCTAAGTATGTTTGCAAATATCTTTTTGCAATTTATCCTTTGTCTCTTGAGCTAGTGCTTTTATTTTTCAATGCAGATGTAAGTTATTTTTATACAGTTGATTTAATCTGTCTTTTGTTGTCTGGATTCGTGAACACAGAGCCCTCTCCTATTGATCCCCTCTCACGATTCCTCTTTGTGATGATTTCTTAGCTATTTGTGCATGTCTGCTTTTCCATAGAAACAAGTTTGTCTGGTTTCAAGGGGAAAAAAATTACTGAGGTATTATCTGGATGTTTAAATGCAAGACCAATTTTTAAAAGACTTAACATCTTCATAATTCTTAGAATTGACATTTTCTCATCTAAGAACAACATGATTCATTTCCATTTGATGAGTTCTTTCACTGTATTCCTCAACCATGTTTTTAAAATCTTCACTTGAACCTTGTTCTCTACTACAACTGGCTCTCCACTCCCATTTTACTTTAAACTTGGGGTGGTTTTATTTATTTTTAAAAAGAACATTTATTTTAATTTATTATTTTATATTTTATTTATATATGTATTCTTTGGATGGAGACAGAGAAATTAAGAGGGAAGAAATTAATAAGGAGAGAGAGAGAGAGAGAGAGACACCTGCAGCATTGCTCCACCACTCATGAAGCTTTTCCCCTACATGTGGGGACCGAGGGCTTGAACCCAGGTCCTTGTGCACCATCTGGCCCCTGTTGTGGTTGTTTTATATAGGAATTTATTAATTTCCATACTAATTTTACATCAGGAACCTTACAGAATTCCTAACATTTGCATCTTTTTCTGTTGGCTCTCCTGGGTTTTCAAGTTATGCAGACACCTCATTTTACACTGATTATATCCTTTTACTTCCTTTTTTTTCCAATTTGGTACCTCATTTCTTCTTCTCTAACTGCTCTAGTTAATGTGACTCCTTACCCTAATGGGAGTCTTCCTATAGCTTTATTATAAAGTTACATGATGGACTGGGTTTGAAGTAGAGATAGAAGAATAATCAAAATATTTTTTATGGACACTTCATAAAATTCATGGAAGATGTAATCAAAGCAGCTCAGGAATATATGAAAGAACACTTACCTTTTATCTAGCCCACTGTCAGTCTGCCTTTATAATCTAGATGCTCCTTCTTTTCCTACTAGATGCTCTTTGTGTCACCACCCCCACTGTACTCCATCGGCTGATGTCTCTCAAGTCCACAGCTCCAAGATGAACTTTTCCTTTGAGCACCCCATCTGAATATTTAGCAGCCTCCTACATATCCCCATATGGGTTGTCTACAAAACCCCAACTCAACACATTCAAAAGGGAATCAGTGATCCCAACCACCAATCCTGCTCTCTTCTTCATCATCTCTCTTTTCCCTCCTCCCTCAGTCAATTAAGTCTTGCCTACATATTTGCTTTAATTTGCCTTCCAGTCCTTCACTTTCTCTCTGTCCTATAAACTAAAGCAGAAAGTAAAAAATAAAGGTGGGATGGCTTCTGGGAGTGACGGATTTGTAGTGCTGCCATCAAGACCCAGCAATAGCCTTGGTAGCAATAAAAAAAGAATATATGAATGAATGAATGAATGAAAGAGAGAAAGAAAGAAAAAGAAATTCTCAGGCCATTTATCTAAAAGACACATAAAAATCCTCAATTGAAAAAGACATATGCACCCTTCTGTTCACAGTAGTATTTTTCACAATAGCCAGCCTATGGAGGCAACCTGGAACTCTACCTCCACAGAGCCCTACCCCATTGGGGAAAGATAGAAACAGGCTGGGGGGAGGGATATGGATCGACCAGTCAATGCCCATGTCCAGTGGAGAAGCAATTACAGAAGCCAAAACTCCCATGTCTGCACCCCATAAAGATCTTTGGTCTATATTCCCAGAAGGATAAAGAATAGGAAAGCTTCCAATGGAGGGGGTAGGATATGGAACTCTGGTGGTGGGAATTGCATAGAATTGCATCCCTCTTATACCACAATCTTGTCAATCATTATTAAGTCACTAATAAAACAAATTTTTAAAAGGGGTGATAGGATAGATAAATAATTTGTGGGCTGTGTACCAAGTGGAATACTAATCTTCCATTGGGGGAAAAAAAAACATGCACAGAACTAGAGGTGACTGTGATCAGTGAAATAAGAAAGCAAAAAACAAACTTGAAAATATTAATAATAACCAAATTAACTCTGTAAAAACTGGGATGAATATTAGAAAGCATGGATAGGGAAGCAAGGGGAATTAGTGGGTGTTTCTTTTTTAATTCTTATTTATTTATTTTTCCCTTTTGTTGCCCTTGTTTTTTATTGTTATTGTTGTTATTGATGTTGTCGTTGTTAGGACAGAGAGAAATGGAGAGAGGAGGGGAAGACAGAGAGGAGGAGAGAAAGATAGACACCTGCAGACCTGCTTCACCACCTGTGAAGCGACTCCCCTGCAGGTAGGGTGTGGGGGACTCGAACTGGGATCCTTATGCCAGTCCTTGTGCTTTGCGCCTTTAGCGCTTAACCCCACTGCGCTACTGCCCGACTCTCTCTTTTTTAATTTTTAATTTTTTATTTTATTTAAGAGAGAGATCAGTGGTCCAGGAGGTGGCGCAACGGATAAAGTGCTGGACTCTCAAGCATGAGGTCCTAAGTTCAATCCCCAGCAGAACATGTACCAGAGTGATGTATGGTTCTTTCTCTCTCCTCCTATCCCACTCATTAATAAATAAATAAAATATTTTTAAAAAGAGAGCGATCATAACACTGAAACTTCCTTCAGTACAGTGAGGATCAGGCTCAAACCTGGGTTGTGCACTTGGCAAAGCAGCAAACTATCCAAGTGATCTACTCTGATGGCCCAGATAGGGGGTTTCTTTGGTGTAATAGCCCTGGAACTTCGTTATTGGGTCTGGTCTCACACACACACACACACACACACACACACACACACACACATTCCTAAAATCTTATAATATAAGGACCGACTTAAGGATCCCGGTTCAAGCCCCCGGCTCCCCACTTGCAGGGGAGTTGCTTCACAGGCGGTAAAGCAGGTCTGCAGGTGTCTTTCTCTACTCCTCTGTCTTCTCCTCTCTCTACATCTCTCTCTTATCCAACAATGACGACATCAATAACAACAACAACAATAACCACAACAACAATAAAATACAACAAGGGCAACAAAAGGGAAAATAAATAAATTAATTTTAAAAAATCTTATAATATTGTCAACTAATGTTAAATTTCTTTATTTATTTATTTATTACCATCAGGGTTATTGCTGGGGCTCAGTACCTGTACCAGTCCACTGCTCTGATTAACCATTGTTTTTAATAGATAATGAGAAAAAGAGTGGGCAAATGGGAGATAACTTCAGCATTGCTCTACTGCTTATGAAGCTTCTCCCTTACAGGTAGAAACCTGTGGTTTGAACCCAGGTCCTGTAACATGGTAATGCATGTACTCTATTGACTGACCCACTACCCAAGTTCACTTAAATTATTTGCTTTTAAAAAAGAACTCTCGGGAGTCCGGCGGTAGCGCAGTGGGTTAAGCACACATGGCACAAAGCACATGGACCAGCGTAAGGATCCTGGTTAGAGCCACCTGCTCCCCACCTGCAGGGGAGTCGCTTCATAGGTGGTGAAGCAGGTCTGCAGGTGTCTATCTTTCTCTCCCCCTCTGTCTTCCCCTCCTCTCTCCATTTATCTCTGTCCTATCCAACAATGGTGACATCAAATAACAACAACAATAATAACTATAACAACAATGAAAAACAACAAGGGCAACAAAAGGGAAAATAAATAAATAAATAAATAAATTTTTTTTAAAAAAGAACTCTCATGCCACTATAATGCTTACTGGAACTTTGTACTTTCTCACCAGCTATTTTCTAGTTATTTTCTTTGTCCTGATAAACTGAAACTTTAGGTCAATATACGTTGCTGTGAGACTGCTGTTATTCCTTGTCCTAGATGGACCCTGTGACATCTGTAGAAGCCTCTAAACTTCACAGTTGAGCAGTTTCCTTTATTACTGACTTGATCATGTCTTACCTCGGTGTCCTCTGTCCATTCTTTCTAGAACTAATAGTCCAATGTGAACTTACCAAATGTTTTCATTTTTCTATCACTTTTCCCATTGGAAGTGCTATTCTACTTCCTGAGAGAATTTCTTCGTTTTCATCTTCCAATTCTATTAATTTTTTTACCTTCTACTTTATGGGAGATATATATAATCTCATTTCAGATTTTATTTTGGTGGCCAGTTTTTAAATGTTTTAATTTCCATGATCAATTTCATGTCCTTTTGAGTTTTTTTTCCTTCTTGGTCCAGTCTTGGTGGACATTTGTTGGAAGCTGTAATAGTTTTGTTTTCATTCTTTTCTGTCCCAAACTTTATTTCCATTTCCTCAGAGACCTCCTTTCTCTCTGTTTCCCTCAGTCTCATTATGTTGGAGACTCCCCTTGGGGCTGGATTGCCTTTGACTGTATCTATATTTATCTTTAATAATGAGATAAGCAAACATCTTTTGAGGGCTGTGTGTGTGGTGGGGTCTTCTCTATGACTGAATTTGACTTGGGGTTCCTAGTGGAAGCTAGCTATTATATGGGGATCTCATAGCCTTCCCCACTAGAAAAAGAGAGACAGGTTGGGAGTATGAATTGACCTGTCAACGCCCATGTTCAGCGGGGAAGCAACTACAGAAGCCAGACCTTCCACCTTCTGCATCCTACAATGATCTTGGGTCCATATTCCCAGAGGGTTAAAGAATAGGAAAGCTATCAGGGGAGGGGATGGGATACTGAGATTTGGTGGTGGGAATTGTGCGAAGTTGTACCTCTCTATGATTTTGTCAATGTTTCCTTTTTATGAATAAAACATTTAAAGAAATCTGTTGGAGGATAGAGGATCTCACTTTTCTTAAGAAGCCTCCAGTCTTTTAACAGAGGAGTAGAGAGCCAGCTAGAAAGACCTTGGTTGGTGAGAAGTATTGACTGTTATGTAAGTGGACTTTCAAATAATCTCCTATTCTAGTACCTATCCTTATCTTAGTCTTTGCAATAACCTTTTAGAGATCAGTTCTTAGTGACTCTTCAGGGGAAAAGAAGCTCAACCTCCCCCCGCTTCCCTCTCTCACTTCTTTTCCCTCCTTCCTTCTACCTTTTTTCATTGTCACATAGGCTTCACCACACTGGGTCGACTTTTTCAGAAAGGAGAGAGACAGAGGGAGACAAATCACAGCACCAAAACGTCCCCCAGTGCAGTGGGGGCAGGATTTGAACCTGGGTTGCATGAAAGACAAAGCTGGATTACTCCTAGGTTAACTATCCTGCCAGTCCTCATATCACTTTTAAAATATATATATTTATTTATTTTCCCTTTGTTGCCCTTGTTGTTTAACATTGTGTGGTTATTGATGTCTTTGTTATTGGATAGGATAGAGAGAATGGAGAGAGGAGAGCAAGCCAGAGAGGGAGAGAGAAAGACACCTACAGACATGCTTCACAGCTTGTGAAGCGACTCCCCTACTGGTGGGGAGCCGGGGGCTCTAACCAGGATCCTTAACGCCAGTCCTTGTGCTTTGCACCAGTTGTGCTTAAAGCACTGTGCCACTGCCCAACTCCTCACTTAAAAAAAAAAATTTTATATTAGCTTTATTTATTTATTGGATAGAGACAGCCAGAAATTGAGAGAGGAGGGTAAGATAGAGAGGGAAAGAGACAGAGAGACACCTGCAGCCCTGCTTCACCACTCAGGAAGCTTTCCCCGTGAGGTGGGGACCAATGGCTCAAACCTGGGTTCTTTCACACTGTAACATGTGTGCTCAACCAGGTGCACCACCACCTGGCCCCTTAATTTTTTTTTTTTTAAAGCATGT
The DNA here is from genome assembly GCF_950295315.1 of Erinaceus europaeus. Taxonomy (NCBI): domain Eukaryota; kingdom Metazoa; phylum Chordata; class Mammalia; order Eulipotyphla; family Erinaceidae; genus Erinaceus; species Erinaceus europaeus. The sequence goes on along the minus strand of NC_080169.1, from coordinate 98,873,595 downwards.
TAAGCTGGTGCTTCTTCCACTCATCTCCATGTCCATTCCACTTGCTTTTAATCTTCCAGATATTTTTAATGGAACTTTTTCACCTGTTAATGATCTCTCCTCATCACTATGTGTTAATCTTTCTTTCTTCTATCCATCCACCCATGCATGTATCCTTCCTTCCTTTTTTATTTATTTGTAAAGTAAAAATATCAACAAGACCTAATTCCCAATATTAGAGTTCCTTCCTTCTCTTATTTCTCTCTCTCTCTCTCTTTCTCTTTGTTTCTATTTTTTGGTTGTCTCACAGAATTCACTTCTCAGGGCTGACTCAGACAGAGAGAGAGAGAGAAGAAGAAGAAGAAGAAGAAGAAGAAGAAGAAGAAGAAGAAGAAGAAGAAGAAGAAGAAGAAGAAGGAGAAGGAGAAGGAGAAGGAGAAGGAGAAGGAGAAAAAGAAGAAGAAGAAGAAGAAGAAGAAGAAGAAGAAGAAGAAGAAGAAGAAGAAGAAGAAGAAGAAGAAGAAGAAGAAGAAGAGAAGAAGGAGATGGAGAAAGGAAATCACAGCACTAAAGTTTGCTTTAGTGCAGGGGGAGCTAGTCTCAATCCTGGGTCACACACATGGCAAAGCAACACACTATCTAAGAGGGCTATTTTGCTGTCCTATGTTAATTTTTCTTAAAAAGAAAATACCCATTGTCTAATTCCAGAGGCTTCTGAGAAGTCAAATAGGACTATGTTCATCCTGCTGTTTGCTGTAGTTGTGGCTCTGCTGAAGGAGTCCTCAGGGTCAAAGCTATCTTCCAATCATCTTTGCTTTCTCAAAACTGAGCACCATGTACAGCAGGTCTGTAGGCTATCAAATACTCATGTACAAAAATTATTTATTGACCTCTCTGCATCTCTCGTGTGTTACACAGTACCTGCTTGGCTGGGAGGGCAAAGAGGTCCCCAAATCATGTTACATACAGCCTGGTGAAGGTGCTGCAGACATTCTATCTGGGGAAGAGAAGATGGTAGGTGTGGGGGGTATATGTGAGGTTGGTGGCCACTTAGGAAAAATCACACAGATGTCACTTGAGAGGCTTGCCACTTCTGGTATAAGCCCAAAAGACAGGAGTAGGACCAGTAAGAGGATGGATGTCATCACATGATGGTTCTCTACCTGGAGAAGCAACATGCCATTGATTGATTGATTGATTGATTGATTGATTGCTGATTATAGTATAGTCTTTAACACATAAGCACAACTGCTCTTTTCTCCCTTTGGTGTTTAGAAGACACAACAAGACCCCCAATGTCCCTTCATCCTGTCCCTTTCCCTCCTTCCCCAGAGTCCTTTGCTTTGGTGCAATATAGCATACCCAGTCCAAGTTCGCCTTATATTTTCCCTTACTGTTCTTTATTCTTAAATTCTACCTATAAGTAGATCATTATAGTGAGATCATTAGGTATTGGTCTTTCTCTTTCTAGCTTGACTCACTCAAAATGTGTTCAAGTTCTGACCACGCTATTGCAAAGGTCATTTAAAATTATCTCATCAATTTTAAACAGCTGCATAGCACTCCATTTTGTATATGTACCACAACTTCCTTAGCCATTCATCTGTCATTGGACATCTGGGTTGCTTCTAAATTTGGGCTATTACAAACTGTGATGCTATGAACATTGGTGTACATAGGTCTTTTCAGATAGATATTTTTGTTTTCCCTGAGAAAAGAATTAAGAGAGGGATTGCTGGGTCATAAGGTAGGTCCATTTTTAGAGTTCTAATGAATCTCCAGAGTGTTTTTCCATAGGGGTTGGACCAAGTTACATAATGTCTTGTTCCCTGGCGAGGAAGTGTTTGAGTAGATCTGGACAAGCAGCTCTCAGTGTTGCTGCAGAGAGAGTTCAACTCTCTAGTTGAAAACTTAGATTCTTTGATAACCTGCTCCAAGACTATTCAGAGCACTGCCCTAGCCTACAACTGCACTCAACATCAGACACAAGGTATTAACAGAATGCCCTGCCTTACAGGATTTTACTCTAAGACCTAGTCATCAAATCCACTTGTATGTTGAATACCAACACCCAAGCCCCACTAATCACTTTTATAGCCACTTTCCCCAACAGCTGTCTCTAGTACTCAAATTATGTTTTTCTCACTCTTAGCCTTGCTTCTTTATGATAATTCTAATTAATGAGAATAATCCCCTCCTAATCAACTCTATTAAATGCCTCTTCCTTTGAAGGCATCTTCTCTGGGTTTATCAACTCTAACAGAGTTAAAATTGGGAGTTTAGCAAGAGTGAACACCTACCCCCCCTCTTTTGGTAAATACTTGCTAAGAGACGCTTTATTATGCTGAGCTCAATTAAATTAAACCCAACTTAGAAAAACTAACAAATTTGGGAGTCTGAGGAGGTGGCACCATCTGGAGAGCAATATATTTTCAAAGCTCAAACACTTGAGGCCCCTGGTTCAATCTCTGGCACTGCCAAAAGTCAGAGTTGAGCAGTGTTCTGGTGATAGATAAGATAAAAATTATAAAAGATAAGATACGACAAGATGGGGCTGGGTGGTGGTGCACCTGGTTGAACACTCAAGTCACAGTGTTCCAAGTTCCCTGTTCAAGCCCCCAATCTCTAGCTGCAGGGGGAAGCTTCAGGAGCAGTGGAGTACTGCTGCAGGTGTCTGTCTCCATTTCTATCTCCTCTTTCCATCTCAATTTCTCTCTGTCTCTATCCAATGAATAAATAAATTATAGAAATAAAATCAACCAGAAGCTGGGTGGTGGCACATCTGGTTGAGCACACATGTAGTGAAGCAAGTCTGCAGGTATCTCTGTTTCTCTTCCTCTCTATCTCCCCTTCCCTTTTGATATCTGGCTGTCTCTGTCAAGTATATAAAGATAATAAAAATTTAAAAATAAATAGATTACTATTTTTAAAAAAGAAATAAAATCAACCACAATTTAAAACAAACCATTTTTTTGATGGTGGAGGACGACTAAGGTGGGGAGGGTTTAAAGTGTTAGGCAAATAACTGATAAATTTTACATATGTGCCATCTACGGTATTTTACTGTTGATTGTAAGCATTAACTCCCTCAATAAAGAAAGGAAAAGCTAAAAAAATAAATGAATAAACCATGTTTTTAAAACATCAAGAGGTGATTACAGCTATGTCAAGCCTTCAAATGAAAGAACCAACTGCTCATATGGAATCCCCAAAACCATCTGGACCCCTGCCCTCTGACATCGCCCACAAGATGGCATGACTACAATGCCCCCAAAACCCATGATGTGACCTGGCACAATCTGAAGAACCTGATTCACAGAGTCCAAGGACAAAAGTCTCCTACTTCCCTTCCCTCGCTTCTGCTTCACCTGTCACCTTTTGGCGGTTTCAGCTCACTCTCTACAGAAAAACAAAATTCCGGTGGCTGTCTTCCCCCACCAAGATAAGATGTGTGGTGTCTCTTCCCTTGGTCATTGGTATTGGACTGACACTTCTATCAGACTTTCTGGTGGAGCTCTTGGACACTCCCTTTACACTGCTGGACTTCTTGAGGACTGACTGTAGAAGTCCATGGACTTCACAGCCAGCTGTCTTGGGACTCTGCAATGCCAGATCATCCTTCTCATCCCTCAGCCTATCAGGCCTCTGCTCCTCTGCCTATCAGGCAGCACCCCCTTCCACCCAACAAGCATCCCCTCTCTGCCTACCAGGCCTCCCCTCAGCCTCACACTGGCCCTTGCTACTCTTACTCATTGCTCCCTGTCTTATTCCAGTTCTTTTAAAAATGCCTGCATGATATCATTCAGGTTTCTGCCCAAAAGGTTTCTGTTCACCCCTACACTGCTATTCCTCTGACAGAAATGGAGTCTTTTACAGACATTTACCCATTTAAATATGGCCATTAGATAAAAAGATAGGGGGAGATGTCAGGAAATTATGGGGATGTGATAGAACTTGGCAGGGTTTGACCTGAGAAGTGCTTCTATTCTGTCAGTCTCTCTCTACCAAGAGGTTGAGCAAGGAGGGACAGGAATAACCCCAAAGATTTGTCCCATCTTATCAGACTCCCTGCCTCACAAAGCACCCTGCATTCCTGATACTATGACCATTAGATAAAAAGAAAGGAGGAGATGTCGGGAAATTGTGAAGATGTGGTTGAGCTCTGCAGGACTCACGAAGCACCCTGCATTCCTGATACTATGGCATATCTACATAATCATTGTTTTGCCTGAAAGATCCCCACCCATTCCATTCTTTTGATCTATCTTCTTTCTACCCTCAAGACCCTCCCTGCCTCCAGGATATTATTAATCCCACCAGTTAAAACGTTCGCAACAGTTGCTAAGGAAGTTCCTACCTTTCCAGTCCACATTTGCCTTTCTCTGCCCCTTTCCTAGCCATTTCCATTTCCGACTTGCCACTTCTGGGTCTGCCCTTTAAAAGCCTTGGCTCTTCGATCAATAAAGATTTGCATTGCCCCGCCAAAAAAAAAATCAAGAGGGCAGGGGTAGATAGCATAATGGTTATGCAAACAGACTTTCATGCCTAAGGCTCAGAAGTCCCAGGTTCAGTCCCTCACACCACCACAAACCAGAGCTTATCAATGCTCTGGTAAAAAATAATTAGTTAATTAATTAAAATTAAAAATAATAAAACATCAAGATGATTCCTCATTTGACTTATAAAAATGACAAGTATAACAGAAATAGAAACCAACATACAAATAGTCAGATGTAGTGATGCCTAGTAGGATAAAATAGTGACCTAGAAGGCCAGCCAGTGGCACACCAAGTTAAGGCACACACATTAGCATGCTAAAGGACCTGAGTTCTAGCCTCTGCTCCCCACCTCCAATGGCGAAGCATTATGAGTGGTGAAGCAGGGCTACAAGTGTCTCTCTTTCTCTCTCCATGCCTGTTTCTTCTTTCCCTCTCAACTTCTATCTGTTCTATCAAATAACTTTTTAAAAAAGGAAAAATGGCCACCAGGAGCAGTAGATTCATCATGCAGACACTGAGCCCCAACAATAACCATGGTGGTGAAGTATATATACACATATATGAAGTAGCTGCACCTGTACTTAGACTCAGCAGCAGATTCAGGTTGATACAAGTGTTTCATCTCAATGATTCAGTTTCTGTAGGGAACTTGACCTTCAGAGATACCATTTTCCAAAATAATGAACTACTCTTTGGGACATGCTACAGTGCACTCACTCCTTATTTCTAGACAGATATTAGAAATATAGTCTGTATTCAGATAGAAATATCCCTACTACACTCAACAGCATTTCTATGTAAACCAGAGACAATAGATCTTGATTTGCAGGTTCAACCTATTTGGTGAGGCATTTTGAATGCCATGGGCAATTGAAGACAAAAACACATGACCTCCATGCCAATGGCTTTCTTCTAATCACTGGGGCCATCAGAGGTGACCTCACATACTTACAAGATGCCCCCCAGGGACCACTGCTTGCCAAACCTAACACTAAAGGGTGGCCTATTTTCCTTTAACCCTTGAAGCCTCTGATTCCTCCAGGTTCCAGGGGGTATGGCACCTCCCAGCCTCTGTAGACACCTGGACTCATGTCCAGGGTGCACAATGGGACTTCCTTCTAGACAGACCTGGGCCCACCAAGGCAGCAGCAGTGGCATTTATCCTGAACCCCACAAAGGAAACTCACTGACCTGTTGTGAGTCCCTGCCTGCACTGGCCTTCCTGAGAAGAGCAGGGAAACTTGACCCTGAACATGACCATGCTCAAAATGCCCTCTGCCATGACTTAGCAACCTGAATAACTTTGCCCTCAGTCTAACACCATCTCAGTCTGGAAGGAAGCCTCTCTTACCAAGTCTCAGTGGCTCAGGAGTTGAGAATATAGACCTTCCTTGACTCCCAATGGGGTTCTGTCCCTCCCCAAACCTATCACCTATCCTACAAAATATCAGAGCTTAGCTGGGACCCACCATGCACCTGCTGGGTAAAATACCACACAGTGTAGACCATTGGAGGGCACTCCTATCCTGTTTCTGCTGATCCATAGAACTCCCTCATATCTCCTGAGGCTGCCCAGAGCATGACTTGCTCCCCACAGAAGAGTTGCCTGTGCAGAGAATAACTACGGCCCTGTTCTCTTCAAGCTGAGTGCCTCTCTATCCTGACTCCCCCTCCCAGCACTTCTGACACCTCTTATGTGCTTATCTTTCTGCTCTCTGCAACTCGAACCACTTGGACATTTTCCTCTTTGCTCAGGGCCCTAGAAACTGCCTCATTGCCAACCTAGACAGGAAACAGAAACCAATTTCTTTGTCCCATTTCTCTCTTTGATTTATTTTATGGCATAAATGAGAGAAACCAGAGCACTGTTTGGCTTTGGTATAAGATGGTACTGGGGACTAAATCTATAGTCTTTGGGGACTCAAGCATGAAGTCTTGTGTTCTAGTAGGCTGAGCTATCTCCCTGGATCCCAATTCTTTTCTCTCTCTCTCTCTCTCTCTCTCTCTCTCTCTCTCTCTAATTTAATAGGACAGAGAGAAAGTGAAAGGGTAGAAGAGAGAGAGAGAGAAAAAGAGAGAGAGAGATGCTATTCCACTGTTCCCAGACAGGTCTTTTTCATTATTTTATTTGAAATAGGGAAAGATTTGAAGAGAAAGAGACAGAGTGACATCATAGCAAATCTCTACCATTCATGGAGCTTCTTTTGGTACTATCCATGATGTTCCTGTGTTGGGCCAAGGGTCTCAAATCCAGGTCCTCATTCTTAGTAAGGTAAGAGGTTTGCTCCATGAGTAAGTTGTCTTCTACTCCTCCTTTCCTTGCTGCATTCTTCCCTTCCTCCCTCCTTGCCTCCGTCCCTCCCTTCCTTCTTTCCTTCCTTCCTGTCTCTCTTTCTATTGATTTCAATCAGAGAGATATAGAAAGAGAGAGAGACAGAAAGAGAGAGAGAGAGAAGAAGAAGAAGAAGAAGAAGAAGAAGAAGAAGAAGAAGAAGAAGAAGAAGAAGAAGAAGAAGAAGAGTACTGCACAGCTCTGGCTTATGGTGATGTCTGGGACTTGAACCTGGAGCTGCAGAGGCTCAGGCATGAAAGTTCTTTTGCAGAACCATTATGCTATCTCCCAGCAATACTTTATTCCTTTCTCTCTCTTTCCTTTCCACTTTTCTTTCTTCCTCCTCTTCTTTGTTTGTCTCCTTCCTTCCCTCCTTCTTTCTCTTCTCTCTCTCTACCTTATTTTGTTTTGTTTTCTTTATTGGAGGATTAATGCTTTACAGTTGAAAGTAAAATACAATAATTTGTAACATTTCCCAGTTTTTCACATAATAATTCGACCCCCACTTGGTCCTCTTCTCTCTCTTTTTTAGAGGGGGGAGAGAGAATGAGGAGAGAGTAGGAGAGAGAGAGAGAGAGAGAGAGAGAGAGAGGACCAGAGCACTGCTCCATCATATGTGGTGCTAAGGATCAAATCTAGGACCTCAGATATGCTCAACTCTACCACTGAGCCACCTCCCCAAGTCCCTCCCCACCCCAACATACAGTCACCACTTGATGCTCCCACTTATTGGGCTGGCCTCAGAGACCCACTGCCAGGAGATGTCCCTGTCATACATGCCTCCCTAGCCGAAGACCCAGGGAGGGAGCAGATGGCACAGTGGCAGCCCGGGGGAGCAGAGAGGAAGTCACAAGGATGGCCACCTGCAGGCAGCAGGACAGGGTGGGGGAAGCCATTAGAAATGACCCCTTGCTGAGAAGCTGGCCTGGATGCTGCTCACCCAGGGAGGGGCAGGACACACCCACTGTGCCCTGTACAAACACTACACTGCCACCTGACCTGAGACAATGAGCCTGCTGGTTTGCACCAGACTCCCCTCTGGAACTCATGAAACAGAGGTTCAAGTTCAGCCTCCTCCCCACAGCTATATGAACTTCCACTCAGCTCCTTTGACTGCTGTTATCATTTCTGTTTGCTCAATAACTAATGAACATGTGAAAAGACCCTGGAAGCTGGCACAGGAGGCTACAGATACCCAGAGCCTCCAGGGCTGGGGCTGGGTCTCCATAATCAGGAAGTGTTGTTTTAAAAAGACAGACATTTAGAGGAAATAGAGAGAGAGGGAGAGAGAGAGAGAGAGAGAGAGAGAGAGAGAGGCATGTGCAGCACTGCTTCACTACTCATGAAGCTTCCCCTCTACAGGTGGGGGCTGGGGCTTGAGCCCATGTCTCTGTCCATGGTAACATGTGCACTCTACCCAGTGAACAATTGCCCAACTCTCGGAAATCTTCCTCTTTCCTTCACCTCCTTCTCCTTTAGCTGCTGCTTCTCCTTTCCCCTCCTTCCTCTTCCTTTTCTTCAGTTGCTGCTCCTTTTATTTAAACCATTCTTGGTAGGTTGACAAAATAAAAGATGTTAATAGCTAGAAGGGTTGTGTGTCTTGCAGATGATTCACCAGGAGGTTAACCAGGAAAGGGTTTTGTTGTTGTTTTTGTTTCCTTGTATTGATTGGTTTTGTCATCAGGGTTACACTGGGGCTTGGTGCCTGCACAGTAAATCCACCATCCCTCGTGACCATCCCTTCCCCCCACTTTTTTTCTTCTCTTTTATTTTTTCTTTTCTTTGATAGAGACACCACCACCCAGACCCTATATTTAACAAAATTATATTTGTCTGCAAGGGTGGCAGAAAGCTAGCCCAAGAGACCACACCGACCATGCAACAGGATCTAGGTTAAGCCCCCAACACTACATGGGCGCACAGGGGGACCCACACCAACAGTGAAGCAGTGCTGTGGTGTCTTTTTCTTTGTCTCCCTGGCCCTTTGTCTTTCTTGTAAAAAAAAAAAAGTGTGGGGGAGGGGAATGAAGAAGCCAGCAGGAACAGTGGAATCACAGATGTGAGACCCTGGAGTCAAAAGAAAATTGGAAGGTGGCACACCCAATAGATTACACATGTGTCCTGGATTCAAGCCCCTACTCCCCACCTGCTTCACAAGTGATGAAGGTCTATAGTTGTCTCTCTTTCCTTCCATATCTCTTCCTTCCCCTCTCAATTTCTCTCGGTCTCTATATATAAAAAAAAAAAACCAAAAGGTTGCCAAGATAGATAGATTCCTTCTGCAGGCACCAAACCCTAGTAAAAACCCTGGTGGCAATAAAGAAAAAATTTGGGGTCGCTGGAGAGATAACTTGCAAGGGAGGGTACTTGTATTGCCAAGTGTGTGGACCTGGAGCCATGTGGGAGGAGTTACAGCCCAGAGAGAAGATCCAGGGCTATGGGATCTTCCTCTCTCTCTCTCTGTGTATCTCAAGTGTCAGATTTGGCTCAGGAATATTGAACTTGTGTATTGTCAAGCTCTCAGCCCCCCAAAACAAGTTTGTATCACTCTGAAATTAACATTTTACCCGGCATCCTGCACACTGATTTGCTAAACACACCAGCCTTTGAGGAGGAAGAAAGGAAGGAGTTAAAAAGGAGTTCTGAAATGGAAGTCTTCCTCCCTCCCTTCCTTCCTTCCTTCCTTAATTTTATTTCTATATTTTATTTGTTTTTTTTTAAACATTTATTTATTTATTAGAGACAGAGAGAAACTGAAAGGGCAGGGGAGATAGAGAGGGGGAGACAGAGAGACACCTGCAGCCCTGCTTCACCACTCATGAAGCTTTCCCCCTGCAGGTGGAGACCAGGGGCTTGAACCCGGGTCCTTTGCACTGGAATGTGAGCACTTAACCGGATGCGCCACAGCCTGGTCCCATTTTATTTGTTTTTATCTTATTTGATAGGACAGAGAAAAACTGAGAGGGGGCAATAGAAAGGGAGAGAGAAAGAGATACACTTGCAGCTCTGCTTCACTCACAAAGCTCTTCCCCCTGTAGGTGAAGACTGAAGGTTTGAACCTGGGTCTTTGTGCCTGATAATGTGTGCCTTCAACCAAGCGTGACACTGCCCAGCTCCTGCAGTGGAAGTCTTTCTTGCCTGGACTGACTCTGGGCTGGGAATTTCCAAGGTTTGGAATTCAGGTGTCAAAATTACACACACTGTTCTGTCCCCAGAGAATCTTCTGGAAATTAATTTCTGTCAGAGAAATGCAGTCAATTCTCTGATGCAGCTGAGGCCATGGCTGGGTTTGGGGGCCGGGCACAGTCTTGGCTCTTGCTTCTAATCTCCCACCATCTTTTCACCCTAAGGGATTATGTCACTGTGACTCTCCTCAACATTACAAGAACAAAAATGTCACTTGCATAGAAGTCTTTGTAATCAACAGGCAGTGTCCTTGAGGGCCACAACCCAACAAAGTATTTTAATGTTTTAGCCTAGAGAAGGACAAGTTTGTCCTAAATCACAGAGGAGTGAGGGGGGGGTGGCCTGGAAATCAAGTCTCCTGATCAGCCTGGACAACTTGTCTCAAATACGTCATTCCCTTGACAGAATAGAAATGCAATTACTTCAAATCCACTTACCATCTGGAACTGAGAGATTTGGGGGGACTTAGGAGGTGGATCTGTGGGTAGAACACACACCCTGCTTGCCTGAAGTCCCAGTTCCACATATGTTGGATGAGCCAGTTCTCTCTCTCTCTCCATCTCTCTCTCTCTCTCTCTCTCTCTCTCTCTTTCTCTCTCCCTCTCTCCAGAAGCCCAGGTGTCAACTGATAGATGAATGGCTAAGAAAGTTGTTGTATATATACACAATGGACTACTACTCAGCTGTTAAGAATGATGAAGTCACCATCTTCACCTTTTCTTGGATGGAACTTGAAGGAATCGTGTTAAGTGAGATAATCCAGAAAGAGAAGGATGACTACAGGATGATTTCACTTGTAGGGAGAACATAAGAAACAAAAAGGGGAAACATGAAGTCAAACTTGGACTGGGTTTGGTGTCCATATTTGGTTTGGTGGACCAAAGCAAAGGGCTCTGGGGAAGAAGGGCAGGGAAAGGGCTAAGGGGTCCTGGTTATGATAATGAGAAAGAACCCAAGTTGGGGGTGAAAGTGTTTTGCAAACACCTGTCTTGATGAGATGAGAAATTGTACCCATGTGTTAACAACTTTACTATAAACCACTGACCACCTCCCTAATAGGATAATTTAAAGAATAACATAGATAATTTAATAAATAAATAAATATCATAGATAATTTAAAAAATAACATATGCTCCTAAGCTGAATATGGGCCCCAGATCAGATCAAATCTGGAGTTTACAGTCAACAATATTTAGACACCTTTCCCGTATTTGGAAGCTACTCTCTTCCCTGATCCAGCTTTCTAGTCCTTTTTCCAGCCATGACATCATCTCCCCAGACAATAACTTGGGTCCACCTGCATATCAGATGTCAGGCTCAAGAAAAGAAAAAAAAATAGTATAGTTATGGGCCCTTTGGAATATAACTAAAACAGGCTTACTAACTATCTACAAAACGGAGAACCCCAAATCTTCATCTGCAGTATTCTAGCCTTTAGGTTCATGATTAGTCAACAATTTGTTTGACTTTATATGTTGACCCTTTTCTCAGCTACCAGCTTCTAGATGCTACCATGATGCCAACCGGACTTTCCTGGGCAGATGACCCCATCAATGTGTCCTGTAGCCCGCTTCCCCAGAGTTCCACCCCACTAGAGAAAGAGAGAGGCAGGCTGGGAATATAGATCAACCTGTCAACACCCATGTTCAGCGGGGAAGCAATTACAGAAGCCAGACCTTCCACCTTCTGTACCCCATAATGACCCTGAGTCCATACTCCCAGAGGGTTAAAGAATAGGAAAGCTATCAGGGGATGGGATGTGATACAGAGTTCTGGTGGTAGGAATTGTGTGGAGTCGTAACCCTCTTATCCTATGGCTTTTGCCAGTGTTTCTTTTTTATAAATAAAAATTAAAAAAACAAATATTAGAACCAAGAGGAATCAAAGAAGATTCAACTAGGAGCCAAGTGCAGAGCAACCTGCCAGGAGAAAGGAAAGTTTCCTGTGGACATCTGGAGGCAGGGGAGCTTGCCTGGGCCAGTCCCTGAGTCACTCACTGTGCCTGCTTCCAAGAGGAGCTGTGGTGGTTAGTTCTAGTTGGTGGACAGACACACAAAGAGAGAATTTAAGCTGCAGAGTCAAGAGACTAGACACACAGCCTGGCTTGGATAGTCTTGGCTAATCCCCCAGCCTTGGTTTCCCCCATCTGTGAAATGTAACTATCTCACAGGGTGTCACAGTGATGAAATGACATCAGGCACAAAAGCTGAAATCAAGGCTCTCTCTCTCTCTTCCTCTCTCTCCCTCTCTCCCTATGTCCCTCTCTCTCTGTCTCTCCCTCTCTCCATGTTTGTGTGTATACGTGTGTGTGTGTGTGTGTGTGTGTGTGTGTGTGTGTGTGTGTGATATCACTGGGGCTCAGTTCCTGAACGAGTCCACCAATTACAGTGACTATTTTCCCCCTTTCTTTCTTTTTTATTTTTTATTTATAAAAAGGCAACACTGACAAAAACCATAGGATAAGAGAGGTACAACTCCATATAATTCCCACCAACAGAACTCCGTATCCCATCCCATCCCCTCCCCTGATAGCTTTCCTATTCTTTATCCCTCTGGGAGTACAGACCCAGGGTCATTAGGGGGTGCAGAAAGTGGAAGGTCTGGCTTCTGTAATTGCCTCCCCACTGAACATGGGCATTGGCAGTGATAGGACAGAAAAAAATTAAGAGGGGAAGGGGAGATAGAAAGATGATAGATAGATACATAGATAGATATATAGGTAGATAGGATGGGAGGGAGGGAGGGAGGGAGGAAGGGAGGGAGGGAGGGAGAGAGAGAGAGAGAGAGAGAGAGAGAGAGAGAGAGAGAGAGAAGGACTTGCAGTATGGCTTCATTGATCATGAAGTTTACCCACTGTAGGTAGGGACCAAGGGCTTGAACCCAGGCCCTTGTGCATGGTAAAATGTGTGCTTTAATATGTCTGACACTTCCCAGTCCCCTACAAGGCATTGTGTTTTAAGGTTAAAAATGTCAACTGTGGTGAGTAAGATGGCTCATGTGTACAGCGCATCTGCTTTGTCATGTGCCTGACCCACGTTCAAGCCAAGACCCATGTTGCATTGGGGGAAACTCCTATGCTATGGTGCCTTTCCTCCCCCCCTTTTCTCTCCCTCTGTCTCTCTGTTTCTAGGAAAAAACATCAGATTGGAGCTGTGAAACCCAAGTGATGACAGGGAAAAAAAAAAGTAGTCAAGTGCTTCTTTGACATCTGTGATAACCCATGAGGCATGGGCAGCCCTTCTCTGTCCAGATCTGTACCCTGCCACCCTCACCAAGCAATAAAGACTTTCTTCCCAGTTTCCTCTGTCAGCACCCCACCTGGTCTTCAACCTAACGGGTTCCATTTCCTTGCTGGCCTGAGAAATCACTAAATGTACATTATAACCACCACTCACAGCCATGAAGGGCCACCCCACCTTCTTGTCACTACAATGTCTGCCTCCCACAGATCCTGTTGGCTTGCTCTGCTCCCAAGCATAACCTTGTGTGACCCCACATGGATGGTCACCCTCCTTCCCACAATAGACGGTGGTGGTGGTGGTGGTGGTGGTGGTGGTGGTGGTGGTGGTGGTGGTGTGTGTGTGTGTGTGTGTGTGTGTGTGTGTGTGTGTGTGTGTGTGTATGTGTGTGTGTTCATATCATATAATTCAGGGCCAGGGGTGCTTTATTTACCAGTGGGTGAATAGGAAGTATCTAGAACAGGGGGTTCAATGAGATATTCAATAAATTCTTCAGGAGGTAAGATTCTCCTTGGAGTCCTGAATGGTGGCATCTGGCTTCTGTGAATAGGAAGAGACTGAGACCTCCAATGGAGGCAAAACTGACCAGACAGGGTCTGGAGAGACAGCTTATTTTTGTGGGGCTCTCAGAGCCAACGTTCATGCCCTAAATGTTATCTCCTCAATATCTTAGCCTGTGCAGGGACCTGCTGTTATATATGCTTTATCTCTGGTCTCATTCTATGCAGAGCAATGGTTAGTTCAAGGTCACAGAGACAGGAGAGAAAGGGCAGGGTTTACCCTCACCCTCTAATCGGTGGCCTCTGGAGGGAGGGGAGCAGAAGTACTGTTTGTGGGGGGTTGGTCCCCACACTCAGGCCACACCCTCCCAGTTTCACCTCTGCAGAATCCAAAGCTTGACCTTGGACTTGACCTTGGGATGAGAATACAATGACCTTTTCCCAGATCATTTAGACCTTGTCCTGTCCCCTGTGCTTGGTCAGGGGTCCTGCTTTTGATGGACAGCAAGGTGACATATGACTTCTTGCAGGGCAGAACACCTTAAGTTTCTGGACACCTCACAGTAGACTTTGGGACTCTATCCAGTCAGCCCTCCTGTCCTTTGTCTGTAGGAAATGGGAATGGGGGTGCAGATAGAATAGGGGTCAGACCTGCTGGTTTTTGCCAGCTCAAAGCTGTTCTCACCTGTACTTGCCCATGAGCACTTCTCTGTGGGCTTTTATCACCAGGAAATACTAGAAGGCAATGCAGTGACCACTGGAGACTTGGGGCCATCTCTCTCCAGGTCTCAGGTACCCCAAGCCTCTTAGGAACCCAGATATCTTAGTGAATGAAGGAGCCAGCTTGCCTGACTCTGTTTTTAGAGAACAAGTCAGTTGAGAACAATCAGCATGAAGGGAGAATCCAGCTCTTTGTGTTATGGAGGATGCTGAGTCAGTTCAGTCACCAGCTGAGCACCTGACCTGGGACATAGGGACCAGAAACTCCTCTGGCCCATGATGCCTGCAGTCAGGCAAGGATAACCCCAGAGAGCCCAAACTCTCCCCTGGCCATGTGATGCACAGGCCCTCTGAAGAGTGGGGGCCCCTCACCTTCCTGGCTCTCATCCCTGGGTCCCTGCTTTGCACAGCTGGAGGAGATCCAGGCTCAGTTCCACCACCCAAGACTCCCCCTCTGACTGACCTTGGCCATTCTTCCCCTGAGGCCACAGCCAGATGTTACCCATCTGAGCACAGAAGGAGGCCAGAGAGCCAGAGAAGCTTGGAAAATTGCCAGGAGTGAGGCTAGGCAGATGGTGACAACCTTGCTGCTCCCAGAGGACCAAGTTTTGGCTGCAAAGACTCGGGGGGCTGGGGGTGGGTAGGGAGAAGCAGCAACTGTCCTTCAGTGGAAGGCATGACTCTTTGCTGTCTGCATGTTTCTGCCTGCACTGACACCTTAATGGAGTTCCAACCTATCATGGAAATTAATTCACTTGGGAGACCAGTCACACCTTCTAATTCCCCCCCCCCCCTGAAAATTCTGGGGAAACTCCAAGGATGTGGGTTTATGCTTCTACCTTGTGAGAAGGAATGACAACTGACCTGGGGTGGCTGTTTTTTAATCCCTTGGCCCCAGCCTGGTCTCTCTCTCTCTCTCTATCTCTATCTCTCTTCCTCTCTCCCTCTCTTTCTCTCTCCCTCTCTCTCCCACTCTCTCTCCCTCCCTCCCTCTCTCTCTCTACCTCTCTCTCACACACACTCCCTCCCTTTCGCGCGCTCTCTCTCTCTTCAGCAGAACAAAACCTGCTTCAGAGAAAAGGTCATTTCCTGCTGACGGCGTGTGTACCTTCCTCTAGGTCCCAGAGCTTCTGTAAAGAGACCACCACCCCCATCCCCAAGTCCAGATTTTTTCCAGTGCTCTCAGATCACTAAGACAAAGGCAACACCTAGATCTACTTCTAGGTCAGGAATGACAACACTTGTCTCACTCATATCCCTGCTAGAGACAATATAGGGAGAAAGAGAGTTCTGATCCCCAGGTAGAGAAAGGATCTTCAGAGTTCTGTGAAATAGAATGAGTCTGGGTGGAGAGAAAGGCAACATCCCCTCAGCTCCCTCCACCTCATCCTGATCAGTTGGGTCACTCTGCAGAGCTTCTCAGTTCTTCCTGGAAGAGCTGGGGTGACAGTAAGTAGACATCTGAGCAAAGTGGAGAGAGATGTCTCAGGCTGTATTCTAGCACTTTCTTGGGGGACTTGCATCAGCCAAAGGAGCCCAGGAGTGGGTGGTGAGAGATAGCCACATGTAGGTTGGCTGTAAACAGTCCTGTGTACTACTTGGGGTGGGGTGTAGGCTACCTTAGAGGTCTCTGTGTTGTAATGGTCTGCACAGAGCTCTGTTGCCATGAAAAAAATCACATTTGGGTGCTCTTGGGCAGTCCATAGCAAATCTCTGGTGAGCGAATATTCATCACCCATCCAGAACCTGAGAAATCATGGCATTAGCTGAGCTTTCTCTAAGTCCTGAAAAGGTAGCGAGGTGGCCACCACCAGTTGACTTCAAATTTCACCCTTGCCCTCACCCACCAGGATTTATGGAAAGAAATGAATGGGGGCTCTAGGGGTGTCTGAGTGGGGAACTCGGGGACTATTGCCTGCACATCTGGAATCCAGAAAATCCTGAACTCTGCCAGGACCTTCTAAAGGAAGATTCTCTTTTTAGGGAAGGAGTATGGTTTTATTTGCTGAGTCAAAAGCTGGGATGGGGATGGGGGAATTTGTGGCAGGATCTTATCAACCTCTCTTCTGAACCACTGCCCCTTGAAGGAAGCCAGGCACCAAGCCTGCCAGTTGACTACAGATTTCACAGGCTTCTTCCAGCCTTCCCAAACCCAATTGATGGCTACGAAACAGAGATCTAGACTGGTGAGGACGTGTGTGTGTGTGTGTGTGTGTGTGTGTGTGTGTGTGTGTATTGGGTTTGAGGGGATGTCTAGGGTCTCTTCAGAAGTTAGAAGCCAGAAAAGTCAGGAAAAGTGTTTCCTAAACTCAGGCCTGGCCATCAGTACTGGGGCAGTTAAGGGTGTGGAGCTGTCCGAAGCCTGGTGCTGAAATGGAGAGCTGCCCAAGGAGCCTGAGCTTTTGCATCCAGTGAGAGGGAGAGAATGGAAAGGGATTCCCCCCCCCCCATCTTCTACACATCCTCCAAGGAGCTGAGGGCACCTGTGAGGTGAGGCAGGTAGGTACTTGGCTTTGAGAGGCGTGAAGCTGTTTGAAGCTGTGGCTAGCTTGGTGAAAGCAGGCTACTGCCCGGCTTGGGAGAGGCAGGCGCCATCGGAGTCAGGAGTGGCAGGAGAGTAGGAAAATTATCCTAGGTCGAGGCTGCGCTCTCACTGTCCTGCAGACACCCCAGCTAAAGGATAAAGATGGGGTGCATGGACCATCCCCACACATATGGCACTTAGCAGAAATTCACCCCCCCCCCCCAGGGACTCGGTGTGGGCTCCCAGAACAAATAAGCATTCACACCACACACAAGCTGTCCCTTGCACCCATCCTGCACGGGGTTCCCTCTCCAGTCTTACATCCCTACAGCAGGTTTGACCTGGATGCCCTCCCACCCCTCTTTGCTTCCCAGCCTCTGATGGCGCCCCCAAAGTAGGCAGCCCCAGTTCTAACCTGCAGAGGTGCCGGAGAGGCACAGACAGGCAACTGCTACCACTACCACCACCCCCGAAAAAGAAGGGGAGACAGGAGAAAGGGGGTAGGTCTCAGATACCCCTTCTCTTGTCCCTAAAGTCCCAGTAAAGATGCCGGAACACGCGTGGAGTGTGGACAGAAGTGAGAATGAGTTTCTCGCCCCCCACCATATTTGAGGATACCCAGGGACCCCCGCGTACCTGTGGGTGGGAGGGCCCCGCGTGAACTCCCATCTGCGACTCTGGATTGCTGGCTCCTTTGGTCCTCCCTGGATCAAGGAGGAGTGGGAGAGGGGGGCTTTCCTTGTCCACTCCACCTTAAGCCCGTGGACCACGGAAAAACTCCGTGACAGGGCGAGTGACTGGACAGCGACCGGGAGGGGACACCCCGGGATGCTCCTACCGAACCCTGTCCCCGCGCTCCCGTGCCCCCGCGCCCCCGCGCCGGGCCCTCCCGCGGGTAGACTGCGCACAGCCTGGAGCTGGGAACCCGCCCTCCCGGAGAGGCTGCCGCTGACCTGCATTGACGTCATTGCGTCATTAGGTTTCCCCTGGAAACACTGGCGCGCCCAAAATAGTAACACATTAATTCAGGCCACAGGAGCAGGGAGAGACTGACGGCAACCCTGCGGCTCGCTCCGTGCGCAGCCCCCACCCCCCAGGGCAGTGCCGACCCAGCTCCGTGACTATTTTGAGAACAAAGGAAGGCAAAATATAGAAGCCCGGGAGGAGAGGGTGCTGGCGGGCCCTGAGACCCTCTGGCCCTGCAGACGTGCGCACCCACACTTGTGAACACCCCAGGCAGGGCTCTCTCTGTACTCCAGCTTTTTAATTAAAAATTTTGCAAGCACCTGATGGGATGGAGGAGGGGGCCGGCTGGGGGGTGGTGCCCAGCTCCCCTGGCTCAAGGGCAGGTCCAAGGCAAAGTCTCCTGCTCTGTTGGAGGTGAAGATCGGGTTCCCTCCCTCCTCTGCACATCCTGCAGGGCGGCCTGCTTGGCATCCTCCCTGCACATGCCCCCCCCCCCCCATCTACGCAGACCAAAACCGGGGACGGGTCTCCCTCTCCAGGGCACTGGCCCTCCTGGAGGGAAAATGAAGCCGACTGCGGGCAGCTGTTTCTCCACCCCCCACCCCCACCCCAGCACCAGCTCTCAGCCTCCACCCACCCCAACTGGGACCTGGCCAAGTCACACCACAGAACCCCGGGGTACAGGGGGAGGAGCACGGATTCCCGCTAGAACCGTCCCTGGTTCCAGAGTCTCCAGAATCGTTTGGCCTGGGGAAAGACTGACTTTTCTGGGCGTCATCTCACTCAGGTTCCGGGCCTTGCAGAAAGGAGATGGGGTAAGGGGAGGGGCTGATGAGGGAGAAAGAGAGACCCCCCTTCCCCCCGCCCCGTCAGCTCCAGAGGTCCCTGGATAACTCTCTGTCCCCTTGTGTTCGGGCCCTTACAGGACTCGATCTATCCGAGGGTGCGGAACACTCCTCCGGGTCAAAGCAGCCAACGCACGGCGGTGGGCTGTGAGCGGAGGCCTAGAGGCAGCGCTGAGCCAGGACTCCCGGAGCCCCGGCTGCGGCCAATGGGCGGAACGCGCACCTGTGCGCAGGTGTGGCAGGGTGAGGGGAGCCAGGAGAATAGTTCGCAAGCCGCAACTCCCGCCTCACCCCCTTACCTTTCTCATTTTCAAGCTCCGACCGTCTCAGAGAGTGTTTTGAAGCAGGAGGGAGGGAGGGAGGAGGAGGATGTGTCTCTGGGACTAGGGGACTCAAGGTGTCCGTGTCTTTGTGCTTATGCATAGAGCTCACAGCAGTGATGGGGCTCACAACGCAGCCCTGCCCACCCTGCGGTACTCACACCGGTGATGACAGGCCCTCCCTACCTATTTTTGGGACACACCCAGCTAGCTGCCCCCACCAGGTAGCAAGAGGCCGGCAGAACAAGCTTCCGAGGCGCTGCAGCGGCCTCATGTGTAAAGTGATGACCCACTCCCTAAGCTGTGGTGAGGCTGGTAAAGAGACAGGACCTAGAATGCCCTAGAAAAATCCCAACCTCCCCACCCCATACGTGCTTCTCTCGGAAGAGAATGAATGCACACTCCCAACATATACACCCTCTGTGGTGACATCTTGGGGGAGGCTTGTCAGAGGACACTGGGGAAACAATGACATCAGTGCTTTGTCCTCCCACCTCCAAGACCGGTGACAGCTGGACTCTTCCTCCACATCACAGTCTCTGGCCTAAAACTCAAACAGATCTTAATGACTTCAGGTTCAAGTTCAGTCTAGAAGGGAACACATTATCTGGCTCTGTGGTTTTCTCTGTATATATTTATCCCCTCCCCACATGGCACTGAAATTATGTGCTTTTGGCTCTCATCACCCCTGCCCTTCTCCTGTCCACAATTCCTGTCCCACTGAGGTGTGCCCATCATCTTCCTGTCTAACTCCCCTCTGGAACATGGCAGAGACCATATGGGACTGGCCTCTGCTCCCCTAATTGTCCCTGATATATTGCCTGGCACAGCTGATCACATTAATAGTTGGAGAACTGAAGATCAACATCTTATCTTTGGGGGTCCCCTTGCTGCTGTTCACTCCATGCCAAACTCTGACCAACCCTCAAAGCCTGGGCATGCTGTCTCATGGCAGGCCCTAGAATGCCAGCAGGGGGACAGGGTTGCTGATGGGGTCCTGCGGGCATCTATTATGTAGTTCCAAGGCAATGGGAACTGCTTAGCAATTCCTGGAGCTCTGCTGTGCCCAGTGCTGGCACCCAGTATCACATGTCTCTGTTTCCTTCCAGTTTCCCTCTGTAACCCCAGTTCTAATTACTTAGAAGAGGAAAAGCCAAAGACCCAGGTAAGTTCCAGTGTCTTGGTTAGGCATGAGTCTCTGATCCAGGTCACCTTTGGGCTCTTAGTATGTCCAGAATGCTACAAGCCTTAGGTCAAAGCCTGTGTGGAGGTGAGGGTGGAAAGAGAGGGAGAGGGTGGATAGAGCTACAGGAAAGACAAGTCCCTGGGAAAGATTTTTTTCCTCAAGCCATTTTTTAAAAAAATTTTGTGATTAATGGTGGTTTATAAGATTACTTGGGATGCATTGGATCGACCTTCTCGTGGTGCATCCCGTGAGTACCCATTCATTGGGGAAACTGATGATCCTTCCTAACCGACTGAATCCACATGGATCCCAGTCACTTTCAAAGCCAGCAACAAGCAGCTCCTGACAGCTTTCAACCTGACACTGTTGACTGGCTATGGAAGAAGGGCAAAAGCTAGAAGAAGAATAAGATTACAAGGGATAAATCCATTCTGCATCCATCACCAAAGTGTTGTTCCCCTACCCCAACCCCCAGAGCATTGCTCAGCTCTGGCTTATGATGGTGCTGGGGACTGAACCTGGGACTTCTGAGCCTCAGGCATGATAGTCACTTTGCATAATCATTATGCTACCTACCCCCCTCACCTAGCTTTTTTTTTTTTTCCACAAAAGTTCTTTGTTCCCATAATCCTTCTCCCAATGATAACCACCATAGTTCTTACTAAGGCTTAGAGATAGTTTGCTTCTGTTACATATTTTTTTCATGTGTTCCAGGTCTCTAGATTCCACACATGCATGAAGTCACCCAGTAGTTGTCTTTCAGCTCTTTACTTATTTCACTAAGCAGAATCACCTCCAGTTTCTTAGGAACATCACCCTGAGGGGGTTGGGCAGTAGTGCAGTGGGTTAAGCACACATGGCATGAAGTGCAAAGACACATGATAAGACATGCACTCTGTTGAGCTATGTCCCTGCCAAAACATCATTTTAAAATTGTAATTTATAGGGTAGTTCAGTGGATGACACAGTAGTGGATTAGAAGAAAATCATCTCTTCTGGTACTTGGGTCACTCATTAGCAGACCAAAATTAATGTCTTAGGTTTCTTAACTTGCTTGTTTTTTATGTAGAATGGTGACAATGACAGAGATATCTTAGTGACTCACAAGAGATAATGCTAACATGCTGGGCAATCACCATGTTCATGATAATTCTAATGTGCCAGCAGGGCTGAGGAACTCTGCTATAAAGAGGAGGAAATTAGGAATAGTGGACTCTTTGGGGAGATTCTCCTGAGTTTAGGGAGAGAGCTAAATCAGAGGGAGGAGGAACTAGAAAAGCACAGGTTAAGACACGTATGATGGATCAGTTTCACGACAGGATGCAATGTTGGGTCCTTACCCTGCTTGGCTTTATTTTACACAGCTGGGGGAGGGCTTATACTGCTCCTGAGCATGTTTTTTCATTCTTTTCATTTTAGATGTATAGAGAGACAGAGAGGGAGAGAGCAAGACATAGAGGGTGAGATAACACAGCATTGCTTCTTCACCATTTATGGAGTTTTTCCTGGTGCTGTGGTGCTCCCATATGGTGTTGGGGCTTGAATTTGAGGCTCAGTGCATCATAAGGCTCACACCTTACCCAGTGAGCTATCTTCTGAACCCTATGTTTTCATTCTATTAAGCACAGGGTCCCAGGTCATGGGAGTTGAGGATAAGAGATGACATGATGAATGTAACGTCTTGGGAATTTCATGGTTGTGTGCCGGGATAGCCTGAGGGTACTTCTTCCCGAGCTAGTGCTCTCTGGGTTGGAGAGAACTCAACTGGAGCCGATCTAGGCTGCTGTGTGGGAGAGGGATCAGGAACTCGTGCTGCACCAACTTCCACAGGAGATACACTCTGGAACTCTCGGAGCCGGAAAGCAATTTCCAAGTGTCTTTAATCAGAAGAGCAGCTGTTTTTATACTCTCCAAGTAGGGTGGAAACAGGATGTGATATAGAGAGGGTGGAGAGAAAAGTGACTGGTGAAAATCAGGGTGTGACAAAGAAGGGATCAGGGTGTGACAAGGAGGGGGTGGAGCAGGCAAGAATCCTATCACTGAACCACCAATGCCCTAGAGTGCTTTATGTAAAAGTGATTTATGTAAATAGACCAAAGCTTTGGATTAGTAAATCCCTATATAGGCATATGGTTAAGCAGAAGCCAGGGGGAGGTGGCATACTACCCAACAGTTGTGTAACCTAGGCTGGAAAGAGGAAGATGGAGTCAGGAGAACAATCTGGGACCAGAGTAGGCAGTGGAAATTGAGAAGAAGAGATGTGAGTGTGAGGTGAAGCATAAAGGAAGAATCAACAGGATTTAAGTGGACGTAAGAGCTTAGAGGAATTGAGGAAAGCAAAACAAATGTTAGTTTTAAAATCCAGGGATGTGGTGAAGGAAATAACCCTTATATTGGTTAGGATTATATTTAACATTGAGCATCAGACAACTCAATCCAATCATGGCTTAAACAAAATCAACATGTATTGCTTACAAGCTAGGAGTCTGGAGATTTGCAGTCAAAGCTGAGAAGGCAGCTCTGTTCCACAAAGTCCTCAGAGGACCAGGCTTCTGACAGCTCATTCATCTGCCTTCTTAAGTGTATTATTTGATATCTTCTGGTGGTCCTTGGATGCAAGAAAGCAATAAAGAAGAATTGGCAAGGGCCTGGGTGGTGGCCTACTTGGTTGAGTGTACACATTACCATGAACAAGGACACAGGTTCAAGTGCCCAGTCCCTACTTGCAGAAGGAAACTTTCACTATTGCAAACGTCTCTCCTTTATCTCCCTTTCTCCTCTCAACTTCTCTCTGTCCTATCAAATACAAAAAATATAGAAATCTTAAAAGACCATTATAATACATAGTAGTAAGGAGCCAGGCACTAACTCAGTGGGTTAAGCGCACATGGTGTGAAGCATAAGGACTGGCTCAAGGATCCTGGTTCAAGCTCCCAGCTCCCCACCTGCAGGGGCATCATTTCACAGGCAGTGAAGCGGGTCTGCAAGTGTCTATCTTTCTCTCCCCCTCTCTGTCTTCCCATCCTCTCTGGATTTCTTTCTGTCCTGTCCAACAACAACAACAACAATAACATTAACAACAACAACAACAAGGGCAACAAAAATGAAGAAAAAGTGGCCTCCAGGAGTAGGGGATTCATAGTTCTGGCATTAAGCCCCAGCAATAACCCTGGAGGCAAAAAAAACCCAACAACAAACCACATAATAATAATAACTACTATTATTATTGACATAAGGTAAGAACCACGGTATTAAGGTTTTATTCTTTGTAGCTGCCACTCATTACTTCCTCTTACAATCATTGTCCAGAAATCTTGTGGCCACACCTCATTGCAAGAGGAGCTGAGAAATGTGGTCTTCACTTTCTTTTTGTTTAATTTTTTAAAATTATCTTTATTTATTTGATAGAGACAGCCAGAAATCAAGAGGGAAGGGGGAAGTACATGAAGAGAGATAGCTTCAGCCCTGCTTCTCCTCTCACAAAGCTTTCCCCTGCAGGTGGAGACAGGGACCCAAACCCAGGTCCTGCGCACTGTTAATGTGTGCTCAACCAGGTATGCCACCACCCTGTCACAGGTCTTCACTTTCTAAGTGGCCTTGGGCCCAGTAAAAAAATTAATGATCTCCCATATGGTAGAAATGGATTGTGTTTCTACCAGTGATGAGGAATTCAGATTCTAAGAGAAAAGGAATAGTTTCAGCCATTGCCTCATTTCACTATAGAGGGAAGTTGCAACATGGACTCAATTTGGAGGAAAAATTTTGTTTCTGGTTATGTTGAGTTAACAAATAAGGGACATCTAGGTACAGATTTATGTGCTATTGTGGACATACTTCTTTTTTAAATTTTTATTTATAAAAAGGAAACACTGACAAAAACCATAGGATAAGAGGGTTTAACTCCACACAGTTACCACCACTGGTACTCTGTATCCCATCACCTGCCCTGATAGCTTTCCTATTCTTTATCCCTCTGGGTGCAGAAGGTGGAAGGTCTGACTTCTGTAATTGCTTCCCTGCTGAACACGGGCGTTGACATACTCCCAGCTTGGCTCTCTTTTCCCCTAGTGGAGCAGAGCTCTGAGGAAGCAGGGATCCAGGACACATTGGAGAGGTCGTCTGCCCAAGGAAGTCTATTTGGCATCATGGTAGCATCTGGTAGCTAGTAGCTGAGAAAAGGGTTAACATATAAAACCAAAAAATTGTTGATTAATCATGAACCTAAAGAGAAGACTATTGCAGATAAAGATTTGGGGTCTCCGTTTTGGAGATAGCTAATAGGGGCCCATGACTTAACTAGTTTCTGCTTGAGCTTGACTTCTGATATGCAGGTGGGCCCAAGTCATTGTCTGGGGAGACGATGTTATGGCTGGAAAAAGGGCTAGAAATCTGGGTCAGGGAAGAGAGTAGCTCCCAAATATGGGAAAAGTGTATAAATATTGTTGACTATAAACCCCCTCGATTTGCTCTGGGGCCCATATTCAACATAGGAGCCTATGTATTGAGGGCAAGGACCTATGGGGACCCACAAAGGGGTCCATTGTGTTGCTCCTGATAGAGATGACCATTACAATGGAGAGATCTATTCGACAAGGTCTAGGCCCATAATGTCTATGTGGGAATCCCAGGACTCCCCAACTAGTGCCCATCAGATGGATGGGGTGGCCTGATAGTGACTAAAGAGTCATCATTAAAGCATGCCAGTCTCTTGTCCTTATTCAGCTTTTGTAGTCCTTACTTTGATAAGATTAGCTTTGGAGTGGCATGTGGGCATATTTCTAAGATGGCCTCAAGATTTTCCTCCTTCATCCTTTCCTCAGGGAGGGCCTGTGAATATGATGCATATTTAGGAGAACATTTAGAGTCATCTGATAGGGATACACATCAAAATGTAGCAGGTTAATGAGGAAATGCCTGAGAAAGGGAGATGGTTACCAGCACCTTAGCACAGCATTCAAAATCCTTCTTAAATTGGCCACTACCTCCTTCTCTAGACTCATCTCTTCTTTTCACATGGCCTCAGTGTTACCCAGTCTGATGGCCTCACCTTTGAGCCACCTGGAATGCCCTCCAGCTGCTTTTGTTGGTGTAATTAACTCCAACCCCACCTTCCAGACTTCCTGTTCAGGCATTACCAACATAGAACACCATCACTAGCCAACCAAGATGGTTAGATCCCTCTCCCTAAATCTCCCATCATACTCTGAGTCTAGCTCCAACCTTGATTTTACTGTATTTTTAGAATATTACAGTTGGTTATGTCCCCCCCCCCAGGAGCCCCTGGAAGGCAAACACAGAGCAAATTGTCTTTATAGTCATAAAAAGGAACACAATTCCTGCTGTAGACTCAACGTCCAGAGATGTGGGCAAGTGAATTAGGATTGCTCAAGGCTGGGGTCAAAGGAATATCAGACAGAGAGCATTCATTCTCTGATCTTAGCAGACAGAGTGGGAGGACAAATCTGGGATGAAGTGACAAATGTGGCATCACTTCTGCACAGTGAGGTTTATTCTTGGCATTTGTAATAGTCAAGTTCTGATGAAACTTGATTTAGTGACACCATCTCCCCATATAATAACTTCAAACCACCTGCATATCAGATGTCAGGCTCAGGAAAAAAAAACTAGTATAGTAATGGGCCCTTCGGAATATAACTAAAATTGACTTACTAGCTATCAACAAAATGGAGACCCCCCACATATTCATCAGCACTATTCCAGCCTTTAGGTTCATGATTAGGCAACAATTTGCTTGGATTTATATGTTAACTCTTCTTTCAGCCACCAGGTTCCAGATGCTGCCATGATGCCAACCTGACTTCCCTGGGAAGACAACCCCACCAATATGTCCTGGAACCCAGCTTCCCCAGAGCTCTGCCCCACTAGGGAAAGAGAGAGACAGGTTGGGAGTATGGATCAATCTGTCATGCCCATGTTCAGCAGGATAGCAATTACAGAAGCCAGACCTTCTACCTTCTGCACCCCATAGTGACCCCAGTGGGATAAAGAATAGGGAAGTTATCAAGGGATGGGATGGGATACAAAGTTCTGGTGGTAGGAATTGTGTAGATTTGTACCCCTCTTATCCTGTGGTTTTTGTCAGTGTTTCCTTTTTATAAATAAAAGTTAAAAAAAAAAAAAAAGAAATACTCTCTTGGTAACAAGATTGAGTGGGAAGGTTCAAGTAAAGTGAAGATATTTACTTCAAAAGCAAAAAAGACAGTAAGGCAAGCAAAACCATATAGAGATCAAAACAGCAACGAAGCATTCAATCCATAAATTAACTATATAGTCCTCCAATACAATGGGAGGCTGTCAATTCTGAATTGAGTCTGCAGCTGGGAAGATAATTGAGTGGTAGAGCTCAGGACTTGAAAATAAGAGATCCCAAGTTCAGCCCCCAGCACTGCATTGCTGGAGTAATGCTCTGGCCTCTCCTCTCTCTCTCCCTCAGTAAACCAAGCAGTAACTCTTAAAAATACTGAGTAGGGTAACCCACAAGGTTGTGCAGTGTATAATGCATTAGATTTGTAAGTATGTGTCCCAAATTTGATCCTCAGCATTGAATATGCCAGAATGGTGTTCTGGCTCTCTCTCTCTCTCTCCTTCTCATTTCAGGATCCCCATCCCCAATTTAATTCATGTCAATTCAGCAAATACTAACTGATCACCTACAATGTGCTAGTTTACTCACTGTTCCAGAAGTCAGGCATTGAGGGTGAAGATATGAAAAAGACAAGAACAGATTTAACATTCATAGATGAAGACAGCCAAACATTAAGCAGGCAGGCGTGTGTGTGTGTGTGTGTGTGTGTGTGTGTGTGTGTGTGTGTGTGTGTGTGTGTATGTTGAAGATGGTTATAGGAGATTCCTGATCCTTTATTACATGCTTCATCAACTCACCTCTGATTTTACCTGCAGCTGTTGTGGACAGTTGTGCCTTGTCTGCAGCATGGCCCTTCAAGTTCCTACACTGCCAGGTTTTCTGCCTCAGGGCCTTCAACTCTGCAGTAGTCCTGTTGAAAATGGTGGAGTTGCCTTTCTAGTCAACCTCCTTTCCTGTCTCACACTCCACAATTCCTTCACCTCTAATTTATA
The DNA here is from genome assembly GCF_950295315.1 of Erinaceus europaeus. Lineage (NCBI taxonomy): Eukaryota > Metazoa > Chordata > Mammalia > Eulipotyphla > Erinaceidae > Erinaceus > Erinaceus europaeus. The sequence goes on along the minus strand of NC_080169.1, from coordinate 98,846,201 downwards.
TGATCACACCCTCAATACATGAAATGCATCAAAGTCTCTTACTCATGATGCGTTTGAGAGAAACCTAAGAAAAAGGTATTACTATGAAAGGGTAAATGAAGGAGATCTACCCTGGTTAGATTTCCAAAGGGTCCCTTAGGAAGTTTTGTCTAAATGAGACCTAAGCTAAAACTGTGTAGGTGGAAGTTGTTCCAGAAAAGGGTGAGTTGCAGGAAACCCTCAGAGGTTAGGGCAACAGTGAGAGAGAACTGAGATGCAGATCTTTGAGAACCTTGTTAAAATGCAAGGATTTGAAGTATCATTTAAGGCACTGGGGGGACACTGGAAAGCTTTAATTAGACAGGGATATATACTGGTTTTTTAAAAAAAATGATGTTGGGTGCAGTGTGAAAATGAATGGGAGTAGGAGAAACACAGAGTTTTATTCTTATTACATTGGAAGGTTAATATTTTACTGTACAGTTGTTGGCACATGGATACAATTTCTCATCTCTTTTTTTTTTCCATCATCATGTTCCAGGACTTGAAAGCCATACCTTCCCCCAACTCCATGTCCTTCTTCCCCAGAGTCCTTTGCTTTTGCACAATATACCCAACCTCTCTCAAGTTTTACTTTGTGTTTCTCCTTTCTGTTCTTGTTTCTGCCTATAAGGTCATCTCTTATTTATCCTTTCTTTCTTTTTTTTTTTTTTTGCTTATCTCACTTAACATGATTCCTTCAAGCTCCATCCAAGAAATTAAATCATTCAGGGATTGATAAATCATCCAGGAGAGCACTGGCAGTAGTCATAGAAGAGAGGGTGAAGAGAGATGGGTCCAGTTGAGGAGGCAGAATTCATAGCACTGGGTGGTAGATTTGATGAGACAGAAGGAAAAAGAAAGGGTCAGGGATGATCATCAGGTCTCTCACTCCAAAATACAACAGAAAACACTGAGGAAAGTAGAAGAGTAAAACTCTATCCTTTATTTTTTGTGTCCAAAAGCCTTGTTGCTAAACTTTATATCTGTTATCAAATGACCTGCATTTCCCTGAAACACAGTTACTGGATGGCTTATAACTGAAACATAAAGAATCAATTTTTTTTTTCTTCCACATCAATTTGTGGAAGAAAAAAAAAGTAGTCAAATGTTCTCTAAGAACTTTAGAGGGAGTTTGGGGGGTACAGAACTGTGGTAATGAATATGGTGTGGAACTATATTCCTGTAATCTTATGATCTTGTAAACCATTATAAAATCCCTAAAAAAGTAAATAAGCAGGCCATATAAACACTGTAAAAACATGGTTTAGGGGGAAAAGACAGAGTTTAGGTTATATTGAATGTGAGTGCCTATAAAAATACCATGTGGAGTGTTCACAGGAACTGTTGAAATGTCCACAGTGACAGGAAGAGAGAAAGCCGCTGACCTTGAAGTATCACTCCTCTTTTTGGGTGAATTGGGGCTTTGCTGGCTCAGCAGGTCTGAATCAGCTCTTGGGAAGAAGAGACTTGAACCAGCTCTGAGGTGCAGCTTCCTTGACTAGGGAGCAGCCATTGTCATGGGGATTTGCACAGATGTGTTTGCCACTCCCCCTTCCCCATCTTTATAAATAGGGCAACACATGGGGAACAGAGTCAGTCTCCACCAAATGGCTTCAATCTTATCTTTAGATATCTTCATGAGTATCTGTGAAACAGACTCTGGGAAAAAAAGACAAAAAAAAAAAACTGTCTTTATTTAGCTCAGAGAAGAGGGAGAGGGAGAACTGTGAGGTTGCTAGGAATAAACTGCTGCTTTTATCTTTGTGTCCTCAAGAGGCCAGAGCAGGTGGACTTGGATACATTGAGAGAACTGATCTCAAGGGGAGGTGGGGACTGCAGCCACCACCCCCATCTAGTCCCATTGGCCATTTGGCTAAATTTTGGTGATTGAGACTGGCAGGGATGGAGAGATTGTTCTGGGCATCTTATGGGTAAAAGTCAGGTAAGCTGCTAACCACCCTGCTATGCACAAGACAGATCCTCGCAAACTAAATAATTGTCACCCCAAATGTCAGTAGTACCTAGATTGCATGAAATAGAAAAAGTTTAGTTATTTCATTGTTTTTGAAGTGGAAAAAAGATAGGCACTCAGTCCAGCCTTAAGGAATGAATACTTTATTTGCATGTTTGTTTGTTTATAGATCTACATCATTGGGGACTGGAGTTAGAAGACAGAGTTTGTCTGGGAAGATGGTGTCATTGTTGAGAGTAAGACTAGAAAACTTGATTAGGGCAGAGGATAGTCCCCAAATATGAGGAAAGTATATAAATACCATTAACTGTAAACCCCACTGATCTGGACAGTACCTTTAGCCCACCTGCATATTAACTATCAGGCTCTGACAAAAATTACTGAAGTCATGGGCCCCTTGAATATACCTAAAATAGACTTCCTAGCTTCTTCTCATAAGAAGACTCCTAGTTTTATCAGCTCTATTCTTACCTATGGGTTCCTATTTATTTATTTTTTAAATATTTATTTATTCATTTTCCCTTTGTTTTTTCCCTTGTTGTTTTATTGTTGTAGTTATTATTGTTGTTGTTGATGATGTCTTCATTGTTGTATAGGACAGAGAGAAATGAAGAGAGGAGGGGGAGACAGAGAGGGGGAGAGAAAGATAGACACCTGCAGACCTGCTTCACCACCTGTGAAGCGACTCCCCTGCAGGTGGGGAGCCGGGGGCTTGAACCGGGATCCTTACACCAGTCCTTGCGCTTTGCACCACCTGCGCTTAACCCGCTGTGCTACCACCGGACTCCCGGGCTCCTATTTACTAAACAATTTGTTCTGCTTTATATCTTACCACATTTCAGCCAACAAGTTGCAGACACCACCATGATGCCATCTTGACTTCCCTGGGCAGACGAACTCACCAACGTGTCTTGGAAACTCACCTCCCCAGAGCCCTATCCCACTAATATAGAAAAATATAGAAACAGGCTGGGGGTATGGCTCTACCTGCCAATGTCTATGTTCGGCAGAAAAGCAGTTACAGAAACTAGACTTTCCACCTTCTGCACCCCATAAAGAATTTTGGTCCATACTCCTAGAGGTATAAAGAATAGGGAAGCTTCAATGAAGGGGATAGGATACAGAACTGGTGGTGGGAATTGTACCCCTATTATCCTACAATCTTGTTAATCATTATTAAATCACTAATAAAATTTAAAAAAAATAAAAAAATATATATTTTAAATAAAAGAAGAAAACAGGGTTTGTATATTGCACCAAAGCAAAGGACTCTGGGAAAGGAGGGCAGGGAGAGTTGGGGATGGGTGCTTTGGGATCCTGGTTCATGATTTAAAAGGACTTAGGTTAGGGGGCAGCAGATGGTGGTGCACCTGGTTAAGCACATGCATTATAGTGCTCAAGGACACAAGTTCAAGCCCCTGGCCCCCACCTGCAGGGAGGAAGCTTCATGAGTGGTGACGCAGGGATGCAGCTATTTATCTCCCTGTCTTTTTCCCTCTCTATCTCCCCTTACCCTCTCAATTTCTGTCTGTCTCAATCCAATAATAATAAATAAAAATATTATAAAAATAGAATAAAACTAAAAAGACCTAGGTAGTGAGTGAGAGTGTTTTACAGACACCTATCTTGGGAGTGAGAAATTGTATCCTCATGTCAACAAACCACTGTACTGTAAGCCATTAACCCTACCTAATACAATGATGATGCTAAAGGAGGAGGAGAAAGAGAAAAAGCAACGGAGGAGAAGGTGGAGAAGATGGCAATAAATAGCTAGTAGCCCAGTTCTTTTAACCACAGTGTCTTAGTTTGCCTGCATCTGCCTCCTCTCACTTATATTTAAGCAAATGTTTAAAAATTCCAAAGAAGTCTCCTAATTGGTTAGCAAGTCACCACTGCCTTCTCAGAGACTTCCAGATCCCCTCACCTGGGGTTTGTCCACCCTATAGATGAGAGAATATTCCCTATTCAGTGGTTCACCCATCCAAATAGAGACAAAGGACTGTCTAGACATCTTATACAAAGGACTGTCTAGACATCTCTCCCACATAGGAGACTGCAAACAGGGCGGCGTGAGTCAGAAGGAGATACTGGAAGTGAAGGTACCATGACCAGCATTTCTATTAGTCTTTCTATTCCACTGCTAGCATTTTCTTGGTGGTACAAAGACAAAGTCTGAATACAAAGCTACAGTTTTCACTCCAAAGCTGTGATCTCCAATATGGTATTTTAAAGTATTTTTAAATTTAAAGTGTTAAGTTAAAATGTTAGCACAGGCTGGGAGAGAGCTCCCCTATTTAAGATGCTTCAAACTATGGACTGGTGGCCACCGTTTTGGACAGCAGAAAAACATACTGAATATTTCAGTATATATGCTCTTCATTCTATCCAACTGTGGATCTTACTGCTAGATATGTGTCAAATACTGTGGGAGGACCATGCCTCTTTCAGAGTTCCTGCCTTGGCTTGGTTTGACTTAGAAGGCCAGGCCTCTGCTCACTGAAGCAAGAGCTTGGGGAATAATTTTATCTATGGAGGATTGTTGTAACTCTCCCATTAAGGAAGGTACTGCAAATGTTTAACAATAAAGGACAGCTGAAGATCTGTAAAGAGAACATAACATCAGCTTTTCAAACACCATAACAACAGATGACACACAGACATTTACTGCTCAATTGAACAAGAGAGTGACCAGAGTGGTTAGGCCGATTGGCATGCCTGGAGCTGCCCACATGGCTTTTCTTTCACACTTTTCTTGTGTTCTCCTCTCCGTCCCCATCTTATTTTGCATCTAGAGTGGAAGTGCTCTCTGTGCTGCTCCCCCAAAGCATTTGAACTCCCTTATGGCAACTTTCTCTTATGAAGACACTCCACTATTCAGATCCCTGAGTGACCAGCACGTTTGATTGACCCAGTCAACCTATGATGGATGCTTAAAGTGCTCAGGAAGTGAGCGTCTTTTCAAACATCATGATTTGGGGCTTGTTCTTTTTATTGTGGCATGACCTAAGCAACCCAACCCTACCCCTACTCTGTCTGTAACATTGCAATTTGTTGTGATAAATAATTTCCTGTTATTTTAAAAAGTGGTAAGTTAAAATGGTTTTCTTCTTCTTTCTTATTTAACAGTGGTTTTCAAAATGATAAGGTTATAGCATATGGCTATACACCATGCCCACCACCAGAATTCTGTGAGCCTACCCCCTACCAATAACCACCAGAATTCTCACAAAGTCCTAGAGTCAGTTTGTAGTTTGGCTACAGTCCAATAGCTCTCTTTCACTTCCTTACTTTCTTCACTAAGCCTAATGACCTCAGGTTCCATCCATTCCGTTCCAAAGGATATAATATCATCTTTTTAAATTGCAGAGTAATATTCTGTTGAATATAGGTCTCACAGCTTCTTTATCTAGTCATCTGTTGATGTACATTTAGGCTGCTTGCTCTTGTTGGTTATTGTACATAATGTGATTATGAATAGATGTGTGCACATATTCTTTTGAATTAGTAATTTCTTATTATTTGGATATATACATAGGTGTGGTATTGCTGGATTATAAAGTATTTCCATTGTCAGTTGTTTGAGAACTCCCCATTTAGTTTTTCATAAGAACTGCATTTATTTGCATTCCCACCAACTGTGTACCAGAGAACCTCCCCAGCATTTGTCATCTTTTAATTTGTTAATGTCAGCCTTTCTCCTAGGTAGAAGGTGCCATCTTATTGTGGTTTTAATTTACATTTCCCTAATGATAAGAGTATTTTCATTTGTCTGTTAGCATCATGTATACCTTATTAGAAAACTATTCATTTCTTTTTAAAATATTTATTTATTCCCTTTGTTGGCCTTGTTTTATTGTTGTAGTTATTATTGTTGTTGTTATTGATGTCATCGTTGTTGGATAGGACAGAGAGAAATGGAGAGAGGAGGGGAAGACAGAGAGGAGGAGAGAAAGACAGACACCTGCAGACCTGCTTCACCACCTGTGAAGTGACTCCCCTGCAGGTGGGGAGCCGGGGGCTTTAACCAGGATCCTTACACAGGTCCTTGTGCTTCATGGCACGTGCGCTTAACCTGCTGCGCTACCGAAAACTATTCATTTCTTTTTCAACTTTTTAACTGAATTTTGGGTTGTTGTTGAGCAGTGTGAATGCTTTATAGATGTTTGATATTAAACCTTTATCAGATGTATAATGTGTAAATAAATATCTTCTCTCAATTGCTAGGTTGCCTGTGAAGCTTTTATCTTTAAAGCAATCTTCATATGTTCACACAATGAACCTTTTTTCACTGATAAAAGATATCTTTTCCATTTTATTTTTTACTTGTTGAGAAAAACAATAGAAAACGTTAAAACTTCCACCACAAACAACAGTTAAGTTGTTCTCTTTGCCTAATATCCAGTAAAAACTTCCCCCAAAGAAGTTGCGCTATATTTGTGTACTCATGTATTTTTAAATCATATAAATCTTTCTCTCTTTTTTCTTCTTCAAATCATTTTATTGGGAGAAATAATGGTTTTCAGGACAGTTGTTGATACATGAGTACAGTTATTTATCCTGTGATAGGTGTCTGCATACCATTCCCATCACCAACCCAAGTCTTCCTTGATGCTCTCTCCCCCATGTACACACACCTCTCTGTAGTCCAGAGTTTTTTGTTGTTTTTTTTGCTTTGCTGCAATATGCCTCACCCAATTCAAGTTTCTCCTTGTGTTTCCCTTTTCTTGCCTTGGCTCTTAAGTTCCATCTGTATGTGAAATTATCTAGTATTTGTTCTTCTTCAAAGAAGAGTCACATACAGAGGAAAACAGGCATATGAAATCTGTCTCCTTTTTTTGTTGTTGTTGATTTAATAATGATCGACAAGACCATAGGACAATTCCACACAGTTCCCACCAACAGAGTTCTGTATCTCATACCCTCCATTAGAAGCTTTCCTATTCTTTATCCCTCTGGGAGTATGAACCAAAGATCTTTATGGGGTGCAGAAGGTAGAAGGTCTGACTTCTGTAATTGCTTCCCAGCTGAACATGGGCATTGGCAGGTCGATCCATACTCCCAGCCTCTCTCTCTTTCTCTAACGGAGCAGGGCTCTGGAGAGGTGGGGTTCCAGGACACATTGGTGAGGTCATCTTCCCAGGGAAGATGCAACTTGGTGGCTGAAAAGGCACTAAGATATAAAGCAGAACAAATTGTTTAATAACCAGGAACCTAAAGGTAAGAATATAATAGATGAGATTTGGTGTCTCCATTTTGGAAAAAGCTTGGAGGTCTATTTTAGATACATTCCAAGGGATCCATGACTTTAATAATTTTTTCCCAAGCCTGGCAGCTAACATGCAGATGGGCTAAAGCTATTGTCTGGGGAGATGGTGTCAGAGTTGGAAATAGGACTAGAATTCTAGATCAAGGAAGAGAGTAGCTCCCAAACTAATAGGGAATCTCAGTAGCAGAAGAGACTCTTCAAACTTCTGAGAAGGTTAAATAGTGGTTTCCTTAAACTGGTTAAATACCACCCATATCCCTTGCTCTTTGCAGAATGACCTTAAGGCTAATCACTTATTTATGAGTGACAGAGAGAGAGAGAGAGGGAGGGAGAGAAACAGAGGCTACTAACAGCAATAGGCCCCCCCAAAAGTGAAACATTAAGAAAGAGTTGATTGAAACTATCTTCATCCACTAGGTGAAGTCACCCTGCTCAGGAAGCAGGCAGATAGAAGAAAAACCTCTATCATTCATTCATTCATTCATTCATTCATATTCGTTGGATATCTAATATGTGCTCTGCCCACATGGAGCTTGTACTAGGCTTACAGTGGGAGTAAACAGGAAATAACAAATAGATGAGGATGCAAAGAAGGAAATGAACTGAGAGTGAGATGGGATACTGGGAAGAGTAGATAGGAAAGGCTTCTCTGAAGACCTGACACTTGAGCTGAGACCTGGAGAAAAAGAAACCAGAACTGCAAAAAGTAAAAGAACATGCCAGTATAGAAACAACGACTTGAAAGCCTGAGAAATAACGGTTTTAGCATGTAGACTCAATGGAATTGGGGAAGTCGGGCGGTAGTGCAGTGGGTTAAGCTCAGGTGGCACCAAACGCAAGGACCAGTGTAAGGATTCCAGTTCAAGACCCCTGCTCCCCACCTGCAGGGAAGTCACTTCACAGGTGGTGAAGCAGGTCTGCAGATGTCTGTCTTTCTCTCCCCCCTCTGTCTTCCCTTCCTCTCTCCATTTCTCTCTGTCCTATCCAACAACGACGACAACATAAAACAACAAGATGATGAATATGGGATGATCTCACTCTCAGGCAGAAGTTGAAAAACAAGATCAGAAGAGAAAACACAAGTAGAACCTGAACTGGAATTGGCGTATTGCACCAAAGTAAAAGACTCTGGGGTGAGTAGGAGGGGGTGGGGTAGGGAATACAGATCCAAAAAGGATGACAGAGGACCTAGTGGGGGTTGTATTGTTATATGGAAAACTAGGAAATGCTATACATGTACAAACTATTGTATTTACTGTCGAATATAAAACATTAATTCCCCAACAAAGAAATTTTTAAAAAAGGAAAAAAAAAACAATAAAACAACAAGGGCAACAAAAGAGAAATAAATAAAAAAATATTTAAAAAAATAATAAACGGAGTAGCAAGGAATGGACCCAAATCCAGGATGGCTGGGATGTGGTGATGATGGTGAGGACATATGAGACTTACACAGTAGCTTGTAGACTGGAGAAAGAACTAGGCCCTACCATGAAAGGGTAGAGAAGCCCCTGGAAGACACTGGGATGGGACAGTGTTGCCAAACCCCATTATAAATAGTGTTAAGCATTTTAGCCCCCTATTGTAAATATTTTTTTAATTTCTTTTTTTTAATTTTTTTATTTATAAAAATGAAACATTGAAAAAAACCATAGGATAAGAGGGGTACAACTTGGCACAATTCCCACCACCAGACCTCCAAATCCCATCCCCTCCCCTGATAGCTTTCCTATTCTTTAACCCTCTGGGATTATGCACCCAAGATCATTGTGGGATGCGGAGGGTTGAAGGTCTGGCTTCTGTAATTGCTTCCCCACTGAACATGGGCATTGACAGGTCGATCCATACTCCCCACCTGCCTCTCTCTTTCCCTAGTGGGGAAGGGCTCTGAGGAAGCGGAGCTCCAAGGCACATTGGTGGGGTTGTCAGTCCAGGGAAATCTGGTCGGCATCATGCTATCATCTGGAACCTGGTGGCTGAAAAGAGAGTTAACATAGAAAGCCAAACAAATTGTTGACCAGTCATAGACCTAAGGGATGGAATAGTGCATATGAAGTGTTGGGGGGGTCCTCCATTTTTTAGATCGCTAGTAAGCATATTTTAGTTATATTCCAAAGGGCCTGTAGCTATACTAGTGTTTTTTTTGGTTTGTTTTTTGGTTTGGATTTTTTTTTTTTTTTTTTGCCTGAGCCTGCAATCTGATATGCAGGTGGATTCAAGTTATTGTCTGGGGAGATGATGTCATGGCTGGAAAAAGGACCAGAAAGCTGGATCAGGGAAGAGAGTAGCTCCCTAATATGGAAAAGGGGTATAAATACTGTTGACTCTAAACCCCATCAATTTGATGTGATCTGGGGCCCATAATTAGCTTAGGAGCCTGTGTGACCTCTGCATCCCTCTAGATCGGAGCTCACATTCTGTGGTCATGAGTAGGAACATTCCAAGCTGCCCCAGTATCGACCCATCTTCCTCAGGTGTAGCATAGAGTATGTTGTCCATCCTCCCTTCAGAGGATGGAACATTCTCTACCATTGTTGATCCAAGTTGAGGGCAAGGTCCTATGGGGGCCCCACAAAGGGGTCTATTTTGTTGTTCCTGATAGAAATGACCAGTAACAGTGGAGAGAGGGGTAAATATTTTAGACCCTAAAGTTTCTCCATTCTCTGCTGCAATTATTCAACTCTGTGAAAGTAGCCAGAGACCAAACATAAATGAATGAATGTGGCTAGATTTCAATGGAACTTTACATACGGACAATAGAATCTGAATTTCATATTTCCATTGTCACAAAAGTTCTTTGGATTCTGCTCAATATTTCAACAATGTAAGAAGAAACATTTTTAGCTTGGGAATGATACAACACCAGACAGTAGTCCAGATTAAACCTGTGGGTAGTAGTTGGCTGACGCCTGAGAGATCATGTAGGCTGAAAGACAGGTGGAACAGAGAAACTCTCATTGCAAAATCATACACCAAGGGTTGGGAAACTGGCTCAGGATTTGAACACAGGGTTTATGTGTCTGTTCCCCAGAGGTCCCAGGTTTGGTCTTCACCACCAGCATACATATGCCAAAGAGGAGAGCTCTCTCTCTCTCTCTTTCTCTTTCTCTCTCTCTCTCTCCCTCTCTCTCAAAAACAAATACATAAATTGTTTAAAAAGATTTTAATGGGACCAAATGTTGCACATGATTAAGCACCCACATTACAGTGTGTAATGACCTGGGGTCAAGTTCCTGGCCCCCACTAGAAATAAATTGACCTATTCACTCCAAGAACGGACTCAGGAAACTTAAAGAAAGGTGATAAGCAAGACATTTATTTAGTTCTGCAGAACTGGATGCTAGACCAACCTGGGTCCACTAGTTGGAACACTCTAGCTTGAGATAGCAGCAAGTCTTTATTTCCCAACACAAAAATTTCTCCTCTAGTTTTCTCATTGGCTGGGTACTTTGGGAGTTCACAATCTTGTCCAGATGTCTAGCAGTAGAAAAAAATGTATTTTAAACACACATTTTTTCTTTTTATTTAAAAAATTTGTTTATCTTTATTTATTTACTAATTAGAGACAGCCAGGAATTGGGAGGAAAGAGGAGACAGAGAAAGAGAGACAGAGCAGGGGTAAATTGCATAATGGTTATGCAAAAAGAGACTTTCATGCTTGAGGCTCCAAGGCCCCAGGTTTAATCCCCTGCACCACCATAAGCCACACCTGAGCAGTCCCTCATTCTTCAGCTATTTAGTTATTGATAGAGTGTCTCTGTTTCCTGCTAGTATGAGGTTAAGATGGGTGGAAGAAGAGACTGTTTTCGACTGTAAACCCCATCTATTTGACCTGGTTTGGGGCCCATATTCAGCTTAGGTGCCTATGTAACTTCTGCATCCCTGTTGATCTGAGTTCACGTTCTGTGGTCATGAGTAGGAACGTTCCAAGTTGCCCCAATTTCAGTACCCATCTTCCTCAGGTGGAACATAGAGTATATTGTCCAGCCTCCCTTCCAGGATGGAACATTCTCTACCGTTGTTGATCCATGCTGAGGGCAAGGTCCTATGGAGGCCCACAAAGGGGTCTATTGTGTTGTCCTTGATAGAGATGAACAGTAACAATGGAGAGAGAGAGAGATTCAAGATCTAGGCATGTCATGTCTTTGTGGGAATCTCAGGGCTCCCCAACTAGGGCCCCAGCTACTAAAGAGTCATTAAAGTATGCCAGTCTCTTGCCCTTATTCAGCTTTTGCAGTCTTTACTTTAATAAGGTTAGCTTTGGAGCGAGTGAGGAAAGTATAATAGGAAGTAAGTGAGGAGGGTATTTAGGCCTAAGTAGACACTATGTCATTATGAATTTTATGGTGTCTTTTTATGTCTTTCAACTTACTTGCTTCATTTATTGACTCACTGCAGACTATTGTGCACTTGTGATTTCAGGTATATAGTTTGCCCTAATTTATGGATACATGTGAACATATGCCCTATCTCATGGGACCTGGTATATATCTAGGTTTTGAGACTTTGTTAGGAAGTGAACCACCTGAAATGGAATTAGGGAATCCTATGAAAGGAAAGGTCTCACCCACGTAATGACGGTGAAGGGTTAACTTTCCATGCCTGAAGTCTCTGGACATAGTCTGAAGTGAAGTATGCTGAGGTGGTACTCATTGCGTTGATTAGGTTGGGATGAACAGATGCAATATCATTTGGTATGAATTGACTGAAGCATGCAGGAAAGTGAGCCCCACGCTAGAGTTTCCAGGACTGGGGGAAATATAGGCTCTATAGAGGAAGCAGGAGGTTCCTGCTGTCTTAGGGTTTAAGAAGGCAATAGATAGTTATTGCTGTAATCAAATTATTAGGTAATTGGGTTAACTTTGAAAATCCCTTTGTAAAGATTTTCTATATAATACACAACATCACCATAATTTATGTCCTTTTAAATTATTTGTATATAGCTGGGTCTTATAGAGTAATGCCACCGGCTGCTTCTGTTCTCCCTGGTCTAAGCTTTTAAAAGAGTCAATATTTCAAAGACTCAGCCTATGGTCTGTGTATTGAAAAGTTTGAGACATTCAATCAATTTTTCCTCTCTCATATTAATTAAGTAGTTATTTATAAACTGTGTCCCACACCATCTTCCTCCATCTCCCCACAGTGAAACCAAACATCCACCCTCACCCTCAACCTAGAGATTTTTACTTTGGTGCTTCCCAGGGCAAATGACCACAGCAATGTGTCCTGGAGCCCCACTTCCCCAGAGCCCCGCCCCACTGGGGAAAGAGAGAGACAGGCTGGGAGTATGGATTGAACTATCAATGCCCATGTCCAGTGGGGAAGCAATTACAGAAGCCAGACCTTCCACCTTCTGCACCCCATAGAGGTCTTTGGTCCATACTCCCAGAGGGATAAAGAATAGAAAATCTGTCAGGGGAGGGGATGGGATACAGAGTTTTCATGGTGTGAATTGTGTGGATTTGTACCCCTCTTATCCTATGGTTTTGTTAGTGTTTCCTTTTTATAAATAAAAATAAAAAATAATAACCCTAGTGACAATAAAAATACTTTAATAAATGTTTTTAATTGGTTAGGGGAGATACAACAGCTATGCAAAAGATTTCCATACTTGAGACTCTAAGGCTTTCATTCAATCCCTAGCACTACCATAAGCCAGAGCTGTGCAATGCTCTGGTGGTAACAATAACAATGACAATAATAACAAAAATATAAAGCTTTTTAATTGAAGTAATAAAAGCACAAAGGTAGTAGGTTTAGGGAAACAGAAACACTGAAGAATATAAGAGGATAAATCACTGGGTGTGAGTACAGAACTTTGGCGATAGGCACGGTATGGAGGTGTATCCCTGTAATCTTACAACTTGGTAAATCATTATTGAATTACTAATTAAAAAGTGAGAAAAATAGATGGATTAAGATGCCATTATATTTTTACCCTCCAAAACCAAACTTTGTATAGCGTTTCAGCAATTTTTACACTCTTTAAAACTGCATCAATGTTAAATAAACACAAAGTTCCTAATGCAAAAAAAAAATTAGACATAAAGATTAGAGCTAAATTCTCTTCTGACCTCCACCACCCCACCTTAACTCCATTCCACCATCAGGAGAAACACTGTTATGAATCTGGTGAAATCCTTCTAGGTGGTAAAAATGTATTTTATGTACATAATTGTGTCCATTGGAAATATGTGGCTTTGGTTTGCCGCATTATTTACATAAACTAGTGTCCTGGTGCCCATATCATTCTGCACCTTGCTTCTTTCCCTGCTCAGAACTGTTGTTTGAGATTCACGATCTTTGATGCATACTGATCCGACTTGTTTCCGTTTGCTTTTTCTTCTCTCTTTTTTTCCTCCCCATGGGGGAAGCTTTTTAAAAGATATCTCCAAGTGAAGGTCTTTTAAAGTACAAGAGCAAACCTAGATGCTTTTAAAGGAAAGACTGATGAATTCAGCTATATAGAAATTAAATGCTGGTATGTAAAAGCATCATGAGAGGATTCAGCTGACAAATGACTATGCATGAATTTGCATTTCATATCCTAGCAAAATGGATCATTTTCTTTTTCCTCGGCTTCCTTGAGGTATAATTGACAAATAAAACTGTTAAGATAGTTAAAATGTAAATTGTAATGATTTGATAGATGCATGTCTTGTGAAAGGATTTCCCCAGATTGAGTTAATTAGCACATCCATCACTCCATATATTTCTCATTGTGAGAATATGTACTTTCTGCTCTTTCTTAGGAAGTTTCACTCCTACCGTACAATGTTATCAGACATATCACCGTGTTATACACATTAGAGTGTCAGAACTTATAACTCAAAGTTTGTGATTTTTTATTATCTTATTTTGTTTTATGGCTTCTCTACTCTGGACCAATTTTTTCATATAGACAGCAAAACCGACAAACAGGGAGAGGGGGAAATGCACCATAACACTGCGGCTTCCTTCATGTGTCTGGCTCAGACTTGGGTTGAGCACATGATATAGCAGGTGCGCAATCCAGGTGAGCTATCTTGCTGGCCCAACAACTTGTGCTCTCTTACCAATCTTTCTCTACCTCATATCCCTTCCCCTCCAGCCCCTGGCTGTCACTTTTCTACTCTTTGTTTCTATGTGTTTGACTAAATAGATATATATTCATTCTTTTTTTAATATTTGTTGTTGTAGTTGTTATTATTGTTGTTGATGTCGTCGTTGGATAGGACAGAGAGAAGTGGAGAAAGGAGGGGAAGATAGAGATGGGGAGAGAAAGATAGACATCTGCAGACCTGCTTCACCGCTTGTGAAGTGACTCCCCTGCAGATGGAGAGCCGGGGGCTCGAACCGGGATCCTTATGCCAGTCCTTGTGCTTTGTGCTACATGCACTTAACCCACTGCGTTACTGCCCAACTCCCTATATTCATTGTTATATCCCTCTATGCAGTACTTTGTCTTTACCTTTTTAATTTTATTTTCCATAATGCCCTCAGGGTTCACATATGTTGTCACAAATGCCTGTACTATTGCTCACATGTATCACATCTGCTTTATATGTTCATCTTTTTGCAAAATAGTAAAGTGTTTTGATGTCTTGGCAAGTGTGAATAATATTCCAGTAAACATGGGAATACTGAGATCTCTTCACTATCTTGTTTTCCTTTCCTTTGAATCTATACCCAGAAGCGGGAAAAATGGATCAAATGGTAGCTCTTATTTTTTGAATCTTTAAAAAAAAATTTGGAGTCCCCATCTTCTTTACCAAAGTGGCTGTACTAATTTACATCCCCATTAACACTACACAAGGATTTCTTTCTTGCCACATCATTGCCTGCACTTATTTCTTGTCTTTTTGATAACAGTCATTCTAACCAGTGTTAGGTGCTATCTTATTGTGGTTTTTATTAGTAATAGTCTTATGATTGAGTCTGACTATACTGCCATTGTAAGTCACTTTCTTCTTTTCCCTAGCAGGATCCTTCCCCTGGCCCCCTTTTCCTTGGCTTTTGATAATACCACAAGGATGTATCTTGGTGTATTTGGGTTTAGGAATTGGGGAGTTCTGTCTGCTTCCTGAACATGCTGAACATATCCCAGATTTGGAAAACTTTTTATTTATTTCTTTGAATATGGTTTCTGCTACCTCTTTCCCTTCTTCTCCTTCTGAGATCCCAGTACTTCTGATATTTGCTTTTATAGTGGAATATTCAACTCTCAACTTCTTCATTTTTCCTAAGCCTTTTTTTCTCCTCCTACTTTGAAGTCAAAGAGAGTGGCCATTTTGTCTTCTACTCCTAGTGTTTTCTTTTCTAGATGGATATGCCTACTTCCTTGACTTGCTATTTGAAACTGAGATTTAATAAAAAAGTGTTCTTCATACCATATAGGTATGTGTCTGTGCTTTCCATTTTCCTGTTGAGTGAGTCTTTGAGATCATGGATTGGCGCAGGCACCCCCATGAGAGCTGCTTGACACAGTACCAGCTTCATAGGGAGTTTAGCACGGCTGGACTCTCCAGGCCAAACTGAAACCATCCTGCCTTCTGCCATGTATAGGGCTTGGGATTAAGCTCTGTGTGGTCTTAATATTTACCTACAGCCAGGTTCAGAGTCTGACTAATAACAAAAATAATGACAAAACCTGCACTGCACTCTGTAAGATTGATCATAATGCAACAAGCAATATCAGTAATGCAGAATTTTCCAGGAGGTCCCAATAGGAAAAATTGTTTTCCCCTTTATCTACATCACTCCCTTTAGTATCCCCCCTAAAATATAGAGAAAGATTGGTGCTTCCTACAGTAGAGGAGCCATCTTACATAGCATAATTAATAAATGGAAAGTTATGGTACCTACCTAGATACAATGGGCCTTTTAATATACCACCCACCACTGTTCTCCCAATTCCTCATGCAGGAATAGTACACAAGAACCTAGGTCACATAGTGAGCATACAAGAAAGATGGATTCCAGTTAGAAAGCTTAACTTTATGGAGAGGCTGGCCAGGTCAGCACCACCTTGGTGCCTTCTCAGTAAGGAACAAAACTCCTTGATTAAACAATGGAACCAATTTTATGAAAAATGAGCTGTTCAATTTGTTTAAGGCCCCTAGAGACATAACAAGCTTGAACTTTCTATGAACCACGGTTTCTGATGCATAAGGGCAAGAGGATGGCATAAACATACAGGTAGAATATTAATCCTGTCTGTTTTCCAGACATGACATCATCTCCCCAGACAGTAACTTGGATCCACCTGTATATCAGATTTCAGGATCAGAAAAGGAAAAAAAAAAAAAAAACTAGTATAGCCACAGGCCCTTTGGAATATAACTAAAATATGCCTACTAGCTATCTACAAAATGGAGGACCCCCCCCCCAACTCTTCATCTGCACTAGTCCAGCCTTTAGGTCCATCATTGCTCAACAATTTGTTTGGCTTTGTATGTTAACTCTCTTTTCAGTCACCAGGTTCCAGATGATACCATGATGCCAACCAGACTTCCCTGGATAGACAACCTCACCAATGTGTCCTGGAGCTCTGCTTCCCCAGATCCCCTACTATTGAAAGAGAGAGGCGGACTGGGAGTATGGATCGACCAGTCCATGTTCAGCGGGGAAGCAATTACAGAAGCCAGACCTTCCACCTTCTGCATCCCACAGTGACCTTGGGTCTATACTCCCAGAGGACTAAACAATAGGAAAGCTATCAGGGGAGGGGATGGGATACAGAGAACTGGTGGTGGGAATTGTGTGGAGCTGTACCCCTCTTATCCTATGGTTTTGTCAATGTCTCCTTTTTATAAATAAAAAACTAATATTAATCTTAATGAATAGAACATCTGTCTAGCACACAGGTACAGGACATAGAAACTGTGATGTGATCTCTAAGGAGAAAAGTGCCCCTGGAATGTGAATGTCCCACAAAGCAGGAGGTGTTCCCTACCTGTGCTGTTCTTACTTGGTGATTTTTGTTTTAATAATCAAAGCCTTGGAGATTTCTGTATTAGTGACTAAAGCCTTGGTGATTTTTGTTTTAATGATTTAAGCCTTATGAGACTATAAAATAAAGTTCTGCTTGAGTATGACAGAGATGTCTGCTTGAGCTTGATTCAGCATCAACTCACTCATCTGTCATTCTTCCTTATTCTGCACCGACGCCCCTCATCTTTCAGGTTACCCTAATAACCTGCTGGAGCTGGCCCCCAGCAATGGATTTCTTTCTTAATCCATTTCTACACAGTAAATTGAGAGCTTTGTATTTTTTTCAAATTACATGACAATGTATTTATCAAATTCTCTTTCTGACAGCTTTTCTGCATTTGCATCACTAAGTGCCTCTTTGTCATCTTGATTTCCCAGTATTGGCGTTTTCCTACTTTTATCCATTTAACTTGGTTTCTTTTGTTGGTTAGCAGGTGGTATTGGGTTCAGCTTTGTATGTGAGTTGCAGAGAGGAAGAGCTTTGAAGAAATGATGTAGTATTATGGCTACTGATGTTCCTTAAGGAGAGCCCTAGCCAGTGTGGGGAGCATGGAGAAGAGGGGGGTGGCAGTGGAGGAGGATCCTAAATCTTCTTCTATTCCCAGACAATTTCCTGAAAATGGAAACTCTACTGTAAGATCAAAGCAACTTTCTCTACTGCACAGCAGTCTAATTCTATTCACCAGGAACTCTGGCTGCTGGAACCTGTTAGAGTTTGGCTGGTTTCCTTGCTATTACAAGGATACAATGATCAGCTCTCTGGTTCCCCTGAATGGTCCCCTGAGTGGTTGCTCAAGAGTCTGTGGCTCCCACATCTCTAAACAGCAACTCTGAGCTCCTTTAAGCCACTGGTGCCTGAGTGGTTCTCTGTAGACTCTTTAAATCAAATGCATGGATTTAAAGCAATTGCAAATATGGTACCCAGTGGCAAGGCAGGGTCATGTTTCTGCTTGAGTCTCTCTCCCTTACCTCTTATCCCCACTGTCTATGCACAATCATCAAATTTCAGACATTGATGTTTTTTTGTTTGTTTGTTTATCAGAAATACCAACTGTATTTTGATGAAATTCATTGAGATATTTTGTTTGAAGATCAAACCTAGGGACTTTTGCATGCAAGTCCAGCCTTCTACCAGGCAGTCAGCTTCCCAGAACAGCAAAAAAAAAAAAAAAATTCATTTGCTATAATTTCATTTGCTTCAGTTTTTGTTGTCTTTGGTTTTGGTGTCCAAAAAATCATTGCCAAGCCTGATGCCAGGGGGCTTATTCCCTGTTTTCTTCTAGGAGATTTATGATTTCAGGTCTTTAACTCACATATAGTTGGCTGTTGTACATGGTATAAAATCAAATCCAGCATCATTATTTTGCATGTATTCAGTGTTTGTACTATCATTGATTAAAGAGACTGTTCTTTTCCCATTAAACTTTATTAGTCCTTTTCTCATAAGTTAACTGATATTTTTTTCTGAGGTTTTCTATTCTGTTTGTCCTGTGACTTTTTGTGTCAAAACTATTTTGATTATGATAGCTTTGTAATATAGTTTGAAATCAGAAATTATGTTATTTCTCAGGGCTACTTATGGCTCTACATAAATTTCATGATTGTTTTTTCTGTTTCTGTGAAACATGTTGTTGGAATTTTGGGACTGCATTGGTTCTATAGACTACTTTAGGGTAGTAAAGACATTTCAACTATATCATGTCTTCCAATCAACTATCACAGAGCCTCTTGCCATTTTAGTATAAAAACTTGCACTTCTTTTATTAAAAGTATTACTTAAGTGTTATTTTTCTCATAGAGTTGTAGATAATATTGCTTTCTGTATTATCAATAAATAGAAATTAACTGAATTATTAGTATATAGAAATCAAATTATCAGTATATAGAAATTGAATTGTCAGTATATAGAAATATAGAAATACAATTTATTTTTGTAAATTGAATGTTGTGTCCAGAAACTTTACTTGGTTGTTTAACTCTAACCATTTTGGGGTTTATTACTGACAATGTTAATAAAATGATAATTTTACTTTTTGCATTTTGGATGCCTCATTTTCTTTGTCTTGTC
This sequence comes from Erinaceus europaeus, assembly GCF_950295315.1. Taxonomy (NCBI): domain Eukaryota; kingdom Metazoa; phylum Chordata; class Mammalia; order Eulipotyphla; family Erinaceidae; genus Erinaceus; species Erinaceus europaeus. The sequence continues at coordinate 98,826,902 of NC_080169.1, read as the reverse complement.
TAATCACTTTACCTAGGATTTCTAGCATTATGTTAAATAAGGATATAAAAGTAGGCAAGTTTGTTTTGTTCCTAGTCTTATAAGAAATACTTTCAGCCTTTCACAATTGAGTATATGTTAGTTATGGGTTTGTCCTATATGGCCTTTATTATGCCTAGATAATTTCTCTCTATACTCAGTATGTTGATAGTTTTTGTGATGAAAGGATGTTAAATGTTACCAAATGTTCTTCTGCATCTGTAGAGATGATCATACAATGCTTTTTTTTTTTTTTTTACTAATATTAATGGTTTGCAGTGGGTACGGTTGTTGGTAAATGTGTGAAATGTCTCTAAACATTCTTACTCCCAGCCTAGGTCCTCCTCCACCATCATGCACAAGGACCTGAAAGCCCCCTGCACCACCCCCTGCCCCACCCCTGCCCTCAGAATTCTTGGCTTTGGTGTAACATACCAACCTAGTTTCTTTTTATTAAAATTATTTTATTATTAATATTGTTATTTTTTATTTATGAAAAGGAAACACTGACAAAACCATAGGATAAGAGGGGTACAACTCCACACAATTCCCACCACCAGAACTCTGTTACCATCCCATCCCCTGGTAGCTTTCCTATTCTTTAACCCTCTGGGAGTTTGGCCCTAGGGTCAATATGGGGTGCAGAAGGTTGAAGGTCTGGCTTCTATAATTGCTTCCCCGCTGAACATAGGCATTGGCAGGTCGATCCATACTCCCTGCCTGTCTCTTTCCCTAGTGGAACAGAACTCTGGGGAAGCAGGACTCCAGGACACATTGGTGGGGTAGTCTGCCCAGGGAAGTCTGGTTGGTATCATGTTAGCATCTGGAACCTGGTAGCTGAAAAAAAGTTAACATATAATGCCAAACAAATTGCTGACTAATCATGAACCTAAAGCCTAAAATACTGCAGATGAAGATTTGGGGTCTCTGTTCTGGAGATAGCTAGTAGACTTATTTTAGTTATATTCCAAAGGGCCCATGACTATACTAGTTTTTTTTTCTGAGCCTGGGGAGATGATGTCATGGCTGGAAAAGGGGCTAGAAAGCTGGATCAGGAAAGAGAGTAGCTCCCAAATATGGGAAAGATATATAACTATTGTTGACTATAAACCCCATTGATTTGATCTGGGACCCATATTCAGCATAGGAACCTATGCAACCTCTGCATCCTTATAGGTCTGAGCTCACATTCTGTGGTCATGAGTAGGAACATTCCAAGCTGCCCCAATTTCAAGATCCATCTTCCTCAGGTGGTAGATAGAATATGTTATCCAGCCTCCCTTCAGAGGAGAGAACATTCTCTATCATTGTTGATCCATATTGAGGACAAGGTTGTATGGGGACCCACAAAGGGGTCCACTGTGTTGCTTCTGATGGAGATGAACAGTAACAATGGAGAGAGAGATCTATTCAAGGTCTAGGCCCATCATGTTTGGGTGGGAATCCCAGGACTTCCCAACTAGTGCCCATCTGATTGGGTGGCCTGATAGTGACTAAAGAGTCATCAATAAAGTATGCCAGTCTCTTGCCTTTATTTAGGTTTTGTAGTCCTTAACTTTGATAAGGTTGGCTTTGGAGTGACTGAGGAAAGTGTAATAGGAAGTAGGTGAGGAGACAACCTAATTTAAGTTCTATTTTGTGTTTCTGCTTTCTGTTCTTATTTTTCAACTTCTGTCCATGAGTGAGATCATCCCATATTCATTATTACCTTTCTGGATTGTCTCACTTAACAGATCATATAATTCTTTTTGTTAATTTTTTTAATTTTTTATTTATAAAAAGGAAACATTGACAAAGCCATAGGATAAGAGGGGTACAACTTCACACAATTCCCACCACCAGCTCTCCATATCCCATCCCATCCACTGATAGTTTTCCTATTGTTTAACCTCTGGGAGTATGGACCCAAGGTCATTGTGGGATGCAGAAGGTGGAAGGTCTGGCTTCTGTAATTGCTTCCCCACTGAACATGAGCATTGACAGGTCAATCCATACTCCCAGTCTTTCTCTCTCTTTCCCTAGTGGGGAAAAGCTCTGGGGAAATGGAGCTCCAGGACACATTGGTGGGGTTGTCTGTCCAGAGAAGTCTGGTTGGCATTATGGTAGCATCTGGAACCTGGTGACTGAAAAGAGAGTTAACATATAAAGCCAAACAAATTGTTGAACAATCATGGACCTAAGGGATGGAATAGTGCAGATGAAGAGTTGAGGGGGTCCTCCATTTTGTAGATAGCTAGTAGGCATATTTTAGTTATATTCCAAAGGGCCTGTGGCTATACTAGGTGTTTTTTTTTTTTTCTATTTTTTCCCGAGCCTGAAATCTGATATGTCAGTGGATCCAAGTTATTGTCTGGGGAGATGATGTCATGCTTGGAAAAATGACCAGGAAGCTGGATCAGGGAAGAGGAAATATGGGAAAGGGGTATAAAAATTGTTGACTGTAAAGCCCATTGATTAGATGTGATCTGGGGCCCATAATGAGCTTAGGAGCCTATGTGACCTCTGCATCCCTCTAGATCTGAGCTCACATTCTGTGGTCATGAACAGGAATATTCCATGCTACCCCAATATCGACCCATCTTCCTCAGGTATAGCATAGGGTATGTTGTCCATCCTTCCTTCAGAGGATGGGACACTCTCTACCATTGTTGATCCAAGTTAAAGGGCAAGTTCCACAACCTAAGACATCAGGAACCTCCCGCTTCCTCTATAGAGCCTATATTTCCCCCAGTCCTGGAACCTCTATGGTGGGCACACTTTCCTGCATGCTTCACTCAGTTCATACCAAATGATATTGCATCTGTTGATCCCAACCTAATCAATGCAATGAGTACCACCTCGGCATGCCTCACTTCAGACTGTGTCCAGAGATGTCAGGCACGGAATGTCAACCCTTTACCATCATTACTCAGGTGAGACCTTTCCTTTCTTAAATATTTTTTATATTTATTTATTTATTCCCTTTTGTTGCCCTTGTTGTTTTATTATTGTTATTGTAGTTATTGATGTCATTGTTGTCGGATAGGACAGAGAGAAATGGAGAGAGGAGGAGAAGACAGAGGGGGAGAGAAAGACACCTGCAGACCTGCTTCACCACCTGTGAAGTGACTCCCCTGCAGGTGGGGAGCTGGGGGCTCAAACCAGGATCTTTAGGATTGTCCTTGCACTTGGAGCCACCTGTGCTTAACCCGCTGAGCTACTGCCCGGCTCCCAAGACATTTCCTTTCATAGGATTCTCTAATTCCATTCCAGGAGGTTAACTTCCTAACAAAGTCCCAAAACCTAGATATAGGCCAGGCCCCATAAGATAGAGAATATGTTCACATGTATCCATAAACTAGGGCAAAATATATACCTAAAAGCAAAATAGTCTGTATTGAGTCAGTATAAAGTTCATAATGAAATAGTGTCCACTTAGACTTAGATGCCTTCCTCACCTACTTCCTATTACAGTTCTCTCACTCACTCCAAAGTTTACCTTATCAAATCAAGGACTGCAAAAGCTGAATAAGTGCAAGAGACTGGCATACTTTAACGATGACTCTTTAGTCACTTTCAGGCCATTCCATCAGCTGGGGCCCTAATTGGGGAGTCCTGATATTTCAAAACAGGTCATATAATTCTTCCATCATTTTGTTCATGTAACATGTTACATTGATTGACTTGCAGATGTTAACCACACTTGCATCTCTGGAACAAATCTTACTTGATCACACACAATGCATGACCTGTTTGATGTATTATTAAGTTTGGTTTGCTAATATTTTCCTAGGAGTCATTGTATTTATCATCACTTTTTTGCCATCAAAATGAACACTTTTGGAAAAACTATGTTTTTGTTTTCCCTGACTCCCTTGTCTCCCTCTCCCCACATTTGTAGACATAAAATACAACTTCTGTCTCCCATCCCCTCCTACTTTTTTTTTTTTGTATGTGTATGTTGTGTTGTCATGGTTGGAGATGCACAGTACCCAAAAGATATGTCAGAGAGACTAGAGGGTTCTGTGTATTAATGAGAAGAGCCTGGAAGTGAACTTTTCTGACTCGCATCACCATGGAAGTGAGTGTGGGCCAGCAAAAAGACCCTCGCTTGGGGTCATAATCCTCAAGATTTACAAAACATCAGGAATTTCAGATACAAAAAGGAAGGTTTGGGTAAGAAATATACCAACCATCAGTATTTTTTTTCTTTTGTTTGTATCAATCCTTCATGGTCACTGGAACTCATTGTCCTGCCAGTCCCTAACACTACCACCATATTGCCACCAAGTGGAATTTACACCAGGCCAGCACTGTGCAAAGACGTATTTCCCCATGTCAGTGACAACCTTGAACTTGCCAGACCTTTGTATTTTTAGTAAGTTTCCCTCACATAGTTGTTCAAGAAAGAAAAAAAAAGCTATAAAAAATCACATCCACATGAACAAATCTAAAGTCCTTCTCCTCCCCATCTTTCCACCTTTCTCTCATTCAGTCATCCACCACTGCAAAGGCCACAAGCTTGTCTTACTTACTCTGTCCTAAGTCATCTCTCACAAATCCAGGGAGTGACTTTTTTTTTCCAAAATGAAATATTTCAAAAATTTAAGACAAGGAAAGAGAATAGCGTAATAAAACACCTGCATGCTCCTTTGTCAAACTTGCAGCTTTATCAATGTTTAACATTTTGTTGTATTTACTCCCTCTCCATATTTTTATGCTTTCCCTACAAATTTATGGAGGAACCATAGCTATAAACAACACATTGAATTGTTTTGCATATTTCAAAACTTTTTATGAACAGCATCATACAAAAATGCCTCCTTCTGCAACTTGCTTGATTTAAACACTGGCTTTAGAGGCATCTGGATTGATGTATGCAGCTCTTGTTCATTTATCCTAACAGCTGCTCTGTATTCTGTTATCTGGATACATCACCATTTATCCATTCTCCTCTGATTTTGAGGGGTTTTTTTATTGTAAACAGTGCTGGGAGGAACATTCCTGTTTATGGTCTTCTTGTGCACATGCATAATCATTTCCCTGGGGAATATGCCCGTGAGTGGAATTGTGGGGTGTAGGGACATACCCCTCAGCTATGCTAGATTTTGCCAAATTGCTCTTGAAAGTGATTATACCAGTTACACTCTTAAAAGTGTCAATGTTTGCTAATAGTAAATGTTTAAAATCTGACAATATAGTCTTGCTGTGTATTTAATATGCAATTTCTTAATTACTTTTGACTTCAAGCAGCTTTTCAGATTAGAGTATTGACCATTTGTTTTTCCACTTCTATGAAATGCCTGTTGGCAGCATTTGCCATTTATATTGTTGTTTTAAAATATTAATTTGTAGGACTTTGTAATATATTCTAGATGCTAACTCATTGCTGCTTATTTGCATTGCAAAACTAGTTCTCCAGTCTGCAGCTTGTCTTTAAACTATGTTCGTAGTGTCTTTTGTTGTACAAAAGTTGTAAATATTAATGAGATCAAAAATTATCAATCATTTTCTGCACTTTGTGTCTTGTTTAGAAAATTTATTCCCTCCCAAGTGAGATTACAAAGATCCTCTACTACACATTTTTTAAGAATTATAAGAATTTTTCTTACACATTAAATGCACCAAATTTTTGTATGACATCTGTAATGATTGATCATCCTATAAAGATAACAATTTTTCACAGAATTGTTTACTAAGGCCCTTTCCCCCACACTAATGAAACACAGCCTCTCTCATACATCAAGTTTCCAAGTCTGAGTACAGGTTTATTCCCTGAATTCCAGTCTATCTTAATCCATGGGTCTATGTTTCTGGCCCTGCACCACACCCTCACTGGAGTAGTAATGCCTTGGTAATTCTATGAGAGATGCTGATATTTTGTATAAAAAATTACCTCCTCCACTGTTGTGCACCTTTACAATAATAGTCTTAGTCCTTTTCTTTAGCTTTTTTTCCTCTCACACATTAGGGATAAAGAATAGGGAACCTGGTGGTTAAAAAGAGAGTTAACATACAAAGCCAAACAAATGGCTGACCAATCATGGACCTAAAGGCTGGAATAGCACAGATAAAGAGTTGGGGGAGTCCTCCATTTTGTAGATAGCTAGTAGGCATATTTTATTTCCAGGTACTAGCATAGTGCCAACCAGACTTCCCTGGACAGACAACCCCACCAATGTGTCCTGGAGCTCTGCTTCCCCAGAGCACTTCCCCACTAGGGAAAGAGAGAAACAGGCTGGGAGTATGGATCAACCAGTCAACACCCATGTTCAACAGGGAAGCAGTTACAGAAGCCAGACCTTCTACCTTCTGCATCCCACAATGACCTTGGGTCCATACTCCCAGAGGGCTAAACAATAGGAAAGCTATCAGGGGAAGGGATGGGATACAGAGAGCTAATGGTGGGAATTGTGTGGAGCTGTACTCCTCTTATCCTATGGTTTAGTCAATGATTCCTTTTTATTAATAAAAAATTTAAAAATAATAATTATTAAGTCACTAATAAAAATTTTTTAAATCTTGGTGCAGCAGTAAGATAAGCAAAAGAAGAAGAAGGAGGAGGAGGAGGAGGAGAAGGAGGAGGAGGAGGAGGAGGAGGAGGAGGAGGAGAAGAAGAAGAAGAAGAAGAAGAAGAAGAAGAAGAAGAAGAAGAAGAAGAAGAAGAAGAAGAAGAAGAAGGAGAAGGAGAAGGAGAAGGAGAAGGAGAAGAAGAAGGAACCTTCCAATAGAGGGGATGAGATCTGGGACTCTGGTGGTGGGGATTGTATGGAATTGTACCCCTCCTATCCCACAATATTGTCAATCATTGTTAAATCACTAATAAAAAATATATATTATAGGATCAGAAAAAAAGCTTGCCAAGTTCTACTAAAAAGAATCATGAGGATTTTCATTTGTATTTCATTGAATTTATAGACTAAATTCAGAAGATCTGACACCTCTATGATAGATATCTTCCAACCTATGAATATTATCCATGAACATTTAAAAATCTCTATTTCTCCTTGATCTTCTTTAATGCCCTTCAATAACATTTTGTGATTTTTCTCCATAAAGATATTGACTATCTTTTGTTAGATTTATTCCTAAGTATCTTAGAGTTTATTGCAACTGTGAATGATGTTTTGTTGCTATATTTTCTGATTATTTATTACTACTATATAGAAATAGCACAAACATCACAAGAAAAAAGTCAATATATGGGACAGTTGTTAGTTAGATTTATCTTGGTGATTGTTTATGATACACACAAATATCAAATCATTATGTTGTACATCTGGAAGTAATATGCCAATATATCTCATTTCAAGAAGAAATAGTTGGGTCAGCTAGATAATTCACCTGGGAAAGTGCCTGATTCACATGTGAACAATGCAAGCTTGAGCCCCCAGTGCACCCCATGAGAGTACTACTGCAATGGGGGACGTTTCATTGCTGTGGTAGTTCTCCTGCTCTTAAAAGAGAATTACTGAAAGGAGTCTTACAGGAGAAGAATTAAAGGAACTCAGACTCCCAATGAGGTAATCTGTGGTAGAATGGGAATGGGAATTTAAACAACAGCAACAAAATGAACAAGCACAGAGGAAAATGGAGGGCAGAAAGGACAAAATGATAGTATCAAGGTAGGTAAACCAAAGCCAGCTATCAGAACAGAAACTTAAATCTCAGTCTTTGGCTCACCCTCACTTTGGCTCACTTTGGAAACTAAAGGAAAGGTGTTGGGTGGGACAGAAAAGAAAGAGGGGGATTAATAGTGGGTGGCTCCACATGTAGCTGGAGTTTGGGGGACAGAGTGAAAGAAAACACAGGGTGAAACTTGGACAGGGGCTGGTGTACTGTATCAAAGTAAGGGGTTCTGGGGAAGTAATCAAATATAGAGGCTGGGGAGAGAGGGGGTCTGGGGTCTTTGATTGGGGGGACAAAAGTATGTAGCAGACACCTGTTAGGCAGAACTGGGAAACCACAAATACATACAGACAGATATACAGTAATTCATTAATGCCCCAATAAAAAATAAAATAATAAGAAAGTCAGAGAAAAGGGAAGGAGTGGGGGATATAGTCTAAATTTTCATATATATATATATATATATATATATATATATAATTTTTATTTATAAAAAGGAAACAATGACAAAAAACATAGAATAAGAAGGGTACAACTCCACTTAATTCCCACCACCAGAACTCTGTATCCCATCCCCTCTCTTGATAGTTTTCCTATTCTTTATCCCTCTGGGAGCATGGACCAAGGGATGCAGAAGGTTGAAAGTCTGGCTTTTGTAATTGCTTCCCCGCTGAACATGGGCATTGTCAGGTCAATTCATACTCCCAGCCTGTCTCTTTTTATCTAGTGGGGTGGAACTCTGGGAAGGGGGGCTCCAGAACACATTGGGGTTTTCTGTCCAGGAAAGTCTGGTTGGCTTCATCTTAGCAACTGGAACCTGGTAGCTGAAAAAGAGTTAACATATAAAGCTGAACAAATTGTTGACTAATCATGAACCTAAAGGCTAGAATATTGCAGATGAAGATTTGGGGGCTCTCTGTTTTGTAGATAGTTAGTAAGCCTATTTTAGTTATATTCCAAAAGGCCCATGACTATACTCATTTTTTTTCCTATTCCTGAACATGACATCTGATATGCAGGTGGACCCAAGTTATTGTCTGGGGAGATGATGGCATGGCTGGAAAAAGGACCAGAAAGCTGGATCAAGGAAGAGATTAGCTCCAAAATATGGGAAAGGTGTCTAAATATTGTGTGTTTTTTTTATTTAAGAAAGGAGACATTAACAAAACCATAGGATAGGAGGGGTACAACTCCACACAATTCCCGCCACCCAATCTCCATATCCCATCCCCTCCCATTCTCTATCCTTCTGGGATCATGGACCCAGGGTCATTGTGGGTTGCAGAAGGCGGAAGGTCTGGCTTCTGTAATTGCTTCCCTGTTAAATATGGGCATTGACTGGTTGATCCATAGTCCTAGTCTGCCTCTCTCTTTACCTAGAGGGGTGGGTCTCTGGGGAAGCAGAGCTCCAGGACATATTGGTGGGGTCTTCAGTCCAGGGAAGCCTGGCCAGCAGCCTGATGGCATATGGAACCTGGTGGAGTTTACAGAAGATATTGTCGGAGCTCAAGCCAGTAGCTGCTTCTCAGTCTTCATCTTGGCTCCGCCTTCATCTAAATATTTTTTACTGTAAACCCCATCAATTTGATCTGATCTGGGACCCATCTTCAGCTTAGAAGCCTATGTAACCTCTGCATCCCTGTAGATCTCAGCTCACATTCTGTGGTCATGAATAAGAACCTTCCAAGATGCCCCAATTTCAGGACCCATCTTCCTCAGGTGGAACATAGAGTATGTTCTTTTGGAAGATGGAATATTCTCTACCATTGTTGATCCACATTGAGGACAAGGTCCTATGGGAGCCCACAAAGGGGTCCATTGTGTTGCTCCTGATAGAGATGACCAGTAACAATGGAGAGAGAGGTATATATTCAAGGTCTAGGCGTGTCATGTCTGTGTGGGTACCTCAGGACTCCCCGACTAGGGCCCCTGCTGATGGGGTGGCCTAATAGTGACTAAAGAGTTATCATTAAAGTATGCCAGTCTCTTGGCCTTATTCACCTTTTGTATTCCTTACTTTGATATCTCTTTCAGAGCTGTATGAAGTTCTCTTAATTATACATACATATTTTCTTTTCACTGTAAAAAATTCCTGGGTCGAGAAGGACCAGTATGAGGATCCCGGTTGGAGCTCCTGGGTCCCCACCTGCAGGGGAGCCGCTTCACAAGCGGTGAAGCAGGTTTGCAGATGTCTATCTTTCTCTCCCCCTGCCTTCCCCTCCTCTCTCCATTTCTTTCTGTCCTATACAACAACAAAGGCAACAAAAGGGAATAAATAAATAAATATTTTTTAAAATTCCTGGGTCTCCTATTTCTGGAAGTAAAGGACAAGATACCCTTACAGGTCTTATCACCACAGTTATGTCTAACCTACTCAAAACACAATTCTTACTGTGCAACTGGGATTGAAGCAAGTGAAATATCCATTGACCAAATAATGAAATCAAAGCATGAAATTAAAGTAATACAGGAAAGATGGAGTTATTCTGCGTACAAGTGTCCATGCACTTAAGTGCACCAAGACAAACCACAAGACTAAAATTGACCAGTGAGAAGGAGGAGGTGAATCTCAAGTTACTGAAGTAAACTGAGACCCTGGAAGATGGTTGAAGAGGCTACAGTACTGGGTATGGCAAATCCGTAGATGTGTAGGAAAAGCAGATACAAATGCCTTGTAGAGAAAGTTATCCTCCAGGTGAAAACAGTCCAAGGCTTAATGTTTGCCAATGAGTACTCACAATAGAAAAAATCCACTAAGATTCAAGGAAGCAAATTCCTAGGATTGAAATAGGATAAATAATCAACAGGCTTAAGTCTTCAAGCATGCTGGATTGTAATCATTCAATAGAAGGTATAGAAAAGCTATATAGGAAGTGTGCAAACAAATGAGGGATTAATTCACAATAATCAGTTACTGGTAAAAAAGAAGAAGAAGAAGAAGAAGAAGAAGAAGAAGAAGAAGAAGAAGAAGAAGAAGAAGAAGAAGAAGAAGAAGAATGCCATCAAAATTAGCTGGAGAAAACTAATGGAGGGGGCTGAGTGGTAGCACAGTGGGTTAAGCGCGAATCACAAGGACCCACGTAAAGATGCTGGATCGAGACCTTGTCTCCCTACCTGCTGCAAGGTGGCTACATAAGTGGTGAAGCAGGTCTGCAGGGGTCTATCTTTCTCTTCCCCCTCTGTTTTCCCCTCCTCTCTCAACTTCTCTCTGTCCTATCCAAAAACAACATCAATGGCGACAATAACAAGTGCAACAAAGTAGGAAAAATTGCCTTCAGGAACAGTGGATTAGTAGCACTGAGTCCCAGCAATAACCCTGGAGACAAAAGAAAAGAAAACTAGTGGAGATCTACTACTTTAATTGAGAGACATGATTTAAAAACAAAGTCAGAATGTGGTGGACAACAGAACTATTTGAATTCATTTGAAGACTTAGTTGAAGAGAGAATTAGTGAACTGGAAGATAAATATGAAGATATTAAATTCTTTATTATTTACTTATTGGATAGAGGCAGCCAGAAATCTAGAGGGAAGGAGGAAATAGAGAGGGAGAAAGACACACAGATACCTGAAACACTGCTTCATCACTCGCAAAGCTTTCTCCCTGCAGGTAGGGAACAGAGACTTGAACTCAACCAGGTGTGTCACCACCCAGATCCCTAAATACAATCTGGGGCATAAAAATTATTAAAAAGGTTAATAGATATAAGGTAATAAGGTATGTGTTAAAGAGAAGAAAGTTGCCAGGATAGCCTGAGGGTGCTTCTTCCTGAGCAAGTGCTCTCTGGGTTGGAGAGAACTCAACTGGAGCCAATCTAGGCTGCTGCATGGAAGAGGGATCAGGAAATCATGCCGCACTAACTTTGCAGGAGATACACTCTGGAACCCTCGGAGCCGGAAAGCAATTTCCAAGTGTCTTTAATCAGAAGAGCAGCTGTATTTATACTCTCCAAGTAGGATGAAAACAGGATGTGACATAGAGAGGGTGGAGCAAAAAGGGAGTGGTGGAAAAATCAGGGTGTGACAAGGAGAGGGGGCGGAGCAAGTGAGAATTCTACCACTGAACCACCAATGCCCTGGAGGGAGGGTGGTGCTTTATGTAAATGTAAAAGTGATTTATGTAAATAGACTGCAGCTTTGAGTTGGATCAAACCAATCCCATACAGGCATACCAGTGCTTAAGCAGGATTAGAGACAAGCCGGGGGAGCTGGCATACTACCCAACAGAAAGTAAAAGAGGAAAATTGAGGAGGTAATGACTACGACATTTTTATCAATGGAATACCAAGCTCATCCATCCCAAGCTGCATGCATTTAAAAAGAAAATATCACTTCCAACATAACAAATAGAATCGCCAAGAATTCTTTGGCACTACTCCTCAAAAAGTGTAGCCAAGCCCTCCACTCTCATCCCTTGAATGTGGGATTAGTTTAATTATTTCCATTTTTCTCAGTTTTTCTTTTTTATTTCATTCTCTCTTTTTGTTCCCATTCTTCAGGATTTCCTTAGTCTGACTCCTCAAGTCACCCACCAACCTGTAACTATCCTACCTATTCTAATGTTTATTTTAACTAGTATTTTCCCCACATTTTATAGTGAATTTTCAATGATTACATTTTTATAACTAATACTGTGTTTAAGCTTGGTTCTTTTTTATGTTTTTTTTTATTTTGTCTCGTCTTGCTAACATCTTCCCCAATCTCTCTACATTTATGAGGCTAATTAGGACATTTTTGGCCCATCTGTTCTAATATTTATGCTTCTGATGGGATCTGAAATTCAATATGTTGTTTTTCTTTTGAAATATTTGTGTTCCTCTGTGCTCATTTTCCCTGAGGACACTCACTACTCTATCAAGTAAACTAGAGGACAGACCTTGGTACTTGTCAGTCGCAATTAGCTCTGTGGGCATGGCAAGGGAGGGGAGATGAGATTTAGAGTAGAGAGCCCCAGAGATCAGGAAACCTGATTTACTGTGTCAGGTGCACACACACAAGCACACATTCTTATCCCTGGAGAAAGAGCATAAGGAAGTCATATTTAGACCATAATTTACCAGCCCTGGGAGTTGGTAGAGTGAAGGTTAAGGAAAAGACCACCCAAGTGTACTTAGTCCCTATTTTCCTCCACTCCTTACAAATATGGGACTTCTAATTGTACTCCCAATGACCTTGGACTGAGTTCCAGAAGCTGTACATAGAGCAGGAGAATTTTCCCCCACAGTGATGACAAAGAGAAGCAAAAAGGAAACTCTGTTCCCAGGGAGTCCTCAGAGCCCTCTTGGTGTCCTCCCTCGATGTTTCTGTGTGTCTGACCTCCAGAGAAAGAGCCAGAACTTATGCCAGATCAGCCCCTGGTAAGAAATAGAACTGCATCCTTTTCCCATCACAGGAATGGAAGACTTCTCTTTTGCTTCTGAGGCCATTTTTTATAATTTTACTGTCTTTTTTTTTTTCTTCCTGATTGGCTTCTTCTGCTTTCAGTCTGTTTCTGCTGGCTGCTTATTAATATAGCTTTGTCTTTCATATTAAAGGTGCTCTCCAAATATTGTTGATCCTTGTTTGTCTGTTTATGGCCAACAACAGGCAAACAAAAAGCTATTTGGAAGTTCTGTGCCTATGGGAAGGTGGGAGGTGTTGGTGTCAATTCTGAGTTTCTCTAGGGTGTCCTCTGCAGGGTCTACTGTCCCTACCTTTATGTCTGTGCTATTGGGAACCTGAGAGAGAAGAAGATTAAGCAGTTTCAGCATTTGTGGAACATGTCTTGCATTAAGTCCCTCATTCCATATATCTTCTCAATACATTTGTACCTGGTCTCCACTCCCAAAACAATTCCCTAGACTTCTGGAGGGGGAAATATTTTCTCAGTAGCATGAGGTAAGGGAAGACTGATATCTAGGGGCTGAGCACTTCCTAAACAACTTTCAAGTGATTACTTCTACCCCTCTCACCTTGCCACAGAAGTACCATGGAGTCTTCTGGATCTATTGGTTCACCACATAAAAATCATCAATTTAGAGTCTGATTTTCTTGGACCTGCTAAGTCAGCACTTCTCCATTCATCTACTGCCCTGTTACTCAACTGTGAATGCTGTTAACATCTCTTCTTCTTATGGATTAATACTATTTTATTTTAAATCCCTTTACCATAGTTTCAATGGCATATCAGGTTGTAAAAAAAATGTTTGTACACACCTATTAAATTGTAGTCATGTAAATCACTATTTAATTAATATGATAGGGGGAAAATTGATTGTATGTCTAACAAAGGGACTTTTCAAAGTTAACCCAATTACAAAATAATGTCATGATAACAATAACTATCCATTGTCTTCTTGAACCCTAAGACAGCAGGAACCTCACATTTCCACTATAGAGCCTAAACTTCCCACAGTCCTGGGACCCTAGGGTAGGGCCCACTTTCCCGTATGCTTCTCCCAATTCTTATCAAATAATATTGCATCCGCTGATCACAACCTAATCAATGCAATGAGTGCCACCCCAGCATGCTTCACTTCAAACTGTGTCCAGAGACTACAAGTGTGGAACGACAACCCTTCAGCTTCATCACTCAGGTGAGACCTTTCCTTTCATAGTATTCTCTAATTCCATCCCACGTGGTTCACTTCCTAACAAAGTCCCAAAACCTAGATATAGACCAGGTTCCAGGAGATAGAGCATATGTTCACATGTATCCATAAACTAGGGCAAATACATACCTGAAAGCAGAAGTACACTAGAGTTTGCAGTGAGTACCCCCCAAAACTTCATCTCCACTATTCCAACCTTTGGGTCCATGATTGCTCAACAATTTGTTTGGCTTTGTATGTTAACTCATTTTTCAGCCACCAGGTTCCAGATGCCATCAGGATGCCAGTCAGGCTTCCCTGGACTGAAGACCCCACCAATGAGTCCTGGAGCTCTGCTTCCCCAGAGAGTCAACCTACTAGGGAAAAAGAGAGGCAGACTGGAAGTATGGATCGACCAGTCAATGCCCATATTCAGTGGGAAAGCAATTACAGAAGCCAGACCTTCCACCTTCTGCATCCCACAATGACCCTGGGTCCATACTCCCAGAGGGATAGAGAATGGGAAAGCTTTTGGGGAGAGGATGAGATATGGAGATTGGGTGGTGGGAATTGTGTGGAGTTGTACCCCCCTATCCTATGGTTTTGTTAATGTCTCCTTTCTTAAATAACTAAAAAATTAAAATAAATAATAAATAATAAATAAAAAAAAGAAAAATGTTTGTTTACTCAGTTCATCAATGTCCCATGAATCGGTGTTTTCTCTTTCTTCTAATCCTCATGCCTTCTTATATCCTCCTTTTTCTCCAAGTTTCTCTTGCATAGGCCCTTGGTTGCAATACTGAATGCAAGAAGCAGTAATAGAAAGCTTTACCTTAGATTTTTTAGGAATGATTCTGAAGTACCTCCTCTGATGTTTTTTGCCACAATTTTGGATAAATTGCTTTACCAGTTTAAAGAAATTCCATTTTCATAATTTTATTGGAGAGTTATTGGGTGACAGACAGTACAGATGTTGAGCCATGGGTGCAATTTCTCATCTTACCACGGCAAGTGTTCGCAAAACACTCTTACCCCTAATAGAGCTCCTGTTCCATGATCATACACCAGGACCCCAAAGCTCCTCCCACCCCAATCACTCTCTGCCTCCTTCCCCAAAGTCTTTTGCTTTGGTGCAATACATCAAACCCAGTCCAAGTTTTGCTTTGTAATTTCCTTTTCTATTTTTATTTCTTAAGTTCTACCTACAAGTGAAATAATTTTGTATTCATCCTTCTCTTTTCAGCTTATCTCACTTAACATGATTCCTTCAAGCTCCACCCAAGTGAGACAAGGGAGATGACTTCATCATTCTTAACAGTGGAAAAGTTTCCTTATTATTTTTGAGCCAGAAATTTATCTTTGAACTATTGGGTTGTTGGAAGAATCATGACATACTTTTCTGTTTTTCTATATGAAAATGCATCATGACTTTTTCAACAACCCAACAGAAATGATAACAAATGGGGAAAGGGCAGGGAAATAGCTTATACAAGCTAGACATTTATTTCTCTGTCAGTAGCCCAAAATTAAGTGGAAGCTCCAAAATCCAAAAAGACTCCAGCTTCTTCTTTCCTCTTCAAGGCAGCTAATGATAGTTGTTGTTTTTTTTTTCCCTCCAGGGTTATTGCTGAGCTCGGTGCCTGCACCATGAATCCACCGCTCCTGGAGGCCATTTTTCCCCCATTTTGTTGCCGCCTCGTTGTGGTTATTATTATTGCCATTGTTGATGTTGTTCGTTGTTGGATAGGACAGAGAGAAATGGAGAGAGGAGGGGGAGACAAGAGAAGGGGAGAGAAAGATAGACACCTGCAGACCTGCTTCACCGCCTGTGAAGCGACTCCCCTGCAGGTGGGGAGCCGGGGGCTCAAATCGGGATCCTTAGGCGAGTCCCTGTGCTTTGCGCCACATGCTCTTAACCCACTGTGCCACTGCCCGACCCCCGCTAATGATAGTTTTCATCCAAAGTGATTGTACTTAACTTTTGACAGCAAGTCTGCATTCTAGAAAGGATGAGGGTGGAGGGGAAAGAAAAGAGCTTCTACCTGTCTTTAAGAACATGTTAGAATATTATACATAATTGCCATTTTCTTTCTTTTCAGAATGTTTTTTTATTCTTTTTATACTTTTGTTCAGATTTTTAATTTTAGTATTTATGTATTTTGTAGAGACATAGATAAATTGGGAGGGAAGGGGGAGATAATGAGGAAGAGAGAAAGAAATAAACCTGGAGCACTGCTTGACCAATCATGAGACTTTCTCCACTGCAGGTGGGGACTGGGAGCTTGAACCCAGATCCTTGCACAGGGTAACATGTGCACTCAGCCAGGTGTGCCAGCATGCCTCCATAATTTCTGTGTTCATTCTGTCGGCCAGCACTGATTAATGGGTGGATAGACACTTAGCTGAGAGGCAAGTGTAGCTCTATATTTCAGATTGTTGCATAAATGACTACTCTAATTAGTTTTAATCTTATATCTGTAATAATACTAATACAAACTAATTTCCAATATATGATAGTTTGTGCCTTTTATTTTATTTTTACGCTGTTTTAGATTTATTGATCCCTTCAATTATTTTTTATTTTTAAATATATTTTAAAATTTTTTATGTTTATTTATTTTCCCTTTTGTTGCCCTTGTTTTTCATTGTTGTTGTAGTTATTATTGTTGTTGTTATTGATATCGTCATTGTTAGATAATGACAATAAGAAATAAAGAGGGAGAGAAAGATAGACACCTGCAAACCTGCTTCACTGCTTGTGAAGGGACTCCCCAGCAGATGGGGATCCTTATGCCAATTCTTGTGCTTCGCGCCACATGTGCTTAACCCGCTGCGCTACTGCCCAACTCCCTATTTTTAAAATATATTTATTGTTGGATAGAGACCGAGAGAAATTGAGAGGTGTGGGACAGATAGGGAAGGAAAGAGACATAGAGACACCTGCAGCCCTGCTTCACCACTTATGAAGATTTCCCCCTGCTGGTGGGGACCAGAGGCTTGAACCTGGGTCCTTAAGCACAGTAACCTGTGTGTTTAACCAGGTGTGTCACCACCTGGTTCCAATTATTTGTTTTCTATTTTACTAATTTTCACTCTTAGCATTTTCTTTCATTTTCCTTCTGTTGTCTGTCTTCTAGTCTCTGTAGTAAATAGTTGTTATTAATCTTTCTTGCTCCTCAATAAAGTTATTGCAGGCCATACATATATCATTAAGTATCACTTTAACTGTACCTGCAAGTTTTGATATATAGTGCTGTCATTGCCACTCAATTTAAAATACTTTGAGACCACTACTAAACTGCTATTAAATCACACAAAAGTTATAAACAAACAAATGAAATATTCTGTACTATATACACTTAACCCAGTGTACCATTGCAGCCCCCCCCAAAAAAATTGTATTTGTCATTTGATTTCAAATTCTAAGTTACTTTGAATATTAAGAAAACGTGAAGGTGGAGCTTGGCTTGTTTATTTTGACTGCATTTTAAATTATTTTTCAAACTCAGTCACATTATGGAAAGTACTCTGCACGGTAGAAATTCTTGAAATTAATTCAAAAGTACTTGTTTCTGAGAAGAATGTCTGCTTTCTATGTGGTATAGAGCTGTATATATATTTGACAGCTATCCTAGTTTGTTTTATCATTTGATCTATCCATTTCTGTAACAGAAATATTTAATATTGCTTAATAGGCTTATGATTTTACCAATTTCTCCTTGTAATTCTCTCAGTTTTTGCTATGTACATGTAGGCTATATTACAAGATGCATGGATGCATGTGACTTTTTAAATTTTTATTAATTATTTAATAATGGTTTACAAGATTACAGGGCTATAGCTCCACTCTACACCTACTAAACCTTTGTGAGATTCTTTTATTACTACTTGATGTTCCTTTTCATCCCTTTAAGTAGGATTTCATTATCACCCACTTCACCTGGTATTAATACATTAACTTTCTTTGTTAAGTATTTTTAAAGTGTACATCTTCCATGTTTTAAATTTCACTGTTAATTTATGGCTTTTAGTGTTCCATATATAAGTACCATGAGGCATGAGTTTTAAAGTCAATCTAGTGAACTCGAAGAGTGCATTTAGTTTGATTATTGATGTATTTGAAGTAATTTCTACCAACTTATTCTGTCATTTGTCTTTACATTCTTATTTATTTATTTATTTAAGAAAGGAGACATTAACAAAACCGTAGGATAGGAGAGGTACAACTCCACACAATTCCCACCACCCAGTCTCCATATGCCATCCCCTCCCCTGATAGCTTTCCCATTCTCTATTCCTCTGGGAGTATGGACCCAGGGTCATTGTGGGTTGCAGAAGGTGGAAGGTCTGGCTTCTGTAATTGCTTCCCCGCTGAACATGGGCATTGACTGGTCGGTCCGTACTCCCAGTCTGCCTCTCTATTACCCTAGTAGGGTGAGGCTCTGGGGAAGCAGGGCTCCAGGACACATTGGTGGGGTTGTCTGTCCAGGGAAGTCTGGTCTGCATCATGCTGGCATCCGGAACCTGATGAGAGAGTTAACATACAAAGCCAAACAAATTGTTGAACAATTGTGGACCTAAAGGCTGGAATAGTGCAGATGAAGTGTTGGGGGGGGGGTACTCTCTGCAGACTTTTGTGTACTTCTTCTTTCAGGTATATATTTTTCCCTGGTTTATGGACATGTGTGAACATATGCTCTATCTCAGGGGACCAGGTCTATATCTAGGTTTGGGTACCTTATTGGGGAGTTGACCACCTGGAATGGAATTAGAGAATACTATGAAAGGAAAGGTCTCACCTGAGTGATGAAGCTGAAAGGTTGTCATTCCACACCTGAAGTCTCTGGACACAGTCTGAAGTGAAGCATGCTGGGGTGGCACTCACATTGATTAGGTTGCGATTAGCAGATGCAATATTATTTGATATGAATTGAGAGAAGCATGCAGGAAAGTGGGCCCCTCCCTAAGGTTCGAGGTCTGGGGGAAATATAGGCTCTGTAGTGGAAATGTGAGGTTCCTGCTGTCTTAGGGTTCAAGAAGACAATGGAAAGTTATTGTTATCTTCACATTATTTGGTAATTGGGTTAACTTCGAAAAGTCCCTTTGTTAGGGTTTGCTCTATAATACTCAGCATCTTGTATATAGCTGTTGCTTCTGTTCTCCCTGGTCTAGGCTTTTGAGAGAGTCAACATATCAAAGACTCAGCCTATGTATTAAAAAGACTCAGTCTGTGTTTTAAAAAATTCTAGACACATGATCAATTTTTCCCCTCTCATATTACTTGAATAGTGGTTTATATGACTACACTTTACTAGGAGTGCACACAAACACCATTCCCACCACCAAAAGACTGTGACCCATCCCACTTTTTTTCTTATTCGTGACCTCTGTTGGATTGTTGAAGTTTACAACTTGTTTTACACATATTCTCAAGATATGTGTTATGGGATAAATTGCCCTACTAAAACGAATGTTCAAGTTCTAAGTCCCACTCAGACTATACTAGGAGAAAAGTGTCCATAGATGGTAGTTAAGGTTAAATGAAGTCATAAAGTAGGGTCTTAACCCAATGGAACTGGTGTCTTCATGTGAAACTTCTTTCATAGTTCTCTTGAAGAATTTTTTCAGTTCTTTGGTGAAGAGATCTCTGGATTTCTTCATTTTCACTTGTATATTATGGTTGAAGACTTGAATTGCCTTCATAATTAGCTTTCTGAGTTCAAACTCAGACATGTCTTACAAGTGATGCTGCACCTTTCCGTTCTTGTCCATGTTTCTGGTTGGGTGTGCCTTCTGCTGTTTAACTGGCAGGTGGTACTATGGTTGTATTTTATATGTGGTGTGTGTTGGGGGTGGGGAGAGTCTTCCTTTAACTCAGGTCAGTGAGTGGTGGGCATTTCTATTGCCCACAGCTGTTGTTCCAGTTCTCAAATGGGACATTTGGTTTGGATGTTCTTGCCCATGGCCTGGGACCTAGTTATTCTTGCCTTTTCCAGACTGCACTCTGGTCTCTGTATTCCATAGTCTATTAGACTATTCCATAGTCTAATAGACTATTAGTCTAATAGTCTATTCCATAGTCTAATAGACTATTAGTCTAATAGTCTATTCCATAGACTATTCCATAGTCTCCATTGTTCCTACACAGCTGCCTGCTGCTCAAGGCC
Organism: Erinaceus europaeus; assembly: GCF_950295315.1. Lineage (NCBI taxonomy): Eukaryota > Metazoa > Chordata > Mammalia > Eulipotyphla > Erinaceidae > Erinaceus > Erinaceus europaeus. Next base: position 98,806,540 of record NC_080169.1, on the reverse strand, counting down.
ATGTTCATGCTTCAGAATGGCTCCACTTGCTTTCTTTCAACTACAGAAGGGGTTCACTCATATGTGGAATATAGAAAATAGAGCAGAGGGCCCAGATGGTGGCACACCTGATTGAGCGCAACTGTTATAATGCACAAGGACCCAGGTTCAAGGCCCCAGTCTCCTCCTGCAGAGGGAAAGCTTCACAAGTGGTAAAGCAGTGTTGCAGGCATCTCTCTCTCTATATACCTATCTCCCCCCTTCCCTCTCAATTTTCGACTGTCTCTATTATATAAATAAATAAAGATAATTAAAACTTAAAAAAAAAGAATAGAACATATAAATGTAAAAAAAAAGACAACCTCTATCCAAGACTGTGAGAGAACCCTAGTGGCTATCTATGGGGGTGGGGTTGGGGACACAGATATTTGGTGATGGGAGTGGTTAAAAAAAAAAAAAGACAATTCAGTAAACCATTAATAATGCTCTAAAGTTAAAATAAATAAATAATAATAAAGTCATTGTTGCTTATGGGAAGTCAGCAGACAATCTAATGGACATGCCTATAGATGTACTACCTTTTTCTATTATAGCTTATATGATCTTGTTAACTGAGAAATAGACAAACTCAGATTTTAAAATTTTTAATAAAAATTTTATTGCTTTTTTATTGATGTTGTCATTGTTGGATAGGACAGAGAGAAATGGAGACAAGAGGGGAAGACAGAGAGGGGGAGAGAAAGATAGACACCCACAGACCTGCTTCACTACCTATGAAGGGACTCCCCTGCAGGTGGGGAGTTGGAGGCTCGAACTGGGATACTTTCGCCAGTCCTTGTGCTTTGTGCTACCTGCGCTTAACCCACTGTGCTACCGCCCAACTCCCCAAACTCAGATTTTTTTAAATTTCTACTAGTGATTTAATAATTATAAACAAGATTGTAAGATAACGGGTACAATTCCATATACCTCCCACCACCAGAGCTCTGTATTCCACCCCTTCCATTGGAAGATTCCCTATTTTTAATCCTTCTGAAAGTATGAATAAGGATATTTATGGGGTGCAGAAGGTGGAAGGTCTGGCTTCTGTTATTGCTTCTCTGCTGGACATAGTTGGCAGGTCGATCCATACTCAAACCCAGATTTTTAGATGAGTTTGTTTAAGAGGCAAACTGAGGGCTCAAGCTCAGTAGAGGCTCTGATCCTAAAAACTTCAGATTGCACTAAGAATTGGTCCAAAGACTGGGTCCTGGTGTGAAGATTCCCTATATTGTATATATGTGAGAGGAGGTTGTAGTGAATACTTTCAGGAATTCCACAAAGTGGAGAGGATCAGATAACAATGTATCTCCAATCCTAGTGTTATCTACATATTGAGCAACTAAACAAGGTCACTAAATTTCTTTCTACCCTGTTAACCCAATCTTCTGGAAACAGGGATCTGGACATCATGGACTGGTTCTTTGTGTATCCTTAATGGCTAAAGAAGATCATGTCTCTCAGACTAGAAACCATCAGATACAGAAGAAAACACTGGCAAATCACTTCACAGTCTTTGTTTTGTAAGTGTCTCCAAAGACAAAAGCAAGGACAACAAAAACAAAAGTAAACCAGTGGGATTAAATCAAATTAAAAAAGCTTCCGCACAACAAAGATAATCATCAAAATAGGAAGAAAAAAAAAGGTAAAACGGGAGATCTTTATACACCATACATCAGACAAAGGGCTAATAACCAAACTATATAAATAACTTACTAAATTCAGCCACAACAACCACAAAAAAAAATTCCCATGAAATAATGAGGAAGGGGTTGGGCTGTAACACAGCTGGTTAAGTGTATATGGAGCGAAGCGCAAGGACCAGCTTAAGGATCCCAGTTCAAGCCCCTGGCTCCCCACCTGCGGGGGGTTCCGCTTCACAGGCAGTGAAGCAGGTCTGCAGGTGTCTATCTTTCTCTCCCCCTCTCTGTCTTCCCCTCTTTTGATTTTTTTCTGTGTCCTATCCAACAACAACAACAAAAGCAATAATAAAAAGGGCCAAGAAAAATGGGAAAAAATGGCCTCCGGGAGCAGTGGATTTGTAGTGCAGCCACCAAGCCCCAGGGATAACCCTGGAAGAAAAAAGAAATGGGGAGAAGGCAAGGATAACATCTTTATAAAGAAGAGATCCAGACAACTGACAGGCATGTGGGAAAAAAATGTCCAAAATCAGTGATTTTCAGAGAAATGCAAATAAAGACAACAATGAGATACTATTTTACACCTGTGAGAATGCCACACATTAGGAAGGACCATACATATAACAGCAAGTGCTTTTGAGATGTAAATTGGCCTCATTCCTGGGGAAAATAGTCTGAAGATTCATCAGAATGCTATAGAGATGGACCTACTCAATGATCCACAATTTTGCTCCTGGGGATTTATCTAAAGGAAACAAAAATGCCTATCCAAAGAGATCTTTGTACACCTATTTCTATAACAATACAATTCATATAGCCAAAACTTGGAAACAACCCATTTGTCCAAATGTCCAATGACGGATGAGTAGCTAAAAAAGTTGTGCTGTGGGGCCGGGTTGTGGTGCACCTGGTTGAGCACACCTGTTACAATGCTCAAGGACCTGGGTTCAAGCCCCCAGTCCCCACCTGCAGGGGGAAAGCTTCACAAGTGGTGAAGCAGGCCTGCAGGTGTACCTCTGTCTCTCATGCTCTCTATTTCCCCCTTCTCTCTCAATTTCTGACGTCTCTATCCAATAAATAAATAAAGATAATAAAAATTTAAAAAAGAAAGTTGTGCTACATATACACAATGAAATGCTACTCCACTATTAAAAGTGAAGTCATCTTTTTTGTCTCAGTGAATGATCTCACTTACAGGTGGAACTTAAAAAAAAGACAGAAGAAAAATACAAAGTGAAACTTGGAGGGGCTGGGTGGTGACACACCTGATTAAGCGCACATGTTACAATGTGCAATGACCCAGGTTCAAGACCCTGGTTCCCACCTGCAGGGGTAATTTCACTAGTGATGAAGCAGTACTGCAGGTCTCTCTCTCTCTCTCTCTCTCTCTCTCTCTCTCTCTTTCTCTTTCTTTCTCTCCCTCTCTCTCTCCCTCTCTCTCTCTCTCCCTTCTTTTCTATTACCCCCTTCCCTCTCAATTTCTGGCTGGCACTAACAAATAAATAAATAGAGATAATGCCAAAATGAAACTTAGACTTCATATGGTGTATTTCACCAAAGCAACAGACTCTGGGGAAGCAAGTGGGGGGGGGCTTGTAGAGAGGGCATTGAGGTTCTGGTGAATGGTGGTAGAAATGTGTAAGTTGGGGATGACTGTGTTTTACACATACCTAAAATGGTATCTATATGTCAATAACTGCACTGTAAACTATAACCAACACCACCCACCCCCAATAAAATAATGGTGGTAGGTGTGGTGTGGAACAAAACAAAATAAAAAAAAAGATCATGTCTCAGGTCTCTGTGCCCCATTTTCTTCATAGAGTCTGGAAGTTCGGGGTGTGGCCGCTTCACAGAACCAAACTAGCTGAATTTTGACTTTTCGTTCACACATGTCTAATGAAGATGGTGGCTTCAGACTGATTTCTTCGACAATACATGGCTCCTTTAACAGTCAAAATGTTTGTGTATTCTCCAATTTCCCATGATGAAATTTTAATGCCCAAAGGTGATGGTATTTGAAGGTGGAGTCTTTGGGAGGTGATAAAGTCATTTTTCCAAATATTACCTCTCCTCTTGTTTGGTGATTCTGATTTTAATCTGTTGGGGATCTTTTTCCCCCAATCAATCAGTCATTCATGTGTCTCAGTTATCCTTTACTAATCTATCATTTTTCTGTCCTGACTTTTACCCTAATTCTTTTGCACTATCTTCAGATTACTACTATGCTATTTGTTTCAGTTTTGGAATCTATCTGATCACATTTGTCAATGGCTAATTTTTTTCTCATTTTCAAGATGTCTACTTCTTTGCTTTTTTTTTTTTTGTCTATTTGAATGTCCTGTTCCCTTTTAAAATTCTATTTAATAGAAGTTGTTCATCCCCTTGAGCATCTTCAACATGCTTATTTAAAAATAATTGCCAAACTGCTTTATAAAATTGGTGCCATCTGCAGTGACATTATCTTCTGATTGTAGGTTTTGTTCTGTCTTTAGATTCCCTCTATTACAGTTCCTTAAATGCTTCGTAGTTTTCAAAGGAGGTTTCATTGGTTTTAATTTCTTCTCTCTCAAAATTCATTTTTATCCTATAATCCTCCCGGTTATAGGATAAAAATGAATAAACAAATAAATCTGTATCACTATGGAAGTGATAACTATAGAGGGAGGGCAAACTAGGCAAAAGAAAAATAAATAAGTTAAAAGACTCCCTGGTGAGAGTGACAGAGGATAAGGTTCAAGAGGTTGGAGGGAAGATCCATAGGCTGTGAGAACATATTGGAAGTGAGACAAAGATTATTGGGTACTGTAAGCTGAAGAGAGAAGACTGTGTGTGTGTGTGTGTGTGTGTGTGTGTGTGTGTGTGTGTGTGTGTGTGTGTATCTTTCTCTATGTCTGTTTGTTGGTCATCTGCAGGGCTTCACCACTCTAGGCTAACTTTATCAGACAAAAAGAGCAAGACAGGGAGGTGGAGCGGGTGGGGGGAGAAGGAGCCACTGTACCAAAGTGTCCTTCAGTTAAGTGGGACTTGACTGAAACTGTACATGGTGAAGTAGTGCAGTATCCAAGTGAGTTATTTTGGCAGCTCATGTGAGTTATTTTGGCAGCTTCATTTAAAGATTTATCTAAGAGAGAGAGAGAATGAGAGAGAGATCCAGAGAATTACTCTGGCATATGGGATGCCAGGAATCAAACTCAGGACCTCATGCTTGAAAGTCCAACACTCTAGCCACTGTGCCACCTCCCAAGCCCGTGTGTGTGTGTGTGTGTGTGTGTGTGTGTGTGTGTGTGTGTGTGTGTGTGTAAGGTCTATTTTTTTTTATTTCATGAGAGGGAAAAAGAAACTAAGAGAGGCCAGAGCACCACTCCAGCATATGAAGTGCCAGGGATCAAACTCAGGGTCTTATATCTGTAAGTATGGCATGTACTTTACTGGATAAGCTACTTCCCAGGACCCAGTTCTTAAGTTTCTAAATTAACCCATAAGACGGCTCTATCTTGTGGCAGGTATTTTGTTTTGTTTTCCAGAGCACTGTTCAGCTGCAGCTTATGGTGATACCATGGATTAAACCTGAGTTCTTGAAGCCTCAGGCATGAAAGCCACTTGCACACCATTATGCTGTCTCCCTGGACCTTGTGGCAAGTGTGATGGAGCTGAAGGACAGAGAAGTGAAGTTCAGGACACAGAGGGATCAGCAGCCAGAAAAGGTTTGAACAAGGGAGGTTCAGGGAGTGTGGCGTGTCTTGGGAGAAGAGATTCCCTGGGGCCTGGGGCCACCTAGCAGCTCCCATCATCCTCCCCCTCTGCCCAGTGGCCCTTAATAATTTTTAAGTATTTTGTTTATTTATGAGAGAGAGACAGGGGGGAGAGAGAGAGAGAGAGAGAGAGAGAGAGAGAGAAGCACTGCTCAGCTCTGGTTTATGGTAGTGCTGGGATTTGAACCTAGGTCTTCAGAACCTCAGGCAGGAAAGTCTTGCAGAATCACTATCCTGTCTCTCCAGCCTCCGGTGATCCTTTAGTCGCTTCTTCCCACCTGAGCGGACACCACTCACTTCAATATGTAAAACTCCGGAGACAGACTAGGAAGGGGCAGAAGGAGATAAATCTGGAAGTTTTCAGCGCAGCTGGGTTTATGGCTCATTCATTCAATCCGGAGACATTTGCTAAAGTGAACCTCATTTGCCCAAGGCAGGCTCAGTTTGCTGGGGACCTCGGGAAGCGGGTAGCTGCCGCACTGAAGACGCTGGGCTTGCGCGCCCCCTAGTGGAGCCTCCCGGTGCGGCGCGGCACCGCCGGGCGCCACAGTGAAGCTGACCAGCCTCAGGCCTGGAGGGAAGATTGGGGCTCCCTCCAAGTAAGGGGAGCTCTGGGGGCCAGGGCTTGGCGCAGTCCTACAGTCCCTCTCAGTCCTTAAAGTCCTTGTTTAAGCCTACGCCTCTCGCTCCCTCCACCCACCGAGAAAGCAAGTGACAGGTCTCACAATTACCAGGGAAAGCCCCTCATATCTCTTTCAAGCTGAGCCTCCAAATCACCCTCTCCAGTCTCCCCTTGAACACTGCCTGGACTCCAGTCTGTGCAGCAGGAGGTAGAAAGGGGGCGTGGGGAGAAGGCCAGGCCTCTTTACCTACCCAGACACCCAGTTTCAGGGTGCACGTTATCAGGTGGAAGGAGGGGGTTGTGTTGCTTCTAAACACAAGGATTTTTTTTCCTTTTCTTGAAGATAGAAACAGAAACTCAGAAGAGTGAAAGAGACCACGGTACCTGGGCTGGGGAGACAGCGTAGTGGTCCTGCAAAAGTCTTTTCTGTCTCAGGTTCTGAAACTTCAATCCCTGACACCACCATAAATCAGAGCTGAGCAGTACTCCAGAACCTCTGTCCATATTTCTTCCTCTCTCCCCTCTTTCCAAAATATGTAAAATAAAATATTTAACTTTCTTCATAAATTAAAACTTAATTTAAAAAGAGAGCTGGTGTATTGCACCAAAGTAAAGGACTCAGGGGCACCAACAGGGGCGGGTGTTTCAGGTCCTGGAACTTGATGGTGGAGGAAGAACTGGGGGGGGGGGGGCGGTATTTACAGTCAATAATATCTATACACATTTCCCATATTTGGGAGCTACTCTCTTCCCTGATCCAGCTTTCTAGCCCTTTTTCTAGCCATGATATCATCTCCCCAGACAATAACTTGGATCCACCTGCATATCAGATATCAGGCTCAGGCAAAAACTAATAAAGTCATGGGCCCTTTGGAATATACCTAAAATAGACCTAGTAGCTATTTCCAAAACGGAGACCCCAACTCTTCATCTGCACTATTCCAGCCTTTAGGTTCATTATTAATCAACAATTTGTATGGCTTTATATGTTAACTCTTTTTCAGCCACCAGGTTCCATATGCTACCATGATGCCAACATCATGACCTCACCAATATGTCCCAGAGATTCACTTCCTCAGAGCCCTGCCCCACTAGAGAAAGAGAGAGGCAGGCTAGGAGTATGGATCAACCTGTCAACACCCCAGTTCAGCAAAGAAGCAATTACAGAAGCCAGATCTTCCACCTTCTGCATCCCACAATGACCCTGGGTCCATACTCCCAGAGGGTTAAAGAATAGGAAAAGCTACCAGGAGAGGTGATACCAAGCTCTAGTGGTGGGAAGTGTACCCCTTTTATCCTGTCTTGACAGTGTTTCCATTTTATAACTAAATAATTTTTTAAGTATTATGTGGAAAACTGAGAAATGATACACACATACCAACTACTGTATTTTACTGTTGATTGAAAACCATTAATCCCCCCCAATAAAGAAAAAAAAAGAGTGGCCCTCGAGGTGGCTCAGTGGATAAAGCATTGGACTCTCAAGCATGAGGTCCTGAGTTCAATCCTCAGTAGCACATGTGATGTCTGGTTCTTTCTCTCTCTCTTCCTAGCTTTCTCATTACTAAATAAATAAATTTAAAATATTTTTTTAAAAAGATAAACACCATAGTTCTCACATGTCTTGGAAAGAAAGAAAAGAAAAAAGAGACCACAGCATCCAAGCTTCCTTCAATAAAGACATTTCCTCTATCCTTCTCCCTTTCTGCCTCCTTCTTACTTAGAGGTGAAGCCTGCCCTTCCAGGGGCCACAGAAATAGAAGGAGAGTGAGGGTGGATTAGGCTTGGTGATTCCTGTCCTTAACTCACGCGGAGGGGGTGGGAGAGATGGCTCACATAGTAAGGAGACTAGAACCACATGAGGGTCCCAAAAATAATAATGCTCTCATACTTGAGAGTTCAATGCTTTATCCACTGCACCACCTCCTGGACCACACACTTTTACTAGACATCCTCAGCCCCAGCCCAACTCTAGGTCCTTTTGCTTGCAGTGGGGCTCAAACACCTAGAGCAGATCATGTTGACCCTGTCTGGCAGAGGCTGAGGCTGGGGATGGGGCTGGGACTGGGACACACTGCCTTAACCTGTGGGCTTGGCCAAGGAGTTGCTGGATGAAGCCACACTGCAAGCAGACTGCAGCCACCTTGGTCACAGGTGTCTCTAAAGGAGAAGGGAGTTTGACCCCAGCAAGCCAACTCAGCCATGCACATCTGAAAGAAGCTGTGTAGTCTCCTGGTTAAAACTCTCATTTCTGCGGGCTGGGCAGTGATGCACCAGGTTAAGCACACACATTAATCACCATGAGTTAGGAGTATATTTTGAGGCCATGATCCCCACCTGCGCAGGGGAGGTGCGGGGGGGGGGGGGGAGTTTCACAAGCAGTAAATAGGTCTTCAGGTGTCTCCCTTTCTCTCTCTCTCTCTACCTCCCCTCTCAATTTCTATCTGTCTTATCAAATAAAAAGGAAGGAAGAGGGAGTTGGGCTATAACACAGCAGATTAAGTGCAGGTGACGCAAAACACAAGGACCAGCATAAGGATCCCAGTTCAAGCCCCTAGCTCCCCACCTGCAGGGGAGTGCTTCACAGGCAGTGAAGCAGTTCTGCAGGTGTCTTTCTTTCCCCTCTCTGTCTCCCCTCCTCTCTCCATTTCTCTCTGTCCTATCCAACAATGACTACAACAAGGGCAACAAAAAGGAATAAATAAATATTTAAAAAATCTTTTTTAAAAAAGGAAGGAAGAGAGAAAGAAGGAAAATAAATAGAATTCACTTTCCTTTACCCAGCCCAGGGGTGAATACCTGCTGAAATCCAGGACTTTGTGATGAGTGGGCAGAATGCCTCAGGGCTTCAGCTACCTTGCCCTACCTCAATGGACCTCTGAGAGAAGCACCCCTCCCCAAGCCACTGTGGATTGGAGGTGAGTAATAGGTGGTGAATAGGGGCATATGAATATGGCCAGTGGAGGATCTGTGAAAAAATCCACAGCAAGCCAAGCGTGGAAAGGGACTAAGGGTGTGTTCATTGGGAATACACTGATTAGAGATGAACAGTGAACAAACGGAAAAGAGAAGACAGCTGTAATGAGGCAGAGAATGCCAGCATTTATATAGGGGATTTAAAAATATATTTTATTTTATTTGTTAATGTCTTAAACTTTTATTTATTTTGGATAGGAACAGATAAATTGAGAGAGTAATGAGGAGATAGAGGAGAGACACCTGCAGTACTGCTTCACCACTTGTGAAGCCTTCCCCCTGCAGGTAGACAGGAGGCTTGAACCCACATCCTTGTATATGGTAACATGTGTGTTCAACCAGATGTGGAATGTGTACAATGGATGCTTTCATAGTTGGAAAAAGGACTAGAAAGCTGAATCAGGGAAGAGTAGCTCCCAAATATGGGAAAAGTATACATATTCAGCATAGGAACCTAGGTAACCTCTGCATCCCTTAGGTCTGAGCTGGCATTCTGTGGTCATGGCTAGGAACATTCCAGGCTGCACTAATTTCAGGACCCATCTTCCTTTCGTGGTAGGTAGAGTATGTAGCCCAACTTCCCTTTGGAGAAAGAAACATTCCCAACCATTGTTGATCCACATTGAGGGTCAGGTCCAATAGGGGCCCAAAGAGGGGTCCATTATGTTGTTCCTTATGGAGATGACCAGTGACAATGGTGAGAGGGATCATGTCTGTTTGAGAATCCCAGGACTTCCTGACTAGGGCCACAGGTGATGGGGTGGCCTGGTAGTGACTAAAGAGTCATCATTAAAGTATGCCAGTCTCTTGCCCTTATTCAGCTTTTGAAGTCCTTAATTTGTCTGACAAGGTTAGCTTTGGAATTAGTGAGGGGCACGTAATAGGAGGTAGGTGAGGAGGGTACCTAGCTCTAAGTAGAAACTATTTCACTTAGTACTTTATGGTGTCATTTTGGGTCTTTCTACTCACTTTCTACATTTATTGACTCACTGAAAACTATTGTGCACCTTTGCTTTAAGGTATATGTTTTTACATAAGCCCTATTTCATGGGTCCTAGTCTATATCTGGTTTTTGAGGTTTGTTAAGAAGTGTACCACCCGAAATGGAATTAAGGAGTCCTCTGAGCTAGGAAAGGTCACACTAGAGTAATGAAGCTGAAGAGTTGACATTCCATGCCTGATGTCTCTGGATGCAGTCTGAAGTTAAACATGCCAAGGTGGTACTGGTTGCATTGCTTAGGTTGGGATTAGCAGATGTGGTATAGATTGGTATGAATTGAGAGAAGCATGCAGGAAAGTAAGCCCCACCCTAGAGATTCCAGGACTGGGAGAAATATGGGCTTTATAGAGAAAGAGGAAGGTTCCTGCTGTCCTAAGACTTAAGAAGGCAACTGTAACAAAATCATTTGGCAGTTGGGTTAATTTTGAAATTCCCATTGTTAGTATTTGCTGGATGCTTTCATGTTTGAAATTTGGGTTTGTTAGCTCCTGATTTATGTTGCAAGTTATCTGTCCCAGGTCTGGGGATCCATATCTTGGAGATGATATTATTTGTCCTTAGTATTCTGCTTGGATAGACATATATTGCAAAAAACAGGCCATGAGACTGAAAGACAGAAAAACAGGACATAATGGAAAACTCTGTAGTATGGTGAAGACAAGTCACAAGAATGTAAAAGCATTAGTGTGTGGTCAGCCATCATAGGTTATGCCAGAGTGTCTTTGACATTGTTCATTAAAGTTAACCCGGGGGTGGGGGGAGATAGCATAATGCTTATGCAAAAAAGACTCTCATGCCTGAGCCTCCAAAGTCCCAGGTTCAATTCCTTTCCCCAGAACTGAGCAGTGCTCTGGTAAAAATAAGTAAATAAATAAATATAAAGTTCACCCTGGATGGGTCGAAGAAGAGATGAACCTGCAACTCCACAGTTGATGCAGCGCAGCTCAGCCCAGTGGCATCCTGGCAGCCCTGTAGCCCCATCAGTCACAGAGTTGGGGGACTCCACCCACTCCATCAGTGGAAACAGAGATCCTTGGCAAGACAGAAGCATCAGTCATGGTATTGCAGATGAAGCGGGGCAAGGAGTTGACAGGTCATGTATGAGACACATTTTTAAAAAATGAAGGATAACAGATTGCATTGGGTTTCACACAGTGCGAATGTTTATTGAAGCAAGTAGAGAGAAAGAAGAGAGATAATACAGAGAGACATGTATAGGCCTTTGAGAGCAAGAGAGGCCCCAAGTTTTCAGCCCTCTAGTTTTAATTTATTTTGTTTTGTTTGTTTATTGTCACTAGCGTTATAACTAGGGCTCAGTGCCTACACAATGAGTCCACCTCTCTTGGAAGCCATTTTTCCTTTTTTTTTTTCTTACCCTCACCCCCCGCTTTCTTTTTTATTACATAAGAGAGAGAGATTAAGAGGAGAGGGGGCTACAGAGAGGGAGAGAGGCTTGCAGACAGGCTTCACCACTCATGAAGCTTTTCCTCTGCAGGTGGGGAGCTGGGGCTTGAACCCTGTCCTCACACAGTAGGGTGTGCACTCAACTGAATTTGCCACTGCCCAACTCCTGGCCCTCCTAGGTTTATAGTGGACTGGGGGTGGGGGAGTGAGTTACCATAAACAGATAAGGGACACTGGTTTCTCAGACCCTTGGACTCCTCTTCAGCTTGTGATGCTTAAGCTTTCCTCACTGTGCTCTGGGATACACATCCACACTCGGTGGCCTCAAACCAGATGGAACTGATGCAGCTCTGAGATATCCTGGCCTCTGGTCCCTCTTCCATACTACATGATGAAGATGCAAGGGAGGATGGTATGTGGGTTCCTTGGCTAGTGAAGGCAGTTGTGAGTTTCTGTTCATGTATGCCTTTACAGTGCTGCTTAGGACCATTCATGTGTTGCAAGTGGGGAGGTCTCTGGCCCTAAGCAGATCCTAATAGTTGTAGGAGCTCAGGCTTGGGGAGGGCTGTGTCTGGAGTCAGGACAAAGACAAGTGATCACAAAGACTGACTGAAGTCCAGGAATGATTTCTCAATGTGCACAGACACCACAGTAATGAACCCAAAACCACAATTTGTGACCAGAGGATACCAGCCCCTCTAGAGGACAATGGGCCCTTGTCCATTTTGGTAAAAGTAATTAACCAGAAACCACTGCCACCTGGGTTTAATAGTGTTCTTTACTGATATAATAGCATCTGGAGGAAGAGCAGCTGGGTGAGGGTAAAGTAAGCAGAGAAGGACTGTTTTCTCTCCCTTCTCTCTTCTCTCTTCTATCTCTCTCTCTCCTACCCCCCCCTCCCCAGTTCTTAACCTCAAACCTTAAGGACTGGGGTTCAAGAGTTATCTTACAGGCCTCTCCTGGCTCTGTCCTCTGGCTAATGTCTTTATTTAGTTAGAACCATATAGCTTTCTCCCTTGGAAAGTGATATTCCAGGGGACCAGGCAGTGATCCACCAAGAGCTCATATGTTACTGTGCATAAGGACATATATTCAAGTCCCTGCAGAGGGGAAGCTTCACAAGCAGTGAAAAGAGCTGCAGGTGTCTCTCTTTCTCTCTCCATCTCTATCTCTCAGTTTCTCTCTGTCTTATCAAAATAAAAAAAAATAAAAAAGAAGAAGAAATGCCCGTTGGGATATATTGTACACTGAACCTGAGCTATAATCCTGCAGGAAGAGAGAAAGAAAGGAAGAAGGAAAGAGAGAAAGAAACAAAGAAAGAAAGAAGAAAAAAAGAGGAAAAAGGAGGAAAGAAAGAGAAAGAGAAAAGGGAAGGAAGAAGAAAAATAAGAAAGGAAAGCAAAAGCAAAAGGAAAGTAGGAGCAAGTGATGGCACAGCTGGTTGGGCACGCACACTGCCATGCTCAAGGATGCAGGCTTACGACCCTGGTCCCCACCTGCACGGGGAAAGCTTCACAAATGATGAAGCTGTGGTGTCTTTCTCTCCCCCCTTTCTATTTCAACTTTTTTTTGTCAATTTCTCTGTTTCTATCCTAAATAAATAAATGTTAAAATTAATAAATATAATTCCTAAAGCAAGAACTTTGAGACCTGTAACCTTTTCTCCTTTCTATCACCTCCTGCTTTTCTCAGCAATAACTGTCAGTTCTACATCTTCCAAAACATCTTGGGCAAATGTTTAGTTTAATGGTTCCCTGGAGCATGGTAGCAGGCCATGGCCTTAAAAACTTCACTAGAGGGAGTCGGGCTGTAGTGCAGCGGGTTAAGCGCAGGTGGCGCAAAGCACAAGGACCGGCATAAGGATCCCGGTTCGAACCCCGGCTCCCCACCTGCAGGGGAGTCGCTTCACAGGTGGTGAAGCAGGTCTGCAGGTGTCTGTCTTTCTCTCCCCCTCTCTGTCTTCCCCTCCTCTCTCCGTTTCTCTCTGTCCTATCCAACAATGACGACAACAACAATAATAACTACAACAATAAAACAACAAGGGCAACAAAAGGGAATAAATAAATAAAATAAAATATTTAAAAAAAAAAAAAACTTCACTAGATGGTATTAATTAAAAAAAAAAAAAAAGATGAGCAAGCACAGCAGGAGGCAGACTGGTCACTAAATCACCAAGGACTCAAGATGGTGGAGAGCATGTGACAGGCCAACCCTGGAAGCCAAGCACAATAACTTAGCCAGGAGACAACATGGCAGACACCTCGCTTACTTAGCACTGCATACTCACAACATGCCCCAATACCACAATGCTCACCTTCATCTTGTTAGGGACAGTTCAAAGGACAACAGGACCCTCTGAGGGGATCACAAAGATTGAGTCAGCCTGCACAAGCATGAATTGACGAGCCACAAACAGCGAGAGTCTAACAGCATATAAACCCCTCCCGGAGGCTTACCTGCTCTCTGGTTCCAGTTCCATTTGGGATACACACCAGCAGAGAGGTATGTTATCTACCCTTTTTTGTTGTTACCTTTCCTCATCTCTGTAAACTATTTGTGTTTGGGGAAATGACTGATGGAGGGTGAGAAGTATAAAAGTTTAACCTCTGGGATGGGGAGACAGCATAATGGTTATGCAAAAGCCTGAGGCTCTGGGGTCCTAGATTAAATCCCCAGCCCCACCATAAGACAGAATTGAGCAGTGTTCTGGTTAAATAAATAAAATAAAATAAAATAAAATAAAATAAAATAGAATAAAATAAAATAAAATAAAAGTTTAACCTCACCTAGTAATATCAGAAGAATTAAACTTGAGAAATGTGGTGTCTCCTTCTTAGAGATTGCCTGCCCCATTCCCTTCCTTTCTCACATCATATATACTTTCATTTTCCTAAGCATATCTTGTTCTGCATACCACTCTACCAGGCCTATGTCATGGAACCTTTGTTGAACTGGGGCAACAGTCAAAAAGGGTATGTTGGGGGGGGGGTGTCCCTGGGAAACCCTGGTAACAGCTCTGCCAATAATAAATATTTCTAGATGTCTCCTCCATAGCGTCTTGTTTATCATGGTAGGTTTCCACAAAGAACTGGGAACTCTGTGATCTGCTTAGGGAAATGAAGAAGCACATACAGACATGCATGCATCATCTGGAGAATAGCATGACTCTGTTCAGTGATTTCTCTTCTGGCATTTTATTTTAGTTTTTTGGGCTTTTTTTTTTAGCATTATTATATATATATATATATTTTTTTTAACCCGAGCACTGCTCAGTTCTGTTTGATGGTGATGCAGGGGGATTGAACCTGGGGCTTTGTAGCCTCAGCCATGAGCCTATATAATCATTATGCTGTCTTTCTCTCTCTCTCTCTCTCTCTCTCTCTCTCTTGCTCTCTCTGCCTAACATGTGAATGTTCTCAGTTTTCTTGAATAAAGTTTAAAATTCCTGAAAATCATGCTTTCTCCTCAATTCTTTGTTGAGATTACGCATGACAAACTTTTCATGTTGGGAATACAAACTCAGCCTGTCATTTCTCCCCAATACAATTATGCTCTCTCCCCTGCCACCCTCTTCTGGCATTTTATATCTCAACCCTGTCAACCTGGAATGAACTTTGCATTGATCTGTTTAAATGTCCCAGTTCCTCTAGGGGCCTGTTTAAATTTCTTGGCTTATCCATTGGACCTGCTGCCCAGGTGTGGCTACTTTTCTAAAATATATATCTATCCCCTATTTGCTACTTCTATTACAGGTGCTCTTTCTGCTCTGTGCTGAAATAAAAAACAAGGCCCAAGTCTCAGGTCAGGATTCAGTTGACTTCATGGGATGCTCATATATGTTCATATATATGAAACTAGGATACCGTGAACTCTGACCCTAGCATTTCTCTAACATGAGAGGTGCCCTTCAGGAGACATTCTGGTCCCCACTTACAGAGATGATAATATATGCCCTCACAAACGAGTGTTTTGTTATTTCAAATTGTAGATATGATATAAATATCTAGCAAATAAATGTCTCCCTTTTAACTTATAAATACACCCCTTTGCCCTACTGTTGAGGAAGGATGCTAGTGTATCCATCCCATCCTGCCTTGGCAAGCATTTCCCAATGTAACACCAGTTCTGAAATTAAAATAAATTTCTCTTCCCTTCCTCCCCTACAGTGATGGTGATTTTATTTAAGTTAACAGGATACATTTATTTCAAAGCCTTGAAATATATATATATATATTCCTTTGCTATTGTAAGGGCCCAAGACCTAGTGAAACACTAAAATACCAGCAATTTTCCAACAAGACATTAAGAGAGTGTAATAAATAGCACCTCTCTCCCCTGACTATGTTTTGAAGACACGGAAAAAAATAAGGCAGACACAAGGAGATGGAAAAATAAAATATGCCCTTTCCTGCTGACCAAGCCTTAATTGAAAGACTCTGCTCAGTGTGAGAATAAAATGACAGACTAACTAAACCCCAGGGGAAACAGATTCACCTACCCATTCCTGGGCTGGGGGGAAGATTATGCACAAAAGGAAAAAAGGTTTAAAAGCCCCAAAGGAACAGGAGCTGACATGGCCCTCAAGGAAGAAGGTGACCTGAAATTGACAAATTGAGCTAGACAAAGATAGAAAGTTTCAGTACTTCACTTACAGAGACTATTTTTTGCAAGGAACAGTTAATATGCTAAAACTTAGTTTGGAAAACAAAAGGACAGCATCAGAGACACATTGCTCAACCCTTTCTTTCTTGCCCTGGTCTTTTAGAAATAATGAGAACAGTTAATATCTGATACAAACTTTGACATAAGAGGACATTCACCAGTAGTTTATAATAATGAACCAAAAGGCCATCTTCCAGAAGACAGGATGATCCCATGGCCTGAAGACCCCATCCTGTTTGCTGCAGCACCCACTCCCTTCTACTTGTATAAAACTTCCCTGAAATGGGAATGGGGAAGGTTGATGTGAGCCAACAGCAACAAACTAGCTTTAGCTTTCATGCAAAAGCTGATATTAAAATGTTTGGCTTTCTGTGACACTGGGAAGTGAGCTCACACTTGGCTTTAAAATGAGTAAATGGGTATTGAAAACACTTACTGTATGAGCCTTCTTTATGTGGGTGAGAACTCCCCCCCCCCCAGGAGTGTGAGTAAGTGTTCTTCCTATTAGTAGGCTAGACTACCCACTCTTTTTATATGTCGGTTGGTCCTTCTCTGGAATTCAAAATGTATTTTGTCATGTAAACTATTTTATATGTGACTCTCCTCAAAGAGTCTGTTGAATCTATAAAAGGGAACAGAATTCTAGTACCAACTTGAGTACTGGGTTGGGGGAGAGAACCATGCAGTAGGAAGAGGCTAGGCAAAAAGGTATACTAGAGTCTTGTTCCACTCTGAACACCTATTGGAGATGATTTATTTTCTGTCATGCTTCCCATCCACTCCATCAGTCCTCCTTCCGTTCCTTGGGTTGAAAGACTTTGACACAAAGGTTAGAAAAAAGTTTCACTTGTTCAACAATTTCACAAAAATTAAAATTAAAAACGTTTGTGCATCATAGAGTGTTCCGGCATAGATTTATAATTATCAGGCTGATATAGGCCTGAGAACTACAATCTAAACTACATTTCCCAAGAACCTCTACTTGACCTATGCAGAAACCATCAACCTTCACATGTGCTAATCACAAAATACTACATAAATTTGGATTAGCCAGTCATGGACAACTAGGACAGGAACTACCAAAGGCTTTGAATTAAACCTGTGTTTCCTGAATCACTCTAACTCTGGCCCCAGTGTGGAATGATCATGCCACCAGTTGGGGAAGGGGTAGTTGGGGTAGGGTGGGCACGATGACTAGTAAAGTACTTTGATCCCATTCATTTTGATCCTTCTGTTTTTAATCTTGATATTTATTTCTAAATAGTCATCTGATTCCAGCACCATGCTGGTGGTCAAATCTCCCTACTTGATCTGTCCACTCCCTGCCTTATTTGACTAAACCTTGGTAAATTTAGTTTTCCCTTAAGCTTATCACCTACTTACTGTCTGTCGACCCACATGTCCTACCACCACTTATGGTTACATGACTTCATCGGGAGTCCCCTACGACTCCACCAGACACTATCATGTAAGTGGAAACAACCATAGGGATAGTTGTGAGTCATTTATCTGTAATAATTGACAAGCCTTTCTCCCTTTATTGTTCTTTTAAAGAACTTTAAAGCATATCAAATCTTATAGTAATAAGAAGAAAGGACTGAAATTCTTAGAGAAAAGTCAGGAGACACTAGTTTGACCTTGATTTGACAAGCCTGCCATACAGCTTATAGCATCTTCAGCGCTGACATCAGCACAGGTGCATCTGACCTTATCATGTAGCCTTGTAAGGCTGCCTGACCACATGTGACTACAACTGGAGCCTTGAGGGAACAAGTGGGACAGAGAGAGGAGACTTCATACTATGCTTATATTTTTAATAAGCCTTCATTTTTGCCTTCCCTGGCACAAATTAGGTTGTAGACTTTTATTGACAATGGGCAAGCAAATAAAAGATGCCTATTTTGGGCTCTATTTCATTACTAGCACAAATGAATTTCTAGCACCCTTAGAAGGATGTCAGAAAGGATGGCAATTCAAGCAGTAAAAAGAAAAGATCTTTGATAGCACGTGGAGAGGAAAAGCAGATGCCACCCACAGATCAAGGATGAAATGATGAGAACAGGGAAGCTCTGAATGAAGGAAATTAAAGAAGACCTAAATAAATAGAAACATTCACATTCATGGGTTGAAAGAGTCAGCACTATTACAGTAATAATATCCCTCATCTACAGATTAAAAAAAAAACTCTATCAAAATCTCAAAGACCTGTATTTTCTTAAAAAAAAAAAAAAGTAGAAAGCTGATACAAAACTTCATGTAAGATTTCAAGGAGACTCCCAAGAGCTGAAAAAATCTTGAAAAAGAACAAACAAAAAAAGTGAGAAACTCAGCCACCTGATTTCAGAATTTATTAGAAGATATGATAATCAGAATAGTGTGGTCTGGCATAAGGACTGGAATACAAACCAATGGACTAGAATTGAGAGTTCAAAAATAAGCCTGTACTTCAACAGTTAGTTAATCCTTGACAAAGGTGGCAAGACTAGTCAATGAGGAAAATTACAGTGTCTCCCATAAATAGTATCAAGAAAAGGAAAATTCACATTCAGAAGATTAGTGGACTCATGTGTACCCTTATCTCATACCACTATCCACAGGCATAGGATGAAAATTAGGGGTGGGGAGGGGAGAGCATAGGATGAGAGAAACATTTGCAAACTATATATCTGAAAAGGATTAATATATGATACATAAGAACACTTACAGCTCTACAATGAGAAGACAACCTAATTTTAAAATGAGCAAAGAATTTGAATAGATGTTCTGAAAAGAAGAAATACAAATGACTAGCAGGCACATAAAAAGATACTCACCATCATTAGTTGTTAGAGAAACACAAGTCAAGAGCACAATGAGATACCACTTCACACACACTAGGATGCCTATAACTGCACTCCTCCCCTCACTCAACCCCCCCCAAAAAAGAAAAAATAAGATGTGTTGATTAGGATGTTAAGAAACTGTAATCCTAGGAGCTGGGGGTGACACACCTAGTTAAGCACACACATCATCCAACTTGCAGAAGGGTCTGGGTTCGAGCCCTTGCTCCTCAACTGTGGGATGGGTGGGGAGGGCACTTCATGAGTGGAATGTCAAACAATCCAGTCCTTATGACAAACAATTAATTAAACCTAAAATTACCATATGACTCAGCTGTTTTAAGCCTAGGTCTGGTCACTCATTGACTGCACAAATTTTAGTCAGTGATGGACTAAATCACTGAAGAGTGATCTCTTTATGTAGCCTAGGTAAGTAGTGCCATCTAAGCTTGTGTAAGTATACTTCAGTCATTAAGTCACACATAAATGTACTCAAGAAAACTGTTAATATTCATAGCAGAAGTATGCACAATAGCTATTGAATGAAACCAACCCAAAAGCCCATCAACTGGTCAATGGATAAGCAAAATGTTGCATATCCACACAATGAAGTATTTATCACTCAGCCATTAGAAAGAGTAAAGCATTGATATCTACAAATTCATTGAATAACCTAGAAAACAGGCCAAATTAAAGCAACCAATCACAAAAATGCAATTCCATCTTTATAAAATATCCATAAAGGCAAACATAAATGTAGCCTATCAGTGGCTTCTAGTACCTGGGGAAGTGGGAAATATTTCTTAATGGTTTGAGGACTTCAATTTGAGATAATGATAACATTCTGAAATTAGATAGTGTTGATAGTGCTAAAGACCACTGAATTGTACACTGGCATGAGAGAACATTAGGAACCTATAGGTTCAATAAGTAGAAAATAGCAGTTATCCCAACAATCACCCTATTGGTAAACAAAAGCACAGGTGGCAGATTCCACTAGAAGAAAGAGAAATCTTCATAGAAATACAAATGGCAGTTGCTCTACTGAACTAGCAAGTATTTCATAATCCAAGGACCTAGATACAAGGACTCAGCATCCTAGAAAAGACTACAAAAGGACAGAGAAAACTACTCACAGGAAATGAATAACTGAATCTGACCTGAACCATACTAAGACAATTCACTTAGTCAGATCTGTTCAAGGACTTCAGCAACATTTCAGTGAAACAGACAGGACACTGACCACAGATTTCAGTACATCAAGGCAGCCACACTACTTATTTCTGTCCTGTATAGTTCCCTTTATTTATTTATTTATTTTTCCTTTTGAGAAAACTTTTTATTAGTGACTTAATAATAATCAAGATTGTGAGATAAGAGGAGTATAATCCCATACAGTTTCTACCACCAGAGTTCCTTATCCCATCCCCTCCATTGGAAGCTTTCCTATTCTTTATCCCTTTGGGAGTATGGACCAAAGATCTTTATGGGGTACAGAAGGTGGAAGGTCTAGCTTCTGTGCTAGACATGAGCAGTGATAGGTCAATCCCTACAACCAGCCTGTTTCTATCTTTCTGTAGTGGGACAGGGCTCTGGGGAGGTGGGGCTCCAGGACACATTGATGGGATTGTCTGTCTAGGGAAGTCCAGTTATCATCATCTTAGCACCTGGGCCTTGAGAGCTTGTTTGGAGGTTCCAGCAGGGGAGTGCAGCTACTCATATACCCTCGACCGAAGACCAGTCCATCTCTGTTCAGGGAAGGCCGTCCTCTTTTACCAAGCATGCAGCTTCAGGAGGGATGCACATGGAGTGGTGAGGGAGGAAGGGGACACACGCCTAGCTAGCCAGATCAGCTGAATCAACCCTGGCGATCAATGGAGTGACAGATGTCGCAGCCAGATCGCCCTCACATCCCATCTTAGCATCTGGAACCTGATGGCTGAAAAAGAGTTAAGATATAAAGCAGAACAGATTGTTGACTAATCATGAACCTAAAGGCAAGAAAACTGCAGATGAAGATTTGAGATCTCTGCTTTGGAAAAAGCTAGTCTGTTTTAGGTATATTCCAAGGGGCCCATGACTTTACTAGTTTTTGCCTGAGCCTGACAGCTAACATGAAGGTGGACCCAAGGTATTGTCTGGGGAGATGGTGTCATAGTTGGAAAAAGGGCTAGGAAGCTGGATCAGGGAAGAGAGTAGCTCCCAAATATGGGAAAAGTATATATAAATTCTATTAACTTTAAACTCCATAAATTTGGTCTGGGGCCTATATTCACCGTAGGAGACTGTGTAAACTCTACTTCCCTGTAGGTCTGAGCTTGCATTCTGTGGTCATGGCTAGGAACATTCCAGCCTGCACTAATTTCAGGATCCATCTTCTTTGAGTGGTAGAGAATGTAGCCCAACTTCCCTTCAGAGAATGGGACAATTTCTACCACTGTTGATTCACATTGAGGGCAAGGTCCTTTAGGGGCCCATAAAGGGGTCCATTATGGTGTTCCTGATGGAGATGACCAGTGAAAGGGATCTGTTAGAGGTCTAGGCCCAACATGTCTGTGTGGAAATCCCAGGATTCCTTGACTAAGGCCTTAGGAGATGAGGTGGCCTGGTAGTAATCAAAGGAGCTATCATTAAAGTATGCTGGTCTCTTGCCCTTATCCTGCTTTTGTAGTCCTTACTTTGTCTGAAAAAGTTAGCCTTAGAGTGATTGAAGGAAGTGAAATAGGAAGTAGGTGAGAAGAGTATCTAGGTCTAAGTAGAAACTATTTGATTAAGTACTTTCTGTTGTTTTTTTTACGTCTTTCTACTTGCTTGTTGTACTTATTGGGTCGCTGCCCAACTATTGTGTACTTTTGCTTTAAGGTATATATTCTCCCCTAACTTATGGATACATGTGCACATGTGCTCTATCTCTTGGGCTCTGGTCCATATCTAGGTGCTATGGCTTTGTTAGGAAGTGCACCACCCAAGATTGAGTTAAGGAGTCCTATGAGCTAGGAATGGTCTCTCCAGAGTACTGGAGCTGAAGGGTTGACTTCGCAGGTCTGTCATCTGTGGACACAGTACGAAGTGAAACATATTGAGGTGATACTGGTTGCATTGATTAGGTTAAGATCAGCAGATCCAGTATCAATTGGTATGGGTTGAGAGGAGACCAATGAAAAATGAGCCCCACTGCTGAGTTTCCAGGACTGGGGGAAATATGGGTTTTATAGAGAATAGGGAGGGTTCCTACTGTCTTAGGGTTTAAGAAGACAATAGTTATTAATCTAACCAAATTATTTGGAAATTTGGTTGACTCTGAAAATCTCAGTGTTAGAATTTTCTGTATCATACAAGACCTCACCATGTTTGCTTAATGCTATTTACATATAGCTGTAGCTAATACAGTGACACAGCCAGTTGCTTATGGTCTCTCTGTTCTAAGTCATTATTAGAAATGTATTAACAATTTAAGCCCACTGTTAAAATTTAATCAAGTTACTAATTTGAAACCTTAAGTGCTTAGATTAAAAAAATATATACTCAGAACTGGGGTCTATGCATCAAAAATTTTGGAGAAATAAATAGATAAAATCTATTTTTCTCCTCACATATTGATTAGTAATTTATAAGACTATAGGTTAATAGGAGTGTATATTAACACCATTCCCACCACCAAAGGTCTGTGTCCCAACCCCCACATACCCTGTAGTGAAGCTGATAATCTACCCTCACCTTCCACCTAGAGTTTTTTACTTTGGTGCCATACTCCAAACTCAGTGAGATTCTGCTTTGCATTTACCTTTCTGTTCTTCTTTCTCAACTTCTGTTTATGAGTGGGATCATCCCATACTCATCTTTGTCTTTCTGACATATCTCACTTAATATAATTCCTTCTAGCTCCATCCAAGATGGGTCTGAGAAAGTGGGTCCATTATTCTTAATAACTGAGTAGTAGTCCATGGTGTATATATACCACAACTTTTTTAGCCATTCATCTGTTGTTGGGCAACTGTGTTCCTTCCAAGTTTTGGCTATTATGAATTGTGCTGCTATGAACATGAGTATACTCATATCTTTTTGGATGGGTGTGATTGAGTCCTTAGGATACCCTAGTACCTTTCCTAGGGTATTACTGGTTCATATGGAAGGTCCATTTCCAGCCTTGTGAGGGTTCTCCAGACTGCTCTCCACAGGGGTTGAGCCAATTTACATTCCCACCAGCAGTGGAGGGTTCCTTTATCCCCACAACCTCTCCAGCATTTGTTGCTGCTGTCGTTTTTGCAGTATCAAATGGTACAAATCAAGAGAAGCTTGAAGGAAAACAAGCAAAACCCCAAAGGTTCCAGGACTGGGAGAATGAACATAGATGCCAAAATATTAAACAAGATCTTGGCCAACCAGATACAGCAACATATCAAAAAGATAGTTCATCACGACCAAGTGGGATTCATCCCAGGAATGCAAGGCTGGTTCAACATCCATAAGTCAATCAATGTCATTCACCACATCAATAAAAGCAAAGCCAAAAACCACACGATTATCTCAATAGATGCAGATAAAGCCTTTGACAAAATCCAACATCCATTCATGCTCAAAACTCTACAAAAAATGGAAATATATGGGAAATTCCTCAAGATAGTGTAGTCTGTATATAGCAAACCTACAGCCAACATCATACTCAATGGACAGAAGCTGAAAGCATTCCCCCTCAGATCGGGGACTAGACAGGGCTGTCCACTGTCACCGTTACTCTTCAACATAGTATTGGAAGTTCTTGCCATAGCAATCAGGCAAGAGAAAGAAATCAAAGGAATACAGATTGGAAGGGAAGAAGTCAAGCTCTCACTATTTGCAGATGATATGATAGTATACATAGAAAAACCTAAAGAATCCAGCAGAAACTACTGGAAGTTATTAGGCAATATAGCAAGGTATCAGGCTACAAAATCAACGTACAAAACTCAGTGGCATTTCTTTATGCAAACACTAAATCTGAAGAAGAAGACATCCAGAAATCACTCCCCTTTACTGTTTCAGCAAAATCAATCAAATACCTAGGAATAAAGTTGACCAAAGAAGTGAAAGACTTGTATACCGAAAACTATGAGTCACTACTCAAGGAAATAGAAACTGATACCAAGAAATGGAAAAATATCTCATGCTCATGGATTGGAAGAATAAATATTATCAAAATGAATATTCTCCCCAGAGCCATATACAAATTTAATGCAATACCCATCAAAGTTCCACCAAGCTTCTTAAAGAGAATAGAACAAACACTACAATCATTTATCTGGAACCTGAAAACACCTAGAATTGCCAAAACCATCTTGAAGAAAAGAAACGGAAATGGAGGCATCACACTCCCAGACCTTAAACTATATTATAAAGCCATCATCATCAAAACAGCATGGTACTGGAACAAAAATAGGCACACAGACCAGTGGAACAGAATTGAAAGCCCAGAAATAAATCCCCACACCTATGTACATCTAATCTTTGATAAGGGGGCCCAGAGTATTAAATGGAAGAAGGAGGCTCTCTTCAATAAATGGTGCTAGGAAAACTGGGTTATAACATGCAGAAGAATAAAATTGAACCACTTTATCTCACCAGAAACAAAAATCAACTCCAAATGGATCAAAGACCTGGATGTCAGACCAGAAACTATCAAATACTTAGAGGAAAACATTGGTAAAACAGTTTCCCACCTACACCTCAAGGACATCTTTGATGAATCAAACCCAATTGCAAGGAAGACTAAAGCAGAAACAAACCAATGGGACTACATCAAATAGAAAAGCTTCTGCACAGCCAAAGAAACTATTAAACAAACAAAGAGACCCCTCACAGAATGGGAGAAGATCTTCACATGCCATACATCAGACAACAAAAAACTAATCACCAAAATATATAAAGAGCTCAGCAAACTTAGCACCAAAAAAGCAAATGACCCCATCCAAAAATGGGCAGAGGATATGAACAAAACATTCACCTCAGACGAGATCCAAAAGGCTAACAAACATATGAAAAACTCATCTAGGTCACTGATTGTCAGAGAAATGCAAATTAAGACAACACTAAGATACCACCTCACTCCTGTAAGAATGGCATACATCAAAAAGGATAGCAGCAACAAATGCTGAAGAGGTTGTGGGGACAGAGGAACCCTTTTACATTGCAAGTGGGAATGTAAATTGGTACAGCCTCTGTGGAGAGCAGTCTGGAAAACTCTTAGAAGGCTAAACATGGACCTTCCATATGATCCAGTAATTCCTCTCCTGGGGTTATACAAGGACTCCATAACACCCAACCAAAAAGAGGTGTGTACTCCTATGTTCATAGCAGCACAATTCATAATAGCTAAAACCTGGAAGCAACCTAGATGCCCAACAACAGATGAGTGGTTGAGAAAGCCGTGGTATATATACACAATGGAATACTATGCAGCTATCAAGAACAATGAACCCACCTTCTCTGACCCATCTTGGACAGAGCTAGAAGGAATTATGTTAAGTGAGCTAAGTCAGAAAGATAAAGATGAGTATGGGATGATCCCACTCATCAACAGAAGTTGAAGAAGAAGATCTGAAAGGGAAACTAAAAGCAGGACCTGACCAAATTGTAAGTAGGGCACCAAAGTAAAAGCCCTGTGGCGAGGGGTAGACATGCAGTTTCCTGGGACAGTGGGGGGTGGGAATGGGTGGGAGGGATGGGTCACAGTCTTTTGGTGGTGGGAATGGTGTTTATGTACACTCCTAGTAAAATGTAGTCATATAAATCACTAGTTAATTAATATGAGAGGGGGGGAATTAATTGTATGTCTCTAAGTTTTTTAAAACACAGACTGAATCTTTTTAATATATAGGCTGTGTATTTGATAGGCAGACTCTCTCAAAAGCCTAGACCAAGTAGATCAGAAGCAACCAATAGCACAGCTATATACAAGATACTGGGTACTGTACAGCAAACCATAACAAAAATAAAAAATATATATATTGCATCTGCCAATCACAACCTAATCAATGCAACGATGACCACCTCAACATGCTTCACTTCAGACTGTGTCCAGAGACTTCACGTGTGGAATGACAACCCTTCAGCTTCATTACTCAGATGAGACCTTTCCTTTCATAGTATACTCTAATTCTATCTCAGGTGGTTCACTTTCTAACAAAGTCCCAAAACCCAGATATATACCAGTTTCTGTGAGAGAGAGAGCATATGTTCACACGTATCCATAAACTACTGCAAAATATATACCTGAAAGCAGAAATACACTAGAGTTTGCAGTGAGTATCCCCCTAACACTTCCTCTCCACTATTCCAAGCTTTGGGTCCATGATTGCTCAACAATTTGTTTGGCTTTGTATGTTAACTCTCTTTTCAGTCACCAGGTTCCAGATGCCATCAGGATGCCGGCCAGGCTTCCCTGGACTGAAGACCCCACCAATGTGTCCTGGAGCTCTGCTTCCCCAGAGACCCACCCTATTAGGGAAAGAGAGAGGCAGACTGGGAGTATGGACCGACCAGTCCACGCCCATGTTCAGCGGGGAAGCAATTACAGAAGCCAGACCTTCCACCTTCTACAACCCACAATGACCCTGGGTCTATGCTCCCAGAGGGATAGAGAGTGGGAAAGCTATCAGGGGACAGGATGGGATATGGAGATTGGGTGGTGGTAATTGTGTGGAGTTGTGCCCCTCCTACCCTATGGTAAATTTGTTAATTTATCCTTTCTTAAATAAAAAAAGAAAAAGAAAAAAAAGAAAAGAAAAAAAAGTAAAAAACTAAAGCAAAAGTGCACAATAGTTTGCAGTGAGTCAGTAAATGAAGCATGAAGGTAGAAGCACCTATAAAAGACACCATAAAGGACTTCCAGGAGGCATGCCATGGAACAACTGGGACCAAGTTGCCTCTCATTCCAAAATGACAAATAAATACAAGAGACCCAGTTGAAGTCATAATCTACAGCTGAAAGTTCTGAAGCCTCAGGTGGGTGTTCACGTGCAGTTGGAGCAAAAAGGGGCATGGGCAGGGGTTGAAGAACAGCAAAGTCAAATCAGAGCTTTGGGCAGCACGAGTGCTGAGCTACACCATTTTGGCAATTTCACTTTAAGTGCAGCAAACAAGTAACATTGTTCCTAGTGCAGTAATGAAAGATACAGGGTCTTAAAACCTCTCAATCTTTGACTCAGGGGTGTGTTTTAACCTTCTGAATTTAAGGCAAGGACACAACATAAAACAGGGCATTTGTGACCACAAGACAGCCCAAAGCAAGCACCCCCCCCACCCCATCTCACCCACCACAAAATCATATAAACAAGAGAAACCTAGGGATCACAATAACACCACCTGCTGGCTGTCAATAACCAGCACAAAAAAATGTGCAAGCAGAGAAACAGAACTAAACAGCCAACTATGTCATATCAGCCAGACGGAAATGAAACAGAAGAAATCCAAGGAATTACAAACAGAGAGACTCTCAGAGACAGACTACAGATAGCTTATTATGAGGACTCTCCAAGAATTAAAAGAGCACGTTACTATGGAATTAAAACATACAAGAGAGGAACTTATAGCAGAGTTCACTAAGAACATTCAGATCTTGACAGAAGAACTTCAGTGAGAACTCCAGGGAGTAAAATACACTCTAACTGCAATCCATGCCCAGGTAGAAGGCTTAGGAAGTAAGTTCACATATTCAAAAGAAATAATTTCCAGTCTAGAACATACAGACAGCCCAATCTTTCAATTCAAAAATGAGAGAGAGGAATGGTTCAAAAAGACTGAAGCAACTCTCTGTGAAATTGCAGACTCTATCAAAAGACTGAATATGAGTGATAGGTATATCTGAAGAGAAGGACAAGGCCAAAGGCCCAAAGTCCATTTTCAGAGCAATTTTAGCTGAGAACTTTCCTCACTTAGGAAACCATCAGAACACTCTCATTCAAGAGGCAGTACAATCACCCAGATTTTTAAGTATAAAAATACCAGCACCAAGGCACATTATTGTAAAACTATCAAAAGTCAACAACAAGGTAAAATTTTTGCTAGCTGCTATGGAAAGGATAGAAGTTACACACAAAGATAGAGCTATTAGACTTTCATCAGATTTCTCTTCACAGACTCTAGAGGCAAGGAAAGAGTGGAATGACATATTCAAAGTTCTAAAGGAAAGGGAATTCCAGCCATGAATATTGTATCCTGCAAAATTATCCTTCATATATGAGGGAGAAATAAAGGTTTTATAAAATATTCAAGAACTAAAGGAATTTTCCACAATAAATCCCACCTTACAAGAACTACTGACTGAAAGAAAGGAGGAAGCAAAGGAATACACATTCCAAACACCAAGTTGCAGGTGCTACCATGATGCCAATCTGACTCCCCTGGACAGATGACCTCACCAATGTACCCTGGAACTCGACCTCTCCAGAGCCCTTCCCCACTAGGGAAAGATAGGGACAGGCTGTTAACCTGTCAATGCCTATGTCTATCAGAGAAGCAATTACAGAAAACAAACCTCCCACCTTCTGCATCCCATAATGACCCTTTTATAAATAAAATTTTAAAAAATTTTAAAAACTCTGGGGGGTTGGGAAGAGTAGACTTTCTTCTCCACTGTAAGCAGTGGGAGTAGAAACACAGACCTTTAGTGGCAGGAATGGTGTTAATATATACTCCTATTAACTTACATACTTATGAATCATTATTTAATTAATATGAAAGGAGAAAAGTAGGTTGAATGTCTCCAGCTTTTTAATGCACAGATGCCAGTTCTGAGAATACATTCTTTCAGTCTAAGCACTTCAGGTTTCAAATTAGTAAACTGATTGAATTATAACACTGGGCTTAAATTGTTAATGCATTTCTAATAATAACTTTTTTGAAATATTAAATCACCTATACTCTTAGACCAGGAAGACCAGAAGTAATCACTCTTGTTAGTATATAAGATATAGTTATTTGTAAATAGCATTAAATGACATAAATCATGGTAAGGTCTTGTATGGTACAGCAAATCCTAACCATGGGATTTTCAAAGTAAACAAAGTCCCCAAATTTCTTTTTTTATGTTTTATTTTTCTTTCCACCACCAGGGTTATTCCTGGGACTCAGTGCTGGCACTATGATTTGACTATTCCTAGTGGCAATTTTTTCTCTTTCTTTCTTTTTTAAAAAATATTTATTTATTCCCTTTTGTTGCCCTTGTTTTTTTATTGTTGTAGTTATTATTGATGTCATCATTGTTGTATAGGACAGAGAGAAATGGAGAAAGGAGGGGAGGACAGAAAGGGGGAGAGAAATATAGACACCTGCAGACCTGCTTCACTGTTTGTGAAGTGACTCCCCTTCAGGTGGGGGCCAGAGCTCAAACCCCTTTCTTTTTTATGGATAGGATAGAGAAAAGTTGAGAGAGGAAAGGGACACACACACACACACACACACACACACACACACACACACACACATACACACACACACACATCTGCAGACATGCTTCACTACGTGTGAAGAGTACCCCTGTAGGTAGGGAGCAGGGACTCAAACCTGAGTTCTTGAGCTTGGTAACATGTGATTAGCCAGGTGCACAACTGCCTGGCTCCTGGTTCCTTTATCTTAGAAGATCTCTTTGAATGCAAGTTTATGACTTGATGTCCTGTCATCCAAGAATACTTTGAGTTTCCTACAAACAATAATATTCTCCTACAATACTCCAGGCAAAATGAGGACATTAACACTCACACACATACCCCTAACCAACTGGATTAGTACACCTCATTCCATGTTTCCCCGATTGTGTCAATAATTGTTGTTTTCGCCGGGCTGGCTTCATGGGCGGTTAACAGACGACCCGGGACTCATGGTTGAGCTGTACGCAGTATCTCTTTATTCATGCAGGACGCAGCGCAATCTATACCAAGCTAAGCTAAACTAAACTAAAATGAACAATGTTGTCTTTATATATACTTCCCAAGTAGGGTGTGAACAGGATGTGACATAGAGAGGATGGAGAGAAAAGTGACTGGTGAAAATCAGAGTGTGACAAGGAGAGGGGGCAGAGCAAAAACATATCATGAACCAGTGGGGATTGAACCAATGCCCTGCAGTGGTTATGTAAATAGAATACAGTAGTTATGTAAATAGAATAGTGTTAAGCATACCAACAAATAATGTCTTTTCTACTCAAATTATCTCAGCTAAAATCATATGTTTCACTTAGCTGGCATGTCACCTTTAGTTATAAGAGTTCCTCTGTCTTTCTGTGACTTCCAGGACAATTTTGAAGATTACAGCTCAGTTACTTTGTAGAGGGTACCTCAATTCCAGTCTGTCTACTCTTTCCTTATGATTAGATTCAGGCTCTGCATCTTTTGGCAAGAGTATCAGAGAAGGGTGGCTGCCTCTTCTCATTGAGCCCTGGCAGGTAGTAACTGATTTCAATTTGTCTCATTACTGAGGATTTTGTTAACCTTGATTACTGGACTGAGGCAGTGGCTGCCAGTTTCCTCCACTGGTAGCCAATCTTTTCCCCCTTGGTAATCAATAAGTATTTTTGAAGATCTGTAATGTCCTTGTTACTCTCCAAACTTTCAGTCACCAGCTTTAACAGCCACTGACGTTTCTTGGCTGGGCTCATTAACTACTATGAGGGCTGCCAGAGATTGTAATTCTTTTGTTCTTCCTATATTTATTAGTTGGCATTCTCTTCTAAAGAAAAGCTTTGTCATTGCTTGCACTCTCTCTCTCTCTCTCTCTCTCTCTCTCTCTCTCTCTCTGTCTGTCTTTCATCAGTATTTATCAGGTCATAGATTCCTACTTTATTCACTGAGTTATAATCTGTTATTATTATTCAATTTAATTCAAGAATCATCCTACTTAGGCGATTGAGAGCTCATACAAACTGGCTTCTATGACCCCTTGACATGTTCTGAGAACATCTTATTGTCTTGTACAAGATGTCTGAGGCTTAGCTTACACTTTTTATGCATTAACCTTGGCATCAGCCATTTCTCCAAGGAACCCCGGTTACTTTTAGGGGACCATGGTGATTTTCTAATCACCACAAGCTGAAAACTAAGAGCTGAGCACTTGACGGCTCTGAATTTGGATGGTGCTGCTGAGAATCTCTCTACACAAAGTTCCACCTGCATCTGCTCCTCTAGTTGTTGATATTGAAGGTCACGAGCTCTTTTTGGTATGTTTAACTCCAGTCCAATGTCACAGAAGTCTTTCTGACTTTCTTCTTTTCATATCTATAATTGTTTCCACTGGTGAGAAACCTCAACACCATTATCCTCAATACACTTCATCAAGCTTCATCTATAACCAACCTCCTACTGTTGCTATCACAGAAGCTCCCCATAGAAACATCCTCATTAACCCACTTGTGTTCTAACACCTGCCCCAGGCTTCCCACCAAATCTCAACCATGGATACCTACTTGGCTTCTCCTAATGGTCTTTGGATTGAATTACTCAGGAGGTGGGTGATGTAGAGAAATGGGAGTGAGAGGAGGCTGGGTGGTGACACACCTGGTCAAGTGCCTACATCACCATGAGCAAGAACCTGGGTTCAAACTCCTACTCCCCACCTGCAGGGGGGATGCTTCATGAGTGGTGAAACGGGTTTTCAGGTGTCTATCTTTCTCTCTTCCTCTTTATATCCCCTTTAAGTTTCTCTTTGTCCTGTCAAATAAAAAAAGAAAGGGAAAAAAGGTCGATGGAAGCAGTGAATTCATAGTGCCTGCACTGAGCCCAAGTAATAACCCTGGTGGCAGAGAGAGAGAGAGAAGGTAAGAGGAGAGGAGAGGAGAGGAGAGGAGAGGAGAGGAGAGAGAGAAAATAACTCCATGTATCCTTAAGTTTTCTCTAATGGGTGAACAATGTAAGGATATCAACTATTTCCTCAAGGTCAAGACACTCAGTCCTCATTTGGTTCTCACAGGAGTATTTGATGCAGCTGTTTACATCTACCAGGTTTCTCGGCTATACTGGTTGACTGTTCCTTCTCATCTTGCAGGTTGGATCCTCAGCTCAGAACCTCTGGATGCTGGAGGGTGTCAGGGCTCAAGTTCATATTTATTTTATTTTTGCCACCAGGGTTATCATAGGGGCTTAGTGTCTATACCACCGCACTGCTCCTGGAAGCCATTTTTTCCTTTCTTTTTAAAAGAAACTGAGAGACAAGGAGAGATAGAGAGAGAGAAAGAAAAGAGACACCTGCAGTACTGTTCCACTACTCGTGAAGCTTCTTCCTTACAGGTGGGGCCCAGGGGCTTGAACCTGGGCCCATATGCATGAAAATGTATGCACTCTATAGGGTGAGCCACATGTGAGCTCCACCTGGTCCCTCCTCCTTGATTTTTAATGGGTTTCTTCTGGGAATAATATTTTAAATACCATATTCTGTTTCCTCCAAATTTACACAATTTATTTATTTATGACACAGAGAGAACCACAATATCATTGATTCAAACATGTGAATCTAGTGCTTTACCCACTGTGCCACCTCCTAGGATGTTGTTTTCCAAATATCTATTTTAAGTCCCAACCTGTCCTTTAACTCCAGACTCAGGGTCCAAATGTCTGTTCTCATTGTGTGCTTACCAAGAATTCCAGAGTTAGTGTATCCCAATTTTTATGTCTTATTCAATAGCATCCTCTATCAGGCATGCCTTCAAAATATATCCCGAGACTAAATGTCTCACAATTTCTATCTCCAGCCTCCATTTCAAGTCACTTCATTTTCTCTACATGCTCCCAACAGGCAACTAGCTGGCCTCCTGCTGTGTTCCTTACCTGCAGATGCTTCTGCCTCCACACAGCAGCCATGATGGCCCTGTGAAGATGCAATGACACTCCCAGTTCCTATTACAGAAAAAACAAAGCCTTTTCAAACATTAAGGCAACTAATCCTTGGATTCTCACAGAGATACAGTGGGCCTAGACCTCTAACAGATCCCTCTCTCCACCATCACTGATTCCTCCCATCAGAAACGTCATCTAAGTCCTCTTGTGGGCCTCTCCAGGACCTTGCCCTCAGTATAGAGCAGCAGTGGTAGGGAAGGCTGGGTCATTCTACTTTGCCACTCGAGGAAGACTGGTTCTGAAATGAGTGCAGCCTAGAATGTTCCCAGCTGTGACCATAGACTGAGAGCTCAGATTGACAAGGACTCAGAGGTTACACAGGCTCCTGTGCTAAATGTGAATATATATGGGTCCTGGGTCAGATCGATGGGTAAACAGTTAATTGTATATATATATACAACCAGACTTGAAGAATATATATATATATATATATATTCTTCAAGTCTGGTTGCTACTCTATGTCCTAATTCAGCTTGCTAGACCTATTCTCAACCCTGACACTATCTTCCCAGACAATATTTTTAAGTCATCTGCATGTTAGTTATCAAGCTCAAGCAAAAATTACTAAAGTCATGTGTTGGTATGCATGAGACCCCTTCTGTTTCATTTGGTTTAAATCCTCCCTGCTTAACACTATTTTATTTACATAACCGCTGTTAACAAGCACCTCCCTCCAGGGCATTGGTTCAATCCCCAGTTTCATGATATGTTTTTGCTCCACCCCCCTCCTTGTCACACCCTGATCCCTTCTTTATCACACCCTGATTTTCACCAGTCACTTTTCTCTCCATCCTCTCTATGTCACATCCTGTTTCCACCTTACTTGGCAAGTATATATAAAGACAGCATTGTGAGTTTTACTGTACTTTACCTTGAGTTTAGCTTAGCTCGTCTTAGATTGTGCTGCGTCCTGCATGAATAAAGAGATACTGCCTACAGCTCAACTATGAGTCCCTGGTCGTCTGCTACCCGCCCGTGAAGCCAGCCCGGTGAAAACAACCTAACCCGTCAAAAACGACATATGGCGCCCAACGTGGGGCCAGACCTGCACAACTCCCAGATAAGTGAAGACTTTGCCTACCTATGCACTATGGTCTTCTCTTTTACTTACGAAGAGGTTTGCCAAAGCCTCTACTGTTTCATTATGAGACAGTTTCTCTGTCTCTGGAACATTTTACTCTGGGCCACACTTCGGTTCCCTCACTGGGAACTTTGGTTTCTTATGACCGGGATCATAGAGCTTGGGAGATGCACGGAGATTTCTCCTTGGACTTTCTGGATTCCCTCTCTCATGTTTCCCGAGGAAAAGGACTACATTTTGCTCCAGGCCATAATTTCGTTCTTTATGACCATGATCGTAGACCTTGGGACATGCATGGAGATTTCCCCTGGGACTTTCTGGACTTCTTCTCGCATGTTTCCCATGGAGAAGGACTACTCTAATTTGAAGAACATTCTCAAGTACCCTGGCAGTTCCCAAGTATGGAGATACGTGGTTAGTTCTACTCTCCTGATTGGATTCTTTCTTCGATGGGAAGACGCTTTTAAAAATGGGTGCCTGAAGCAATCCAGCAGGAACAGTCAGAAACACCCTAAATGGAATTTCGAGGACCTTTTTGGACTAGGTCGCCCTCCGGGGATTCTTAATCCTACATGGTGAGATCTTGATAATCTGGTTCAAGTTGCGTTTCATAAGAGAATGATTTGAATGACTGAATTTTTGTTTGACATTGACTTTAAAAAAAATGCTGGACGCAGTCATGATTTCTAGAGACATCCGGAAACAATCCAAAAAATTGTTTTTTCCCTCCTTTGATTTCTCTTTTACGTCTTGACATAAATCTGAAATGTTTAATCCTCAAAACGGTATGAGTTATGGGTGGGGCAGATAGTGCAATGATTATGTTAATTATTCTCATGCCTGAGGCTTTTAACCGTGGTTCTTCTGTTTACCTTTCCACATATTATTGAGTTTAAACTGTTTAAACAACCTTAAAATCATACTAGAAACGACTTCCAATTATAATGGAGTTATCAATTATAGTAAACTTCTAATCTGCTACAAGTTTTGTTTGACAAGTAAGTGAATTTCAGCTGTCAAAGTCTTCACATGAAAAAGCATCTACTCAAATGGAATTCCTGGAAATCCATTTGGATCCTGTTCTCTGACATCGCCCCCGGAAACCAATGAGGTGACCTGGCACGACCTGAAGAAACAGATTCACAGACTCCAAAGATCACTCTCTACAGAAAAGCAAAATTCTGGTGGCCAACATTCCCCATCGAGACAGACGTGCAGCATTTCATCCTCTGGCATTTTCTTCTGTGGTCAGCTACTTTGGACTGACACCTCCATCGGACTTACTGGTACACACTGCTGTGTTTCTCAAAGACTAACTTCAGCCAATTGCCTTGAGACTTTATAGACCATGTCCCCTCGCCTGCAGGCTCTGTCCCAGAGGCAGAAAACTCCCCCTCCTTATTAGGTTATGCCCACAGAGGCATGAAGCACCCCAAGAGGCAAGAGATGCCCACAGAGGCAGGAAACGCCCTTTGAGGCAAGAGATGCCCCCAGAGGCATGAAGCGCTCCCAGAGGCAAGAAATGCCCTTTCGCCTGCTAGGCCTTGCCCTTTGAGGCAAGAAAAGCTCCCCTTGACATCACATTGGTTATTGCTGCTCGCCTATTTTGTTTTCCATGTCTTATGCCAGTTCTTTTGAAAACGCCTGTACGATATACGTTTCTGTTCACCCCACAATGGCCATTAGTTAAAAAGAAAGGGGGAATTGTTGGTATGCATGAGACCCCTTCTGTTTCATTTGGTTTAAATCCTCCCTGCTTAACACTATTTTATTTACATAACCGCTGTTAACAAGCACCTCCCTCCAGGGCATTGGTTCAATCCCCAGTTTCATGATATGTTTTTGCTCCACCCCCCTCCTTGTCACACCCTGATCCCTTCTTTATCACACCCTGATTTTCACCAGTCACTTTTCTCTCCATCCTCTCTATGTCACATCCTGTTTCCACCTTACTTGGCAAGTATATATAAAGACAGCATTGTGAGTTTTACTGTACTTTACCTTGAGTTTAGCTTAGCTCGTCTTAGATTATGCTGCGTCCTGCATGAATAAAGAGATACTGCCTACAGCTCAACTATGAGTCCCTGGTTGTCTGCTACCCGCCCGTGAAGCCAGCCCGGTGAAAACAACCTAACCCGTCGAAAACGACAGTCATGGGTCCCTAGGAACATACCTAACATAGACTTCCTAGCTTCTTTCCATCCCAAGATCCCTATTCTCATCTGCTCTATTCCTACTTTTTGGTTCCTGTTCATTAATCATTTTTCCTGCTTTATATCTTATCACCACCAAGTTGAAGATGCTACTATTATTCCATCCTAACTTTTCTGGGCAGACAACCTCACCAATGTGTCCCAGAATCTCACCTCTTCAGAGCCCTACCTCACCAGGGAAAGACAGAAACAGGCTGGGAGAATGAATTGGCCCACCAATATCCATGTCCAACAGAGAAGCAATTAAAGAAGCCAGAACTCCCACCTTCTGAAACCCTTAAAGAATTTTGGTTCAGGGGGTCAGATGGTGGCACACCAGGTTAAGTGCACATATAATCAAGTGCAAGAACCCAGGTTTGAGCCCCCATTCCCCACCAGCAGGGGGTACACTTCACAAGCAGTGAAGCAGGTCTGCAGGTGTCTATATTTCTCTCTCTCTCTCTCTATCACCTCACTGCTATCAATTTCTCTCTATCCTGTCAAATAAAAAATAGAAATAAAAAGTAAAGTATGATTGCCAGGAGCAGTGGATTCATCATGCAGGCACCAAACTCCAGCAATAAACCAGTTGGCAATAAAATGAAAATATCATCATAATAAAGAATTTTGGTCCATACATCCAGAGGGGAAGAAAAGTTAGGGGAAGATGACCAGAAGGCTCTGAACTCCAATTCCATTAAGGCCAGGAGAGAGAAGAGGAAAAAAAAAAAAAAAAGAAAAAGAAAAAGGAAGGACATTTGGAAGTAGCAAAAGTGTAGGTGTAACTTAGAAAGGAAGAGAAAGCAGGGCCATAGGAAAAAATGGGTAAGCATATGTATAGTTACAGAAATAACAGTCATCTCATATCCGTGACCTTGAGAGACCCACCACATTTTCCAATGGAGAGAATGGGGACACACAACTCTGGTGGTGAGAAAAGTATGGAATTATATCCCTGTTATCTCAGAATTTTGTAAATCAATATTAAATCACTAGTAAAAATGAAAAACAACTTTAAGACTAACTTAAGGGCACAGAGGATCAGAGATAGCACATAAATGAGAAAAGCTCTGGGAAAGGGGGGGCAGAAAAGGGACTGTTGAGGGGGTGGGTGGGCTTTGGGTCCCGGTGCATTATGGTAGAAAAGGACCTAGTTGGGGGATGAGAGTGTTTTCTAGACATTTATCATGGGGAGATGAGAAATTGTACCCATGTGTCAACATCAGTACTATAAACCATTAACTCCCCAATAGATAGGGCCCTTGCCTTGCCCTGGTTCGAGTCCCAACACTGCATGGGAGATGCCATGGTACCAAAGGCAGCTCTGGTACTGTGATGTCTCTCTATCTCTCTCTTTCTTTGTATATCTCTGCCTGAATGAAAAAGTGAAGAACAGTGAAATCGCACATGTGTAGGGTTTTGACTTCATAAAGAGAAAAGAAAATGGTGGCTAAGGAGATGGTTCAGCAGTAAGAATGCAGGATTTGCATGTCTGAGGTCCTAGGTTTGATTTCCAACAATACACAATGCTGGCATGCTCTGTTCTCTCCCTCTCCCTCTCTCCCTCTCTCCCTCTCCCTCTCCCTCTCCCTCTCCCTCTCCCTCTCTCCCTCTCCCTCTCCCTCTCCCTCTCTCCCTCTCCCTCTCCCTCTCCCCCTCTCTCTCTCTGTCTCTCTCTCTCTCTCATAAAAGAAATAAATAAGCAAAAATTTCATTTAAAGACTCATTCAAATAAATTATAAAATAAAAATTAGAATATGAGGGCCAGGGCATATAACCAGAATGAAAACACTAACTTATGTGTGTGTGTTCATAGCTGGATTCTCACAATGACTGAAGAGTGGAAGTAGTCTAAATGCCCATCCACAGACAACTGGGTAAACAAGTCATGAGATATATACTCAACAGAGTATACTCTGCAATCTCA
Source organism: Erinaceus europaeus (assembly GCF_950295315.1). Taxonomy (NCBI): domain Eukaryota; kingdom Metazoa; phylum Chordata; class Mammalia; order Eulipotyphla; family Erinaceidae; genus Erinaceus; species Erinaceus europaeus. Next base: position 98,768,585 of record NC_080169.1, on the reverse strand, counting down.
AAAGATGATATTGTGTCCCTTGGGACAAAGTTGTTGGATCTGAAGGTGATTGTGCTTATCAAAGTGAATAAGGAGGTGAGAGACAAATACTGAATGGTTTTGCTTATATGTGGACTATAGAGAATTGAAATACAGGAACTTACAAAAGAAAAAAGGAGGAGGGGAGAGATGAGGAAGAGAAAGGAAAAAGAAGGAAGAAGATGGGGGGGGGGGAAGGAGGAGAAGCAGCAATAGCCAAACTAAAATTATCTCTGAAACTTTTTGAAGAATGTGGTGGTTATAGTAGGGGCATGTGAGAGTACAGAATTTTGGTGGTGGGTGGAAGCTGTAATCTTATAATCTTGTGAACCATTGCTAAATCCCTAATTAAAAAAAAATAACATTTAAGAAAAATATTAAGTCCAGGGGGGCTACTCCCACCCTGGAGAGACACAAGCTTGAGGGTGATATGGGCCAGCATAAGGGATCATCTTCCCATCTTCCAGGTTCCTTCTTGTCCAATAATGTAGTTCCTGTTCTTACTTGGTGGGCATTGGACTGAGTCCTTTGTTGAAGATGGCTCTTAGAGCAGGGACCTCTGGGACATGTAGTCTTTCCTTCTCTTAGCAGAGGCTGAGCAGTTATTCTTCATCTAGGTTTATATTTAACTTTTTTTTTAATGAGAGGGAAATACAGAGAAAAAGATACAGAAAGCTCAGAGCACTGCTCAGCTCTGACTTATGGTGGTGCTGAGTATTAATTTTAGGACTTCAGAGCCTCAGGCATGAAAGCCTTTTGTATAACCATTATATTATTCCTCAGCCCGGCATTTAGCAAGCCCATAGAACAGGTCAGAAAACTAGAACACCACTGTGCACTTTATAGGATAATAGGGATTGAACCCAGGGCCTCATGCATACAAGGACTACACATTACTGCTGAGTCATGGCCCTGGCCCCAGCTTTCTGTTCTGTACCTAAAAACATGGCAACTCTTTCCTGCTGCCGCTCCTATAGACAGGGTTCCAGGCAGGGTTGGGGTGCAATGTATCATTTCACCCCATGATAAGCAATGAAGTCCCCATTTCTGAAGCTCTTGTAACTGTTTATCCCAAACAGCAGGACAGGCCACCCCACTAATGAGGCTGTTGAGTTTGATCAGAAGACAGCATCTACTGTCTCTACCATATCAATGCAAGGAAGAGGAGAAGGAGAAGGAGGAAGAGAAACTGGAAGAACACCACCATTGCCTCGGACAATACCTTTAGCCCACGTGCATGTTAGCTCTTGGACTCAGGCAAAAATTAGTAAAGTCGTAGGCCCCTTGGAATATATCTAATATAGACTACCTGGCTTTTTCCAAAATGGAGATCTCAAATCTCATCTGCTCTATTCTTGCTTTTAGGCTCCTGATTATTAAACAATCTTCACTGTTTTATATTTTAATGCTTTTCAGTCACCAAGTTGCAGATGCTACCATGATGCCAACTTGACTTCCCTGGGCAGATGACCTCACCAATATGTCCTGGAAGCCCACCCCTCCAGAGCCCTGCCCCACTAGGAAAAGCTAGAAACAGGCTGGGAGTATGAATCAACCTGCTAACGCCCATGTCCAGCGGAGAAGCAATTACAGAAGCCAGACCTCCACCATCTGCACCCCATAATGATCCTGGGCCCATACTCCCAAAGGGATAAAGACTAGGAAAACTTTCAAGGGGGTGGGGGGATAGGATACAGAACTCTGGTGGTAGGAATTGTACCCCTCTTATACTATGGTCATGGCGGTCATTATTAAGTCAAATTTTTTTTAAAAGAACTGGAAGAAACTAACAGGGACCAAGATGGCACCTGAAATGTCCACTGGAAGACCCTAAGCCTCATCATCCCATCATTGTAATAAATCTTCATAATAGCTGGGTGGGATCCCACCATGCATCTGATGTCATGGCAGTTCCAAAAGGGGTTTTTATGGTCAGGAGTGAGTAGAACCCCTACCTCCCAGGAAATGGCCACCTTTACTAGGAAATCCCCTGTCTACCTCAGAGAAAAACATGCCTGTCCCAGACAGACCCCACATAAACTGAACCTCTGAAAATATTGGTGACTTTCGTCAGTGTGTGTTTTCCACCTTCTCTAGGAATACATCTCACTCCACTGTTACTTGGTGGCGTCTCCCTCTCTGATTTCTTTCTCAGGCACTGACCAAAGCCCAAACCTGTGTTCAAGACACACTTTTCCTTTCCTTCCAGGACCCCCATCATATATCATCTCTCTTTCTAATAACAGTGTCCCAACTGAACCACAGACCCATCTTACCCATAGAGTCCCCACCTTCTCCAGCTTTGGTCCTCAAGGGGGAGCAAGGGCCTAGGAAGAGAGAAGGAGAGAATAAACAGGAAGTCGGGTGTGGGAAGGGAGGGAAGGGGAGCTGCCAGGCTGAAAGACCTGGACCCCTCATCTCTCCCTGGCTTTGGGTCCAGGCCTGATGTACCTATGATCTAGCTGTTGACTGTTGAACTGAAGAAAGGGGGTGATAAAAAGAAAGAGTTCTCCACAGAAGGGCACCTCTCAAAACATCAAAGGCTTCTAGGTCTTAGTTTTCCCAGCTATTAAGTGGAGATTACTGAGAACTAGGGACCCAGGTTGGAGTCAGACTAGAGCTGGGAACCCTCTGATTATCCTCATTCCTGCACATTCCCTGCTTCCTTTTCTCCCATCTCTCCCTCAAATGGGCCCTGGGCCCCAACCATGAGGGGAACCAGGATCTCCCAGCTTTCTCCCCAGCCTGAGCCCCTCACTGCCTCCTCCTGCTCCCAGTCCTTCCCTGGCAGGCTTAATTAACTTCCACAGACACTCGATATCCCTGGGTGATAGGAGCTATAAAATTGCAAAGTATGATTAAAAATAATAATGAGAATGCCTACCGCCCATTAGCCTGAGCCTCAGCCCTTAACGAGGGTTAATTAATTAACCATCCTCCCTGCAGCCAGGGAGTGGGCAAGGGTTATCCACACCTTGGGGGTGGGATGCAGTGAGGGGTTGGTGTTGGGGGAAGGGCTCTGATTGCCTTACCCTAGAACTTCCAGCAGCTGAGTCGCCCAGAGAGCTCTGTTGACCCTCAGAAATCACCACTCCATGGTAGCCAAAGGCTGAGGGGGCCCTCAGGAGATGGCTCCCCTTTGCTTGGCCTCAGTTTCCTCATTTGCAAAGACATGAGGATGATGGTCTTTTTGGTCCCCTTCCAGTCCCAATGTTGGGGCAACTCAGAGGTGGCAGAAGGGCTGCATCTACTGTCACCTCCCTGGGAGAAGGCAGAGACAGGGCCACCCTCAGGGTGAAACCAAGGAGACTGTCAGGTGAAAGGACAGTGATGTCAGGACAGGGGCTGTCAGGTGAAAGACAGTGATGTCAAGTGTGGGCCGTGTGTGTATGCGCACATGTGTTTTGTGTATGTGTGATGAGATTGATAAATCAACTTGAACCATCATGAAAGGAGGGCCACCGGGAGGTGGCATACTCGGTTGAGTCTTACGTACAAGGATCTGAGTTCAAGTCCCTGGGAGAACCTGCAGAGGGTAAGCTTCTCTCCCACTCTATCTCCCCCTTCCATCTCAGTTGCTCTCTGTCTCTATTCAATAAGTGAATTAATAAATAAAAATAAGGAAAGAAAAGAACAGTAGTCCAGCAGGTAGTTCAGTGCCTAGAGTGTTGGACTTAAAAGCATGAGGGCCACAGTTCAGTCCCCAGCATCACATGTATGCATGATGCTCTGGTGTTCTCTCTCTCTCTCTATCTATCTATCTATCTAGCTATCTCCCTCTCTCTCTTTCTCATGTTAATAAATAAATAAACATTTTTAAAAGATAAGAAAAGCACAGTATCAGGGCCTCCTAACCCATCTTGATTCAATGACCTTGTCCTGTTGAAATAATACATATGTAAGACCAATTATAGGGCTGGGGAGATGGCATAATGGTTATGCAAACAACTTTTATGCCTGAAACTGTGAAGTCCCAGGTTCAATCCCCAGCACCATCATAAACCAGATCTGGACAGTACTCTTGTCTCTCTTTCTTATGAAACTACATTAATTAATGATATAAATCTTAATAGGTCATTTCATATGTGTGTATTGATTTATGGAAAAGAGATGCCTAAATTCTCTCAGCTCTGGCATATGGTGGTGACAGGGGTTAAACTTGGTGGATCTCACCTTTCTTTTTCTCTTATTTATCTGTTTGTTGTCTCTAGGGTTTCACCACTCTGGACCATTTTTTTCACATGGAGAATAGAGATTGAGAAGGAAAGGAATTCAAGATTCCTTCCCTGTGTTAGGGACTTGGCTTGAACATGGGATATGTACGTGACAGAGCAGGGACACTCCCCAGGTGAGATATTTTGCCACCTTCATAAATAAATTTCAGGCATTAAGCCAGCCCCCTCCCATCCTTCACTGCTGATAGTATGGCCTATTTACATTATAATTGTTTTGCCTGATCTGTCTTCTTTCTACCTCGAGACCCGCCCTGCCTGCAGGGTAACATTAATCCCACCAACTAAAACCCTCGCAACAGTTGCTAAGGAAGCTTCCACCTTCCCAGCATACTTTTGCCTTTCTCCACCCACTTTCCTAGCCATTTTCGTTTCTGATTTGCCACTTCCAGTTTTATCCTATAAAAGCCACTTCTGTTTCTGGTTTCTCTCTCTTCCACATCCCGACCTAGAGGAGGTGAGGCATCCAGACTGGGAGGCAGACAGGAGGCAGATAGCGACCATTGCGGGTTTTGGCTCCACGTGGCTTAACCCACTGCACTCACCCCCGATTCTGAGGCTCCCGCATGAATAAAGATTTGTCTTGCTACCACCATGAGCTTGGTTCCTGGGTCATCTCTCCCACCCACGACTCTAGCCCTGCAAATAAAAGGACACTCATGCCGTCCTGTGAGCCAGACCTTGTGTCATGCACACTAGCTCCCTGCTCCTCTCCTCTCTCTAGGCAACCACCTGCTCTGAGCCCCTACTTTGAGTGATATGCTCCCTTTGTGACAGGCTCCTTTCACTGCATAGAATGTCCTCTGGGTCGTGCACAATGTCAGTGCCCTGGCTTTTGACCTGGGGTTCCCCACCTTCCTGGGCTGGTGGGAAGTGTATGGGGGCAATGAGCTGCAAATGGGTGTGAGACTAGCTTTCATGTTGGGGCTGCCAGGTTGAGTGCCAGGGGCTCCCAGAAGACCCAGAATCAAGGGGCCTGCAACCATGTCAGTTTTGCTCATTGGTAGATAATGTCTCTTTTTTTTAATTACACATTAAAATTCATGTAAGGGGGCAGGTAGTGGAACTCCTGGTTGAACACACACATTACAACATGCAAGGAACCAGGGTCAGGTTCCTGGTCCCCACTTGCAGAAGTAAAGCTTCATGAGCCAGTGAAGCATTGCTGCAGCTCTCTCTATGTCGCCCTTTCTTCTCGATTTCTATGTCTCTGTCCAATAAATGAATAAATAAAATATTTAAAATAAACAACAATATATTACAAGACCAAATGCAAACAGCCAAAAAACTTTCTTCAGCCAAAACTGGAACTTGAAGTAAAGTCCAATGATGGTGGCACATTTTCTTCCCTTTTGGGTCCCTGGGGAACTGGAGGAGCAGAACTTGGTTCTAGACCTGACCCAGAGGGAAGTGGAGAGACAAAAGGACAAGCATGAGCCCTGCAGGGCAACTGGGCCCCCTCACCACCCCACTCTAATCCAGAGCTCAAAAACCTATATGGCCAAACTTATGGCAAACCTATTGAGTGTTCCAAACCCCACTGACAACTAACCAGACCTGCATCTCAAATCAAGGGATTTTCTATGAGCCTGGTCTGCCACAGGTTCAAGTCTCCCTGTTATCTGGGACCTGATGGTGGAGGACAGTAGGAGGGAGGGGTCAGAAATGGCTCAGCCAGCTTTGAGCCTTGGACTCTCCGTTTTTGGTGGAAAACAAGGGTGTGCAACTTCAACGCTCCAGGCAACTTTCTTGTGCAGACAGAGTAAGAGAGAGGCAGGAAAAGAGACACCAAGCACTATAGTATCCTCCATTGCTATAGCATCTCCCATGTGGTGCTGGGGTTGGAACCTGGATGTCAGTTTTGTTGTCTTAAGCAGTGTTCTATCTCTGGCTTGAGCCTCAAACTTTCTATGTTGTCACAAAGACACCCCCTCCCCCAAGGAGGGAACATCTCTAGAAGCAGAAGCTGCCACAGACCAGGTTGTGAGGTGAGGTTGGCTGAGGCCCACCCGCACAACTGGGAGCCCCCAGCAAGCCCAGGATCCACCACCAGGGCTGTCTCTTCTGCAGCCAGAAAGTGCCACCATAATTTTCCTGAGAGATGAGCACCGGAAAGTTGCTCATTTCATTTAATTTCTTTCAATTGAATTTTAATTTCAGCCATTCCAGTTGCTCCCGCCCCCCAGCTATCTTTTCTTAACTGCTCCCAAGATTGTTAAATGATTGTGACTTCTGAAGAAAGAGAAGAAGAGGGGGTCGGGCAGTGGCGCAGTGGGTTAAGCACAGGTGGCGCAAAGTGCAAGGACCAGTGTAAGGATCCCGGTTTGAGCCCCCGGTTCCCTACCTGCAGGGGAGTCTCTTCACAGGTGGTGAAGCAGGTCTGCAGGTATCTATCTTTCTCTCCCCCTCTCTGTCTTCCCCTCCTCTCTCCATTTCTCTCTGTCCTATCCAACAACGAACAACATCGACAGTGGTAATAATAGTAACCTCAGTGAGGCTACAACAAAAGGGGGGAAAAATGGCCTCCAGGAGTAGTGGATTCGTGGTGCAGGCACTGAGTCCAGCAATAACCCTGGAGGGAAAAGAAAGAAAAGAAGAAAAATGATCACATAGCCCGAGGAGCTCATGCTCACCGTAAAGGCCTCCAGAAGTGTGTCCCAGCGTCTCTTGTGGGACCTTGAAGAGCAGACTGAAAGGTCTGGAAGAAGTGAGATACTGATGGACTTGGGGTGTTCTTGCCCACCTCACAGTAAAATCAGTCGTGGTGCATCTGCCATGACTTTGCACTGTGTGCGAAAGCTCCTTACCTCTTTCTCAGTCTTCACCACAGCCCACTGGGTGACTTTATTCCCGTGTCTCAAATGAAAAACCTAAGTCTTTGAAGCTAATGTTCTTGCTCAAAAATACACAGCCTCTGAGTTCAAAGAGTCTGAGGAGAAGAGCCATCATGTGTTCTTGGGCTGAAGAACTGCCCTTTGGGGGCCAGGCTGTGGCACACCCAGTTAAGCACACACAGTACTAAGTGCAAGGACCTACACAAGGATTTGGATTCGAACCCCCAGGTCCCCACCTACAGGGGGTGACAAGCTGTGAAGCAAGTCTACATGTGTCTATCTCTGTCTCTCTCTCTCTCACTATCTCCCCCTCCTCTTTCAATTTCTCACTGTCTTCTCCAATAAAATGGGGGAGGGGGAATGGCTGCCGGGAGTAGTGGATTGTAGTACCAACACCAAGCCCCAACGATAACCCTGGAGGGAAAAAAAAAAAACATGCCTTCTGTGAGTCTTAGTACCCAATTTTCAAAGTGGATAATCATCCTACCTAAAAGGGTTTGTAGATATACTAGTTTCAAAAAGAATTAAGTGCAAAAAAGGATGTCAGAAAGATTGGACTTAATACGGATGAGTGTTGGGTTGAGTCTGGAAAGATAAGAACTCAGACTTGTCCTCGAGACTAGCCTCTGTTTGTTAAGTCTTTTAATAATATTTTATTGGATAGAGACAGAAAGAAATCGAGAGGGGAGGGAGAGATAGAGAGTGAGAGAGACAGAGAGATACCTATGGCAGTGTTTCACTATTTGTGAAACTTCCCCACTGCAGGTGGGGACTGGGGACTTGAACCCTGTTCCTTGTGCATTGCAGCATGTGCACTCAACCAGATGTGCCACCTCCAACCCCACCCCCAGTCTCTGTTTTGTTCTAAAATGAGCTCCTTGGGAAGCCAGGTGATGGTGTGGGGAGAGACAGAGACCTGCTCCCCACTGGGGGAAGAGGGATATGAAATGAGCAGATCTCCCCAAATGCCTAACCCCAAAAGGGAGGCTCAATTTACACTGTTTGGTTTTCCTGAAGCCAGCACTGAACCATTGCCTGCTGCCACAGAAAGTCAAACATGGTCACACCAGCTTTTGCTTAAATGGAAACGCTCATAATCACAGCCCAGAATATAAAGGAAGCAGGAGCTTTGCTCCGCTCTCCTCCGTCCCCTTCTTTGTTCCAGGAGAGGCTGGGAAAGCACTTGATGGTTTCTGGAGCAAACAGAATGGGGGATCAAAACTAACAAGCTCTCCTGGACCACACAGTGCATCTTCCATGTATTTCCTCCTAAAACAAAGCTTGAAGGAGGTCTGAAGCTTCACTGTCTGCCCTGAGGACAATGGGCAAGCCAGAATGAAGTGGGGGTTTCTTCTGCTTGATCTTTTCTTTTATGAATTCAGTTTTAACGTGTTAAATGTTCTTTGTAAAAATGGTTTCTACAAACAGAGTGCAGTCTCATTTGTATAACTGATACATTCGTATAATGTATCAGGTTCAGGTCTTCCCACCCTGAGAGCTATGCCAGGTAGGCCTGTCCCCTCAGGCCACAAATAAATAGTTTTTTTTTACACCTACAACCTAGAAGATGTATCTTTTGTCTATAACCTCAGTAAGACTGTATTGGCTGCTTAACTGCCAAGAACATCCCCAAATATCCACGTGGTAGGGCCATCCCTGTATTTTATTTTATTAATATTGTTATTATCTTTATTTATTTATTGGATAGAAACAGAAAGTAAGAGGGAAGGGGGAGATAGGGAGAGAAAAAGACAGAGAAACACCTGCAGCCCTGCTTCACCACTTGTGAAGCTTTTCCCCTGCAGGTGGGGGACCTGGGGCTTGAACCTGGATCCTTGTGCACTGTAGTATGTGCACTTAACCAGGTATAGTAAAGTTGGCCCTTACTTCATTTTATTTTATTTTACTTTATTTTTATGCATTGTCAAGGGACAAACCCAAAGGATGTCACACGTGTGACTGAGCAGCCTGCCAAATCCAATTTTCTTTTATTATTATTTTAGAGAGATGGAGCAAAGTAGAGAGTAGGGATAGGAGAGACACCAAAGCACTGCTTCACCTTGCATGGACTTCCCTAAGTTGCATCCATGGTGTTCCCATGTGATAGCAGGGCTCAAACACAGAGCTCATGATAAGCCATGCACTCTTCCAGTGAGCTGTCTCTCAGACCCTTTCCAGTAGATAAAGCTCTGGACTCATACGCATGAGGCTTGATCTTTGGCATTGCAAGTGCCAGAGTAATTCTCTGGTCCTTTCCCTCCCCCCTCCTTTTCTCAGAAACAAATATTCTAAAATTGTGAGCAATGTTATTTGATGCTGTAAGAGAGAATATTCAGACACTGGTTCAAGCCCTAGATCCCCACCTGCCAGGGGAAATTTTGTGAGTGGTGAAGCAGATCTGCAGGTGTCTCTCTGTCTCTCTCCGTCTCTACTTCCCCTTCCCTCATAATTTCTGGCAGTCTCTATCCAATACATAAAGATACTATTTTTTAATATTTAGACACCATACACTTGACAGATGGATAATAACCAAGATATATAAATAATGCAACAAACTCAACTGAAAAAAAATTCTCATGAAAATGGGGAGAGGAGTGGAATAGACACTTTACCAAAGAAGACAGATAGATGAATAACAAGCACATAAAACATGTTAATCATCACTTCTTATCAGAGAAATATAAATCAGTCAAGGACTGCAAAAGCTGAATAAGGGCAAGAGACTGGCATACTTTAACGATGACTCTTTAGTCACTATCAGGCCATTCCACCAGCTGGGGCCCTAATCAGAAAGTCCTGAGATTCCCAAACAGAAATAATGGGTCTAGACCTCAAATAAATCCCTCTCTCCATTGTCACTGGTCAGGAACAACACAATAGACCCCTTTGTGGGCCCCCATTGGACCTTGCTCTCAACTTGGATCAACAATGGTAGAGAATGTTCCATCCTCTGAAGGATGCTACACCTGAGGAAGATGGGTCGATATTAGGGCAGCTTGGAATGTTCCTACTCATGACCACAGAATGTGAGCTCAGAGCTATAGGGATGCAGAGGTCACATAGGCTCCTAAGCTGATTATGGGCCACAGACCAAATCAAATCAATGGGGTTTGCAGTCAACAATATTTATATCCCTTTCCCATATTTGGGAGCTACTCTTTTCCTTGATGCAGCTTTCTGGTCCTTTTTCCAGCCATGACATCACCTTCCAAGACAATAACATGGATCCACCAGCATATCAGATTTCAGGCTCAGGGAAAAAGAGAAAAAAAAAAAAAACTAGTATATCCACAGGCCCTTTGGAATATAACTAAAATATGTCTACTAGCTATCGACAAAATGGAGGGCCCCTCCAACTCTTCATTTGCAGTATTCCAGCCTTTAGGTACATGACTGGTCAACAATTTGTCTGGCTTTGTATGTTAACTCTCTTTTCAATCACCAGGTTCCAGATTCTAAGATGAGGCCAACCAGACTTCCCTGGACAGAGAACCCCACCAATGAGTCCTGGAGCTCTGCTTCCCCAGAACCACACCCTACTAGGGAAAGCGAGAGGCAGGCTGGGAGTATGGATCAGCCTGTCAATGCCCATGTTCAGCAGGGAAGCAATGACAGAAGCCAGACCTTCCACCTTCTGCAACCCACAATGACCTTGTGTCCATACTCCCGGAGGGATAAAGAATAGGAAAGCTATCAGAGGAGGGGATGGGATACAGAGTTCTGGTGGTGGGAATTGTGTGAAGTTGTACCCCTCTTATCCTATGGTTTAGTCAATGCTTCCTTTTTATAAATAAAAAATGAAAACAAGAAATACAAATCAGTATGAGGATGAGATACCACCTCTCATCTGTGAGACCATGAGATCAAAAGGTGAAAAGCAACATGCGCTGAGGAGGGGGGTGGAGGTAAGGGGTGGTGGGAATGTAAGTCAACCCAGTCCCTATGAAAAACTGTACAAAGATCTGTCAATATATAGAAAATAGTTCTGTCATATAATCCAGCATTTCTACTGTAGGGCAACTCTTCAAAACACAAGACACAGATCAAATAATGTATCCACATGCCTGCTGGGAAATTGTGCCAATGCAGTCACATCTGCCATGTTGTCCCCTCAGGCTACTGCTAGTTCCCGCGAGAGTTGGGACATTCTCGGAGTGCCTGTTCAGCCATGTTGTGCCCTCAGGACATTATCTATATCCCCGTGATATCTGGAGTGCTTTGGTTACTCCTCCCCCCTCCCATTCTCACGAGAGTTATCATCCTATCCTGGAGTGCTATGGTTACTCCTCCCCCCTCACATTCTCACGAGAGTTATCATCCTATCCTGGAGTGCTATGGTTACTCCTCCCCCTTCCCATTCTCAAGAAAGCTGCTCCTATAAAAACCCTTCATTTTCCGCACCTCGCTCTCTTGCTGGTGCTCCACTCTGGTGTTCAGACGCAGGAAAGGTCACTGCGTGAGGCAGCCATTTTCTCTACCTCCACGTGGCCCAACCTGCTTCTCTAACACCCAACTCTGAGATGCCAGCGCGAATAAAGATTTGTGTTTCCTCTTCGCTCTGGACCCCTCTCTCTCTTCTCCACGGCCCGCACACTACAGCATCTGGCTCTACAACACATGTCTATGCTCTCTGTAGAAGTATTTCTATTAGTTCTGATCCATAGTCAAATGCATTAGCCATTGCACCACTGCCCTGCCACACTTTACAGTAGCTTAGAAATTGATATAATGGGACTGGGTGGTGGCACACTTGATTAAGCACATATGTTACAATACATAAGGACCCAGGTTCGAGTCCCCAGTCCACACTTGTAGGGGGAAAGCTTTGCAACTGGTGAAGCAGTGCTATGGGTGTCACTCTGTCTCTTTTCCTCTCTGTCTCCACCTTCTCTCTTGATTTCTGACTGTCTCTATCCGATAAATAGAGATGATTTTAAAAAAAAATGTTAAAGAAATGGATACAACCTCAGTGTCCAATGCCTGATGTGGATAAAGAAGAGATAACATAATGGTTATGCAAAGGATCCTTATGCTCCAGGCTCTGAAGTCCCAGGTTCAATCCCTGGCACCAAAGTAAGACAGTTATCTCTACCTCTTTCATTAAAATAAATCAATAACGTATTTTAAAAGAATACTGACGGAAGTCAGCTGGTTAAGCGCACGTGGCATAAAGCGCAGGGACCGGCTAAGGATCCTGGTTCAAACCCCAGCTCCCCACCTGCAGGGGAGTCGCTTCACAAGCGGTGAAGCAAGTCTGCAGGTGTCTGTCTTTCTCTCCCCCTCTCTGTCTTCCCCTTCTCTCTCCACTTCTCTCTGTCCTATCCAACAATGATGACGTCAATAACAACAACAATAATAACTACAACAATAATAAAAACAACAGGGGCAACAAAAGGGAATAGATAGATAGATAGATATTGAAATAGTGATCAGCTGTAGGAAAAGACAAAATCTGAAACATTAATAGGACTGAGTAGGGATGCCTTGCTAAGTGAAACCAGCCAGGAAGAGAAAGACAAGTGCTGAAATTCTCATTCATATGTGGGGTACAGAGAAACTGGCCAAGAGAACAGTTGACGGTAAACAAAAACAAACTCCTGAACTCTGCTGGTAGAACTGAGATTGCCAGGGTTGGAGAGACAGCAAAGTGGTTATGCAGGTCTTTAATGGTTCTCCCACACCACCATAAACCAGAGTGAAATAGTGCTCTGGTTTCTCCCTCTCCCTCCCCCTCCCCCTCCCCTAGCCCTCTCCCTCTCCCTCTCCCTTTCTCTCTCTCCCTCTGTGTGTGTGTGTTTGCATCTCTTTCATTAAAAATAAAATAAATAAACTGTATTTGAAAAAAAAGAACAGAGGTTGCCAAATGTAGGGGTGGCTGACAGCATGTGGGGGGAGGGACACTGGCATTTTATTGGCATGGCAATACACAAGTCATGGGACATGTACTCAACTGAATCCTACTCTGTAATTTACAAGGACAATATTGTGTCCTTCAGAGCAAGATGAATAGAGCTGGAGGTGATTATGTTTAGTGAAGTAAGGAAGTGAAAGACAATGGCCAGATGATTTTGCTTATAAATGGAATATAAGAACCTGAAATTCATGAACTTGCAAAAAAAAAAAAAGAAAGAAAGAAAGAAAGAAAGAAAGAAAGAAAGAAAGAAAGAAAACCAAACTGCCTCTAAGGTTTTGTGAAAACTATGGTGGTTATGATGGAGGGAGTGGGAAGGTGGGGGTCACAGAACTTTGGTGGTTGGAGTGGTGTGGAACTCTGCCCCATAATCTTAGAATCTTACAAGCCATCATTGTAATATGAGCACTCCAGCAAGTGCATCACCTCCCAGGCCCTTATAATCTTGTAAACCATTATTAAATCAGTAATTAACACTAAAAATAGGGAGTCGGGCTGTAGCGCAGCAGGTTAAGCGCAGGTGGCGCAAAGCACAAGGACCGGCATAAAGGATCCCGGTTTGAACCCCGGCTCCCCACCTGCAGGGGAGTCGCTTCACAGGCGGTGAAGCAGGTCTGCAGGTGTCTATCTTTCTCTCCTCCTCTCTGTCTTCCCCTCCTCTCTCCATTTCTCTCTGTCCTATCCAACAACGACCACTACAACAATAAGACAACAAGGGCAACAAAAGGGAATAAATAAATAAAATAAATATTAAAAAAATAATAATAACACTAAAAATAATATAATTATGGGAAACAAGACACATATTGATTGCGGGGGGTGGGGAGGAGCCATATCACTTGAGTAACTTCCTCTGGTCTTTCTGTCCCGTGATCTCTGTGATGACCAGTCTG